>NW_028234423.1:16851341-16858841 GCF_977035675.1 Penaeus japonicus | reverse complement strand
CTCTCTTCCTATTTCTCTTTTTTTTTCTTTCTCTCTCTCGTTCTCTCTCTCTCTCTCTCTCTATCTATCTATCTATCTATTTATCTCTCTCGTTCTCTCTCTTTCTGATTCTATTTCTCTTTTCTCTCTCTCTCTCTCTCTCTCTCTCTCTCTCTCTCTCTCTCTCTCTCTCTCTCTCTCTCTCTCTCTCTCTCTCTCTCTCTCTCTCTTTCTCTTTCTCTCTCTTTCTCTCTCTCTCCATTCTCTCCCTTTCCCCCACACCATCTCCTACCACCCTTCCCCATTCCCCCCTCTTCTCCCCTTCTCCCCCCACCTTCCCTTAACCCTCTCCTCCTCTCTCCCTCAACCCTCTCTCTCCTCTCCCCGCCTCCTCCCCCTCCTCTCCCCCTCCCCTCCCCCCGCCCCCCATTCCTCCCAAGATGGTCACGGTCGGCTCTCCCGTCGCAGCCTCCGAAGCGGTTCTTTAATCTGACACAAAGCCGGCCGCTGATGGGTCTGGATTTCCATTCTAAGGAGACCCTCATACGCTTGGTTCCATTTCCCCTCGTTCCTCTCTTTTCGCTCTCGCTCTCTGTCTCTCTGTTTCCCTCTCTCTCTCTCTCTCTGTTTTTTGTCTCTTTGTGTCTGTGTCTTTCTGTCTTTCTGTCTCTCTGTCTCTCTGTATCCCTCTCTCTCTCTCTCTGTTTTTTTGTCTCTGTCTCTTTGTGTCTGTGTCTTTCTGTCTTTCGATGGCTCTCTCCGTTTCTGTCTCTCTCTGTTTTTGTCTTTCTTTGTTTCTCTCTCTCTCTCTTTCTGTCTCTCTCTCTCTCTCTATCTCTCTGTATCTCTCTCTCTCTCTCTCTCTCTCTCTCTCTCTATCTCTCTCTCTCTCTCTCTCTCTCTCTCTCTCTCTCTCTCTCTCTCTCTCTCTATATATATAAATATATATATATATAGATATATAATCATCCTCCTTCCCTTCCCATATCCCTCTGAATTTTTAAAAAAACCTCCTTCCTTCCATCTCTCCCTCCTTTCCTCTCCCCTTTCCCTCCCCCCTCCTCCCTCCTCCTCCCCCCATTTTCCACCTCCCTCCCCCCCCTATATGCCGCCCCCCTTCCCCCAAATTTGAAAACGAATGAAGGAAAAGAAAAAATAAGAGAGTGTCCCCTGGTGACAGGAAGGGGGAAGAAGGAGTGGGGGGGGTGTAGAACCTTCCCCCCTCCCCCCTTTCCCGGGGGGGGGGGGGGGGGGGGGGGTGGGGGGGGGGCTTTCCCCCGCGAACACCGCAACACCCTGTGACAGACCAATAAATCGGCGACTTTCTAACTTGCCAGGACTTTATTTCATTGGGAGAGAGGGGAGGGGGGAGAGGGGTGGAGAGGAGGGAAGGAATTTTTCCTCTTTCCTTCTCGTTTCCTTCATTTTTTTTAGAACTTCCTTCCTCCTTACGTCTTACCTTCCTTTCACTCCTCCCTTCCTTTCCTCACTCTTTCCTTTTCCCTCCTTCTCCCTTCTCCATCCTTCCTCCCTCCCCTCTCCATCCCTTTTCATTCCCTCCCTCCTCTATCCCTTCGCCCTCCCTTCCCTCCCCTCCCCTCCCCTCCCCTCTCCTCCCCACCCCTCCCCCTCCTCCTCCCTCCTCCCTCCCTTTCTTTACATCCCTTCCCTCTGCTACTCCACTCCCCCCCTCCCTTCCCATCCCTTCCCTCCCCCTCCCCTCCCTCCACCTCCCCTCCCCCCTCCCCCTCCCCCTCCCCCTCCCCCTCCACTTTTCTGACTGATGGCACTCCGAAGTATGGTGCCAGGCCAGAGCGGGAGTGTAATGGGATTGTGATGTGGCTGTAATGGGGCAGTACAGGGCTTTCTCGTGGTACTGCTATGGTGAACGTGAGGATAGTGTCAATGTATGGTGACGTGAGATCAGTTTAGTGATCGCTGTGTGGTGTGCTATTCTATCGTGAGAAGTACTATATCTCTCTTATTTTCGGCTTTTCTCCTCTCTCTCTCTTTCTCCTCTCTCTGCGTCTTTTCTCCTCTTTCTCTCTCTCTCTCTTCTCTTTCTCTGCTCTCTCACTCTTTTTTTCTCTCTCTTCTCTCTCCCTCCTCTCATCTCTCCTCACATCACTCACTCCTCTCTCTCACTCTCTCCTCTCTCTCACATCTCTCGTCTCACTCACTCTCTCTCTCTCTCTTTTCTCTTCTCTCCCCCCCCCCCTCTCTCTCTCTCTCTCTCTCTCTCTCTCTCGTCTCTCTCTCCTCTCCTCTCTCCCCCCCCCCCACCACAATGGGGGGGGGCCACACAATTTGATTTTTTGGGTGGTGTAAACGGAAAAAAAAAAAGGGGGGGGGGGGGGGGGGGGAAAAAGAAAAAAAAAAAAAAAAAAAAAAATAAAAAAAAAAAAAAAAAAAAAAAAAAAAAAAAAAAAAAAAAAGGGTAAAAAAAAAAAAAAAAAAAAAAAATGGGGTTTTTTTTTTTTTAGGGGTTGAAAGAAGAGAGTAAGAAAAGAGAGGAAGAGAGAGAGAGAAAAAAAGAGAGAGAGAAGAGAAGGGAGATTGGGAGAGAAGAGAGAGAGATTGAAGAGAAGAGAGGAGAGGAGAGGAGAGGGAGAGGGAGAGAGAAAATTTATTGTAAATTTGTATTTAATAATTGACTGTAATTTATGTAATTGTTGAAAAATGAAATTTATTGTGATATTAGATAGATGGTTAAATATTTAAATTAATGTCATATTTTTAATTACTGAAATATTAACTTGATCATTAATAAATATTTGATTGGAAGCCAAACAAGACCAAAACAAAAAAACCATACATCAATATGCCACTCATAAACACACAACAACACTATACGCCACCAATGTCTTACAACCGAAGTCTTCCTTGTCTTTAAAAATTAAAGGGAAGGAAGTGATACATGTGATTGCACGGCAACAAACCCAATAAAGGCTTAGGTGTGCACTAGCACTGATGGAGGGTATGGTGTAAACGCGGGGGGACGGCCCGGTTCAAAGGATGGATTTATTGATGGGTGGGCCGGGGCCGGCATGCGGGCGCCCCCCGGGCCAGAGAGCCAGCCCGCGTAGGGTCGCCGCGCGCGCGCGCGCGCGCCGCCCCGCGCGCGCCTTAGAGCGCTGCGCGCTCGCCTAATGAGACAAGAGTCTGTATACGACCCGTGTCAGCGTCTGGATGAGACAGACACAGAGCCAGAGACTACCCACCTCATAACACTGTCTCCTCTCCTCCACCAAACTACCAACCACTGCAACCACAGTCCCACCCTCCCGCCCAGCCCCTATTCCCCGCCGTCTCAGCATACAACGCTGAAGGCAACACGTAATCTGCTCCCTTCCTACATTTTCCACTTGAAAATACACAAATCCACATCATTATATTTAAGCATCCTTCATTTATGTACTGTGTTAATTACTGCGCGTTTGAATAGTATAAAGCTAGGGGACTCTTAAAAAACGAGAGAGAGCAGGTCGGTGCGTGCTTCACAGCAACGGGTTGTTTTAATTATGGAAATTTTTCCAGATGTGTAAATTTTTATCGGTTAGGATGATAAAGATCTGTTCCTTTTAATCTGCCGTATATACGTATTTGGGACACACTTAGCATACACATACAAAGAAACCACACCACACACACGCACACACGCACACACACACACACACACACACACACACACACACACCCACACACCTACACAACCACACACACCCTAATATACAAATATATTTGTATAATATATATATAAATAAATAAATATATAAATATAATAAATAAATATAATTAAATGTATTTGTTTTGTGTGGGTGAGTGGTGTGTATGTATGTATGGTTATATAAATATTATAAAATATTTTAATATTTTATAGTATATATATATGATAATCTAAGTTAAACTTGATATATTACTAAAATATAAATAATAAACATCCCTTTCAACACCCAACCACCCCCCCCCCCCCCCCCCCCAAACCCCAAAACCCCACCTATACATACAATCCCTCTGACACTATCACACCCCTCCCGAGTCAGGCTAACGCGGGAACCTTAAAGATGCCCGCCCAAGGATCGCCCAAAACCGTCTTTCGCCACCCCCCCCCCCCCCCCCTCCACCCCGCCCTCTCTACCCGTCACAACCCCCTAACCCCCCCCTCCCCCCTCTACCCCCCGCCTCCCTCCTCCCCCCCTCGTTTTCCCCTCTTTCTTTGTCTCCCCTTCCTTTCCCCTTTCCTCTTTGCCCTCGTAAACCCCGATGATTTGGGACGCCCCGCATTGCAAGGCTTGCGGGAGGGCCCTTTTCCTTTTTTCCTGATGTCTGTGTGTGTGGAGGGATGGGGGGGGGGATGGGTGTGTGGAGGGATGGGGGGGTGTATGGGTGTGTCGAGGGGGGGGAGGGTGATGATGTGTGTATGGGAGGGGGGATGGATGGGTGTGTGGGGGGGGGGTGGGGTGGGTGGTGTGTAGAGGGAAGGTAAAAATGTGTGGAGGGGGGATGGGGTGTGTGTATGGGGGGTAAAGGGTGCGTGATGGGGGGTTTGAGGGTGTGGGTGTGTGTGTGTTCTCTCTCCTCTCCTCTCCTCTCTCTCCACTTTCTCTCCTCTCTCCCTCCCTCTCTCTCTCCCTCTCTCTCTCTCTCCTCTCTTTTCCTTTCTCTCCCTTTCCCTCTCTCTCCTCTCTCCACGTCCTCCTCTCTCTTCCTCTTCTTTCCCTGCTCTCTCCTCCCCATCCTCCCCTTCCTCCCTCTCTCTCCCTCTCTCCCTCTCTCTCCCGCCCTCCCTCTCTCTCTCCCTCTCTCTCCCGCCCTCTCCCCTCTCTCCCTCCCTTCCTCCCTCCCTCCCTCCCTCCCTCCCTCCCTCCCTCCCTCCCTCTACCGCCCTTCCTCCCCCCCTCCCTCCTCTCCTCCTCCCCCCCTCCCTTCTACTTTCCTTCCGAATTCAAGAAAAGTTACGAGTAAAAAATGCCGCGCAGGGGGCAGCTACGATTTTCCTCCCTTTTTTTTTTTTTTCCTTTTTTCCTAGGGGGGGAAAGGGGGGGAAGGGGGGGGGGGGGGGGGTTGTGAGGAAGGGGTCGTGATGTCCGCTGTCATTTTCCCCGTCGCTTCTCTCCCCCTCTTTCTTTTTTTTTTTTTCCCTTTTTCATTACATCTTTTCGTCCCCCCTTTTTTTAAACAAATAACCTTTTCCCGTTTTTTTCTTTTATTTTCGTTTTCTTTCAAACGGGTTGGGGATCTGTTTTTGGGGGGGGGGGTTTTTTTTTGGGTTTGGGGTTTTTATTTTTTTGGTTTGTTGTTCTCCTTCTTTCGTTCCCTTCTCATCATCATCTTCGGCCCACGGGAATCAACGAAGAAATTTACGGGGTAAACAAAGGAAAAATAACTGGGAAAAAAAAAACAAAAAAACCACAATACCCCTAGGTAACTTTAAAACTTTTATTTATTTTTTTTTTTATTTATTGTTTATTATTTTTTACGTCCTCTAAAAGTTCTCCTCGGACCCAAAATTTTAAGAGAGAAAAACAAAAAAAACGAAAAACAAACTAAGACAAAAGCCGGTCCTTGTAGATTATTCAAAACCCGAATTTAATCCTCTGGAGATGGGAGAAGTTAAAAGGGGGGGTTTAAGGAAAGGAGGGGGGAGTGGAGGGAGGAGAGGAGGGATGGAAAGGGAGGGAGTGAAGTTTTGGATACAAAAGAGAGAGAGAGGGAGATGGGGGAGAGGGAAGGGGGGGGGGGGCGGTGGGGAACGGGTGGGCTCAAGGCGACGGGGGTAAAAAAAGGGGTTAAAAAGGGGGGGGCGGGAGGGGGGGGGGGGAAGGGGGGGGAAAGAAAAAAATCCAAAATACAGTAAGTACCCAAAGAAATCCCACTTTACTACATCTCCCTCTCCCCCATCCCCCCTTCCCAGCACCTCAAATCTCTTCCCTCCCCTCCTCCCCCTCCTCCCCCTCCTCCTCACCCCCCATCCCCCCCCCCCCCCCCACACGGTGAAGCAGGAAGCAAGCACCACACCATAACCAGACAGCGCATGCAAATCGGGCAATTGCGCGTGCATAAATTAATCCTGAGCCACAATTGAAATCGCCCGCAGGAAGTCTCAATGTGGCAAGATGCAGCATCCACCCAGATGTGAAGGGTGAAGGATGCGAGAGGGAGACGTAGAGAGGAGGGAGAGGTGAAGAGAGGGTGGCAGAGGGGACGAGATGCCGTGGGATTGAGTGCGTGTGTGGCTGTGTTTGTTTGTTTGGTTGTTTGGGTGTGTTTGGGGGGGGGGATTAGGGTTGGTGGTTATTTAGCTTATGTGTAAGGGAGATTGAGAGAGAGAGAGAGAGAGAGAGAGAGAGAGAGAGAGAGAGAGAGAGAGAGAGAGAGAGAGAGAGCGAGAGCGAGAGAGAGAGCAAGAGAGTAAGAGCGAGAGAGAGCAACAGAGAGCAAGAGAGCAAGGGCGAGAGAGAGCAACAGAGAGCAAGGAAGTAGGAAAGGAGAAAAAGAAAGAGAAAGAGAAGAGAAAGAGACAAAAAAGCGAAAAAACAAAAACAGAAAAAAATATCACACGAGAGAAGGAACGAGATACACACACAAAAACACAAACACAAACACACACACACACACACACACACACACACACACACACACACACACACACACACACAAGCGATAACCAGCGGAAGGTCACAGCCCCGTTGGCCCTAATCAGCATGGCACAGTGCCGGAAGTCCGCCCACCTTCCGTCCATCCCATATCCCGTGTTAGGTAAGACGGAGTGCCACGACCCAGGGCACGGCGGGGCAACCTACGTGGCACTTTTCGCTTTTCAAAATCAATTGCTTGTAGGAGGCACCGCTATTGGCACTTACGGAAAAGATCCCCAGGCATATGCATAGGCACTCCTTTCTTTTTATGTATGTATGGGTAAGTACGCACGGATGTTCTGTTCATATATTTATGGATGAATTAACATTGGGTATGTGTGTATAAACCAGGTACATTGGCACGTACATACATACATACATACATACATATATACATACATACATTCATACATACTTACATACATACATGCATACATACATACATACATACATACATACATAAATACATACACCCTCTCTCCATTTCTCCTTCTCCACCCTCCCATCCACTTATCCACCCACACACTCACCCACCTATCCACTCATCCACTTACTCATCCACACAACACAATACCTCTCTCTCGCTTATTCCAAACCAAAGCTTCTGGAGGAACTGAATGCCCCTTCCACTCAACCAACCATCCGCTCAACCAACCATCCAATCACACAACCATCCACTCAACCAACCATCCACTCAACCAACCAACCACTCAACCAACCATCCACTCAACCAACCATTCGCTCAACCAACCATCCACTCAGCCAACAATCCACTCACACAACCATCCACTCAACCAACCATCCATACAGCCTCTTATCCCAAACCGAACACTAACGCAGGTTATGCTATCGTATCTGCAGTTTGTCAGTCGAGGTTAATATC
>NW_028234423.1:16813841-16821341 GCF_977035675.1 Penaeus japonicus | reverse complement strand
CAAATAAGAAGAAGAAGTAGAAGAAGAAAAAACCGAAACGAAAAGAAAATCATTGAATGAATATATGATATCCGCCATTTGGCAACCTCGCCTGATTTGGTAGCGTAACCTGATCATAAAGGAGTTTGAATTCTCGGCTTCCATCGCAAATTGGCGCGTAAGATAATCTCTTACTGAACCCCATCTAAAGCAGCGATCTTCCGTGTGGCAGGATTAGCGATTTAAAGTGGTCAGTCGTTTGTTTTGATGGAAAGCAATAAGCATAAATGGAGGTTATGTATCCTTTCGTATTGAAGTGATATTTAGAAGTGTTTTTTTTAAGTTTTTTCATGTCGATGTGTAGTATTTATATACTGGTTGGTGGTTGGTTATAATCTCTTGATATTGAAGTAGTAAGTAAGTAAAGGATATTAATTGAATTAATGATTAGAGGACTAAAATCGGTTGAATAACCTGGATGTAAAAGATCCGTTGCGAACGAGGAGTAATTTTGAAGTTTTGACGGGATCACTATTCTACTTTTTTTTTTTTTTTTTTGTGTGTGTTGTGTTTGTGTGTGTGTGTTTGTATGTGTGTGTGTGTGTGTGTGTGTGTGTGTGTGTGTGTGTGTGTGTGTGTGTGTGTGTGTGTGTGTGTGTCCGTGTGTGTTTGTTTCTGTGTGTGTGTATTTATTTACCTATATCTTTATTTCAGATTACCACGTAAGAAATACTGAAAGACTGTACTGATATGCATTTCCAGTTTTTTTTTTTTTTTTTTTTTTTTTTTTTTTTTTTACTAGAAGTATTCATTATTCACGAAAACCCACTCGTTCTATTTCCTACATCAAAAATGCAAGTCAACAATTATTCTATGTTTGGCAATCAATTAATCAAAAACCCGATCCATTCATGACGTCACTCTTAAACAACTGCTGATTTACACACGAAACCAGAGTCATAACCAATCAGGACCTAGAAAATCCATGACGTCATAACCCAAACGACCCAATCAGAAACAGAAACCCGCCAGAGGTACGATAATGCACATCTTCATGTTTTCAAAAGCACAGCGTACACTTCTCGAGTCACGAGTCACTTCAAGAGCTCATTTCCTCCCATGAGACTCAACGACCGTCAGTTGAACCACCCAACCCACGAGAGACTGTCATGAGTGAGATAACCGTTCAGTTCAGTTCAGAGAGATTTGCGAAGGCTTTCCTTCGCCCGGGCTATATGCACGAGGCGGCCCGGCCTCTGCCAGCTATAAGTGTGATATTGATCATATAACTGAATGCTTACTGGCGGTTGGATTGTGAAGGCGCTCAGTTGCACGGGGAAAGCAATAGGCATAGCGCCTTACCAACCCAGGGCTGTTGTCTCAGGGCCCTGCCTGAGGAAGCGAGTGTGCTCGCATTCATCAGATAGTGCTCTAAGTTGGGTCCGGCGCGCCACAATGGCTGCAGCGTCGCTCATCATGCCAATGGTGGGTATGATTTGCCACGCCACAAGGGTTAGCCTAATCTCAGGTCTGTGAAGACTGATTCGGCTCGCCTTGGTATTCTGTTAGAGAGTATCAGCGACTCATAGCCTGTGGCGTCTGAGTACCAGCTGGGCGAGGGGAGGTTCTGCTTCCTCTCTGTGGCGCTGCAGGGCACCGACCTGCCTGCAGCCATCAACTTACGCCTTAGCAGTTCTCGGCTAGGATGCACCACAAGATTACTCAAGGGTTTTTTCCTGCCTTCCTCCGCTAGCCTGTCAGCTAATCGGTTCCCTTTAATACCAACATGGCTTGGAATCCAGTTGATGATAATGCGTCTACCCTGATCCAGGATTCTTGAGCATAGTGAGAATCGTGGTCAGAAGGTAAACGTTATCAAGGGGCGTGCTTTGCTGCAGGCTGTCAATGGCGGCCCTAGAGTCTGTATGTATGACAACATGCCGTTCGTCTGGGCTGCATGGGCTAGGGCTCCCATAATAGCGACAGCCTCTGCTTGGAGCGAGGAGGCATTGTCGGACACCGCATAGCCTGTGCTACGTCCCTTGCTGCAAAGCGGCGCCTGCAGTGTGGGAAATGGGGTCTACAGAACATCCGTGAAGTAGGTTTTACTACTGGTGGAGTGATTTCTGCAATGTTCCTCTCGCCTCAGCCTTCAAAAGAGACGGAGAGTACTGAGTCTTTCTCTTGACAAGTTCATGACAGATACTCTATCAAGGATCTTGCCCACGGCGGGGCTGTGGCATAGTCAGGGTGGGGGAGAGGTCCATGCCCTTGACCAACAGAGTCTCCTTGAGCTCAAAGCGTATCAACACCCTGGCTGTATGAGACAGCCAGGAGTTGTTGGCAAAGAGTTATGGTTCTGTACGAGCCGACGCTGCACTTTTTGTCTTAGCTGCGAGTCCGACGGGGACTGTAAGACTTTGGCAAGAAACTGAGCCGCATCTGATCGATCCGGGTGTCAGAGGGAAAAGGGTTGGCCTCAGAGTAGGTTAGCAACCTTAGCCCATATAGGAGCACCAGAATGATCCTGGCGGCATCGTTTTGCATGAGTCAAGCCTTTGCCGTAGTCCACGCCTGACCGTACTCCGGGCGACGGCGGCGTAGCACACAATGGGACGGACAGCGTGCACATAGAAGGATCTTAGTAACACGGTGCCAGCCCTAAGCGCCGCCTGACAGAGCTCATCATGACAGAGAGTCTTGCCTTGGTCCGTTCTAGGAGATATTGAACCTCGAGCGGAAGGTAAGCTTACTGTCAACCATAACCCAGGTATTGGAAGACATGAACCCACTCTAGCTCTAACCTTGGACTCCGCAGCCTTTGGTCTCGGGACATCCTGTTTCAGCGCCATTGCCTTCGATTTGGCTGCTGAGATCTTAAGCCCGACTCTGCGGCATTCCTCAGAATTAGATCCAGACAACGCTGGGTCTTTCTGATTAAATTCTCATTCTTCTCCCAACAGAGATAATTGCAGATCATCTGCATATGAGATGATCTTGCACCCCGCTGGGGAGTGGAATGTCGAGGATGCTTAACATGGGGTGTTAAACAGAGCGGGCTGAGGGACCCCTTGTGGAGTGCCATTCTCCAGGGGTAGATGCTGGAAAGGTGACCTTGGAACTTCACTCTGGCAGTTCTGTCCCGAAAGTAGTCACCAATCCAGGCAAGCAGTCTGCCCTTGATTCCTTTGCGGATCAGGACTCTTGAATGGCAAGTGGGTCGCCAGTTCAAAGGCCTTCTCCAGGTCCAGGAAAACAATGAAGATTGGTGATGCTGACAGTGTCAGTAAAGTGGCTATACTGTGAGCAGTGCTTTACTTGTGAAATGTAGGTGTTCATGTGGAGGTCCAGCTTCCATTGGAGCGGTTCAGTACCATTTCTCTGCCGTCTTTCCAGACAGTGAGTAGTAGAGATGGGGCGGTACCGACGGTCCTTTGGTTTAGGGATGGGAACTATGTCAGCCCTCTTCCAGCACTGTGGTAGTGAGGAAGTCTCCCAGGACTGTTGATAAGATGCAAGAGTGCAAGCTCATCTTCATGTTCTAGGTGGGAAATGATGGGGGAGGAGATCCCATCACAACCCAGGGCTGACCGAGAATTGGTCTTATACGTCCGCCGTAATTCCCTCAGAAAGAACATGGCATCTGCGTCATCAGGCTCAACCGCCTTTTCTCTGATGAAGGCATGCCTGCCTGGAAGCAATTCCTCTTGGCATGCCCTCAACTCTGCTGGTAGGCCGGCGCTTCTTGTTCTAGCAGAGAACTCGAGTGCCAGTCTCTCCGCCATGGTGGGTCTTTCTGGGGGCTGAGCGATTTGTGGCCCGTCGGATAAAGTTCCACAGCTCTGAAAGGGAGGTTTGATGGCTTAAGGAATCACACCACTCCAGCCACTTTTTTCTGCTTTATCCTCTTAGCAGTTTCCTGAGCATCCCTAAGAGCTTCTCTCAAAAGAGCGTGGTTCTCTGTCTGCGGAAGTGTCTTCTGCACATATTGATTCTGCGGTTGACCTCCTTTCTCATCATTGTAGTACCAGGCGTCTTTAAAAACCTGGACCACGGACGAGTTTTGGGAATGGTCTCTGAGGCTGGCCCTCGTCTATGGCATTAACTAGTCTTGCCTCAAGTGTATCCACATTATCATTATGTGAGAATTCACTGGTTCTGAGGCACCTGGCCAGGGCCTCCTGGAAAGCTTTCCAGTTGGCCTGTCCACCTTCATCGAGGATTGTGCTGGGGCACAGGGGCTGGGCCAGCATCAGATGGTGGTGGGACTATCCCATAGTGATCGCTCGTGGCAGTGTTGTCCACAGACCAACGAATCCTCTCGACCAAGGCCGCAGTGACAAAGGTAAGGTCAAGGACCCCCCCGCCAACGTGCGTAGGCTCTGGTTGTTGAGGAGAGCATTCTCGGGGCATGACTCAAGCACCCCCCGCGGCTATGTGATAGCCTGCCGCATCCGGTTCCGCGTGGGAGCCAGGATGGGGTGGTGGGCTTGAAGTCTCCCCCTATGAGAATTGGCTCGTGTGCCGCAGCAGCACAGACTTCACTAATATCTAAGCTCCTACAGGTTGGCCTGCTGTACACATTGTACAGCTTGAGGGGACCCCCAGCCATATGGATCTCAACTGCTAGGAGTTCAACACCTTCTCACACTGCACAGGATCGGGGCAATCAGGGAGCAGGGAATATTCGACTTCACGAGGGTAATCAAACCTTGGTGCCTTCATTAGAGGGCAACACAAAGGGATGATATCCTGAGAAGCGAACAGTGTCTCCTGTTAAAGTCTCCTGGAGCATGACAATGTCAATGTTCCGAGATCGCACGATCGCGTGGAGAAGGGCATTCCTCCGGGAAAAGCTGTTGATATTCCACTGCAGTATGCTTAGATTAGGAGCCATTGTGCTAATCTGAGTCCATTAAGTCTGCGTCGTCAATGACGTCGACATAATCGGTCTCAGTGTCTGACTGCCCAGTGTGGGTAACGTCAGACATTTCGGAGTCTGACAACTCCTTGGTGAGTTCCTCACTGATCGTGATTTCCTCACTGGACTCGTCACTGTCGTCAGGACAGGTCGAGCCATTAGAAGGGCTGGGTCTCCTGGGAGGTGGAGAACCCCTGGTCGCCTTGACTCTCTGGATGGTCGTGGCTTCCTCGCCCTTTGGGGTTTGGGTTCAGGCTCTGCCAGTGTGGTCTTGGCCGCGGGTTGGGTGGGGAGACAAGTCTCGCCCTGGGGGTTTGTGGGGAGAGGAGTCTCGCCCTGAGTTGGATTGGGTGTAGAGGCCTTGGGCCTTACATCCCTTTCTTTCAGGGCAGCGACAGTCTGGGTCATTGCCGTGACGGCGACCTCGACCGCCTTCTCCGTCTCTTCACTGGTCCGTCCCAATGCTGACGCAACTGCTGTGACAACTGCCGTCAGCAGGAGCGTCAAGTCATTCTCCGTAAACAGAGTTTGACTCTCCGCTCTTGGGTTGGCCTTTGGTGTGTTCCCAGACCTTCCGGGTCTGTTTCCGTCTTGGAACACCCACCAGGGCCGGAAACTCCTTTGTGTTGGAGGTGTCCGGTGGTGGTTTTGTTTTGGGCGGTGCTTCCTTCCTCTTAGGAGGGGGGGGAGCCCTTACCCCTTTGTTCTGCCCCCAGACGTAAGTGCCTGGAGGGGCAGGAACAAAGTCCGGTCGTTTTGCAACGACCTCTTGTCGCCGTAGAGCCTCTCCCTTCCTTACGGAACAACCGAGGCTCCAGGCATGGTGTTTTTTGTGGCATTCGGGACACTTAGTAGTGGTCTCCCGCTTGCTACCTTGTGTGCTTTGAACTGTGTGCCTGACTACAGACACCACACTTTGGCTTTGCAGAGCAAGTGGTCTGGTGGTGTCCGTACTTCTGACACGTGAAGCAACGGAGCGGGTCAGGGACGTATGTCCTGAGGTTGTAGGAGCCCCAATTACCAAGGTCCAAGGACGCTACTGGGGCTCCCTTCAAGGTGACCAGGACTTGCCTGGTTGGGTGCTTCCCTTTGGAAAGTCGGGAAGCTCCCACCACCTTGGGATGGGCGGTGATGACCTCAAGGTCATACATCTGAGGGAAGCCAAGAAGCACCATCTTGGACTTCCTCTCATCAGAAGTCAGGGCCGCCAAACTCACCTTCCGTCCGTCCTGGAGCTTGTCAGTCTCCTGGAGGAAGGTGAGAGTGGACTGGTCCTTAGGGATGATTATCATGCCTTTGTCTTTGGCAATTCTAATCGTCAGACGGCACTGTCTCTGGGTTTCCAGAGCCCGTACCATCTGATAAGCGTTGTCGAATCTTCCGGTTTAGGGGGAACCCTAAATGGGGGAACCGACTCGGGGCTACAGACTCGCCCTCGAGTCTGTAGCCGGCCGAGGACGCTTAATGCCTGCCTTCCGAACCGACGCCGGAATTTTGGCAGTGGGGCCAGCAGGGTTGGAGGGTCCTGTCTGGCTTCATTTTTAGCTTGACTCGTCTTCTGAACCGACGCCAGAGACTTGTCAGTGCCATGGGCTGGTTTGGAGGGTCCAGCCGAGGCTCTTGGGTAGGCTTTCTCTGAACCGACGCCAGAGCCTTTCCAACTTTTTACTTTTGTCACCAAGGACCTTAAAGGTTCCAAGGTGAAGCCTTGGTCAACTTCGTTCCAGGTTCGTCAACGTGGGGGTCAGTCAGGGTTTTTTTAGAAAAAGTTGCCATATATAAAGTGTTAGTTCATCCTCCCACGCCCCACCCACCACGGAGTCCAACAAGGGGAAGCTGTGCACTGAGACCATGCTCAGAAGCCACAGGGGTGGTGGGAGGATATACGCAACCCCTTGCCTCGCATTGATGGCATTCGCAAATAATGCGATTGCCTGCAAGACAGGAGCTGCTTGACCCTAGCCTAGCTCAAAAGAGAGACCAGCGATTGACCTAATCGAGCCAAGATCAGGCACGCGTCTGGCTGGAATAGAGGACCAAAGGGGGGTGTTGCTAGCCGCAGGGGTACTCATACACGGCATCGCTCAACCTCCAGGACTCCCGTCTCCCAGCGCAAGGGGGCCACGCAGGCAAAACACGTGGGAGGTGAGTGCCCTGGGGGGGAGGACCAGGGGGGGGTGTGATCCCACCTACTAGATCAGCACCTAGGAACGCTTAGTCGTCCTTCCTCGGAGAATCAACCGCTAGAAGGCCACCTCACGGGAGGGAGAGACTGGCCAATTCTAGAACGGGCTCTTCCGAGGAAGGAGTTCAAGCCCCCGCGCCACGACAAGGCGGTTCCTTATTGCGGGGGGAGATAACCGCTCTGTGATGCGTCTTTTATCAGCCTCCGCCCTCATGGGGGTTGCCATGTTTTCTTTTTCGTTTGTTTATTTATGTTTTATCTTTGTCCGTAATGGTTACATACGATCAATGCAACATAATATTGACGCTGTGTAAAAATGTTCGAAAGAGGACTTGCAATTGATAGCAACATCAATATCACACTTGTATTAGTACTGCCATCATCAATTATATTACCTCTTAATTAAAGAATCGAA
>NW_028234423.1:16806341-16811341 GCF_977035675.1 Penaeus japonicus | reverse complement strand
TAACAACAGACAATATTTCTAACAACCATTCTGCTGACAAAACCACATTCATATGACATATCTAACATAGCAAATCTAACCATACTATATAATACATAACAAAAAATTAATATATAACTCAAATATTAACAATATTATGATATCTACTGTAACCATATATAATTAAAATATTTTTATTTCTTTTCTACAGCTCACCGACAGCCGACGAGCGTGGGCGTGGGGTGACGTGGGCAAACTCTTTGGCTCTGGATGGGGTAAGTGTGTTTGTTTGTTTGTGTGTGTGTGTGTGCGTGTATGTGTGTGTGTTTTTTTTTTCTTTCTGTTATTAGATAATTTTTTTGTGTGTGTATTTAGTGTTTTTGTTTGCTCGTTTGTATTTGTTTGTTTATAAGTGTTTTTGCTTTTGTTTATGTTATGCTTCTTTACGTATGTATTTATTTATGTGTTTGTAATTATATTTGTTTATGTATATGTGAAATACATTCCAAATCGATTTTTCAAAAAGTAAACGATGAAAAATAATGAAATAATGTGTTTTTGAAAAATAAAACAATGAAAGAATATCCAGAATAGTACGTATAAAAAGAGATACAATGCGGATATTCAGACGATCGAAGAAAATAGTTATCTTTTTCTGAGTGAATGACATAACAGAAAAGAAATAACTTCTCTGTGTATGCTTTTCCTGTCTTTCTCTCGTTCTTTTTTCTCTCTTTCTCTTTTATCTTCCTCTTCTTTTGTTTCCTTTCTTTATTTTGTTTGTATTCTTCTTCTTCTTCCTCCTTCTCCTCCTCCTCCTCCTCCTTCTCCTCTTCTTTCTCCTCCCTCTCCTCCACTTCCTCCTCCTCCTCTTTCTTAACTTCCTCCACCCCTTCTCCATCTCCTCATTCTCTTCCTCCTCCACCTCCTCCTCTTCTTCTTCATCCTCCTCCACTTCCTCCACCCCCTTCTCCATCCCCTCATTCCCTTCCTCCTCTTCATCCTCTTCCTCCTCCTCCATCTCCTCCTCTTCTTCATCCTCCTCCACTTCTTCCAGCCTCTTCTCCTCCTCCTCCACCTCCTCCTCTTCTTCTTCATCCTCCTCTTCCATCTCCTCCTCTTCTTCTTCATCATCATCCTCCACCTCCTCCTCTTCTTCCTCCTCCTCCTCCTCTTCCTTTTCTTCTTCATCCTCCTCCTCCACCTCCTCCTCTTCTTCATCCTCCTCCTCCTCCACTTCCTCTTCTTCATCCTCCTCCTCCTCCACTTCCTCTTCTTCATCCTCCTCCTCCTCCACCTCCTCCCCTTCTTCATCATCATACTCCTCCACCTCCTCTTCTTCTTTATCCTCCTCCTCCACTCCTTTTTCTTCTTCTTCATCATCCTCCCCCTCCTCCTCTTCTTCTCCATCCTCCTCCTCCACCTCCTCCTTTTCTTCTTCTTCATCCTCCTCCACTTCCTTCTCTTCTTCATCCTCCTCCACTTCCTCCACCCCCTTCTCCCACCACTCCCCGTCTCCCTCCACAATTCCACAACGCCTCCCCTAAACGAAGCACAATGAACACCGACCGATCCACAACAGGACATTGTGCTTGCGAAAACACCTGCCAGTTGGTGGCCGACAACAAGCAAGCAACCAAGCATAGATTCGCCAATTACTCGGTGCCAATATGATGGTCAGGTGGGGGAGGGATGGGTGGGGTGGGGTGGGGGTGGGGGTGTGGGGGATGTATCTCCCCCCTTCCCTCTCTCTCTCCTTCTCTCCCTCCTGTGTGTGTGCTTGCTTGGAGGCTAATGTTTTGTTGTTGTTTTTGTTTTATTTGTGTGCTTTAATGGGGGTGGAAATAGGGATGGATTTTTTTTATTTGTTTTTTTTTTATTTCATCTGTTTGTGTATATGTTGATTATGTGTTTCTATGTGTTTGTCTGTCAATCTTAATTTTTAAAAAATCTTTGTTTGTATCTATCTATCTATCTATCTATCTGTCTCTCTCATAGAGGGATCACATTTCGAGGAATTGTTTTTGATATTATCATTATCAAAATAACATTCAATTCTCGCCCTTATAACTATTACAAACACCTATTGAAATTCCTATTGAACGTTTATACAGATATATTTATCATTGCTCGCTTGATTCCAACAGCAAGGCATTCATTCATTATTGATATGATATTTACTTATCAATCAACACGTCTCTCTCGTATTTCAAACACCATTTGTTGATATTCCTATTTTATAGTTGTCTCACTTAGACGCGGAATATTCGTTGAACATTTTTCCTTTTATCTATTTATCTTATCATCAGGCGTAACGTTTCGTCTAATGTTCAAAACACCGTACTTCAAAACACCATTTGTTGATATTACAAATTTTTGCAATGTTCAAAACACCAACGCTGCTTCTTCCGGTCAGATGTCATATCGTAAATCATATTCATCATATTCATATCACATATCACCATCCTCCTCCTGTGCCTCCTCTCTGCACCTTTCTTCCTCGTACCATAACTATATTCTTTGTACCATAACTATATTCTTCGTACCATAACTATATTCTTCGTACCATAACTATATTCTTCGTACCATAACTATATTCTTCGTACCATAACTATATTCTTCGTACCATAACTATATTCTTTGTACCATAACTATATTCTTCGTACCATAACTATATTCTTTGTACCATAACTATATTCTTTGTACCATAACTATATTCTTTGTACCATAACTATATCCTTTTGGTTATGCTACGTGCCACATCACAAGGGCTTTGGTGTGTTTCTTTAAGCTATTCCGTTACAGCTAATGCCTTTGAGATCAAAATCTACATCGCGTTGGGTATAGATGGTTCAAGAAGCTTGGGATCTTGTGCAATTTTATCAACACGAGGGTGTTATTTGTTGATTTTGATTTTTTTAAAAATTATCAGACCTCTATCCATCATTGATCTGTTTAGTCTTTACTAGTCTGTTCTTGCACTGATACAATTATTGCAATAGAAGCAATGCAAGAGCAGATGGCGGAGATTTCTTCGGTTTCACTTTAATATGCAACCAATCATTGAAAGAAGTCGTTTTTATTTTCGATCTCCTGTCGTTCTGCTTTTCTTATTCTCCTTCTTTTTCCATTCCTTAATTTCTACAGTTTCGTCGGTATTGTCCTAGTCAATGTTTATTTTTTATTTTTTTTTTATTTATTTATTTATTTTTTTATTATTATTTTTTTTTTCCTCTTAACTAGATCCCTTATTCTCCAACTGCATATTGATGGCAACCTTTCTACCTGCTTTCCCTGCTTCTTTCTTCATTCCTCTCATCCTCCTCCTCTTGTTCTCTCTCCTTTTTATCTTCTCCTTCTCCTATTCTCTCCCCTTTTTCTTCTCCTCCTCATGTTCTCTCTCCCTTTTCTCTTCTCTTCCTCCTGTTCTCTCTCCTTTTTCTCTCCTCCTCCTCCTGTTCTCTCTCCTTTTTCTCTTCTCCTCCTCCGCTTCCTCCTTTTCATTTCATTTCCCTCCTCCTCCTCCTTCTCCTCTTCCTCTTCGTCCTTCTCCTCCTTTTCTTTATTCTCCTCCTCCTTCATGTCCTCCTCCTCCTCCTCCTACTACTACTACTCTTCCTCCTCGTCCTCCTCATCCTTCTCTGTATTATCCTCCCCCTCCTCCATTTCCTCTCCCTCTCCCTCTCCCTCTCCCTCTCCCTCCTTTTCCTCTCCCTCTCCCTCTCCCTCTCCCTCTCCCTCTCCCTCTCCCTCTCCCTCTCCCTCCTTTTCCTCTCCTCCTCCTCCTCCTCCTCCTCCTCAAGTAATATATATTCTACGCAAAATAATCCTCATCATTCATGTCATTCATACAGTTGCAATGGTAATAACTGGTAATGATGATATTTCTAATGATAAGGATGATGACTGTAAAGAGTAGTAATTAAAATACTATTTATAATAATGATGTTTACAAAACTATTAATTGTGAACATAATGCTAACAACGATAATGAAAATAATGTAGATGACATTGATGATGATATGAAAATGATAGTCATTGTTATGATGATAGTAATAGCAAGGATAAATAATGATGATTATGATGATAATGATGATAATGATAATGATAGTGATAATGATGTCATGTGTTATAAGAATCTTAATAATAGTAATAATGATTTATAACATTGCTAATTGTGTGTGTGTGTTTCTATGCATGTTTGTGTATATCCACAAACATTCAGAAAACAACAAATCCCACCCCCTTTCACCCCTTCCCCCTTCACCCCACACACCCCTCCCCCTTCACCCCCTCCCCCTACACCTTACACACCCCTCCCCCTTCACCCCACACACCCCTCTCCCTTCACCCTCACACACCTCTCCCCCATCACCTTACACACCCCTCCCCCTTCACCCTCACACACCCCTCCCCCTTCACCCCCTCCCCCTTCACCCCCTCCCCCTACACCTTACACACCCCTCCCCCTTCACCCTCACACACCCCTCCCCCTTCACCCCCTCCCCCTTCACCCCCTCCCCCTACACCTTACACACCCCTCCCCCTTCACCCTCACACACATCCACACAACATATTAAAATCAAGTAATTAATGTATGCGACTCGCCCAGCGTCAGCGTTGCCAAAGGCCGCGTTATGTCGTGCCTGACTTCTAGGTGTTGATTGGATGTCTGAGGGAGGGGGGGCAAGGAGGGGGGCAAGGAGGGAAGGAGGGAAGGGTGGCAGGGAGGGAGCGGGGGAGGGAGGGAAGGAGAGGATGGCAGTGTTTCTCGGTGGCAAATTGCTAATACCAGGGCGGGAGGGGGCGGGGTGGGGGAGGGGAGGGGGGAGGGTTTGAAAGGAATGGAATTGGGTAAGGGGAGGAGGAGGAATGGGACGGGGGGGGGGGGTACTTAGATGGAAGGAAAAAGGGGAAGAGGAATAAGAGGGGGGTGGGGACTGGAGGAGGGGAGGGAGGGAGGGAGGGGGGTTGTAAGTGGACTTGGGGAGAGGGAAAAATGAAAGAAAAATAAAAGAACA
>NW_028234423.1:16780997-16783497 GCF_977035675.1 Penaeus japonicus | reverse complement strand
GAGAGAGAGAGAGAGAGAGAGAGAGAGAGAGAGAGAGAGAGAGAGAGAGAGAGAGAGAGAGAGAGAGAGAGAGAGAGAGAGCATGAAAGAGAGAGAGAGTATGAGAGAGAGAGAGAGAGAAAGAAAGAGAGAGAAAAATAGAGAGAGAGAGAGAGAGAGATACATCTCACACAATAGAATATCACACCACACGATCACTAAAACTGCTCACACGTCACCATACATTGACACTATCCTCACGTTCACCATAGCAGTACCACGATAAAGCCCTGTACTGCCCCATTACAGCCACATCACAATCCCATTACACTCCCGCTCTGGCCTGGCACCATACTTCGGAGTGCCATCAGTCAGAAAAGTGGAGGGGTAGGGAGAGGGGGAGGGGGAGGGAAGGGAGGGGAAGGGAGGGGGGGAGTGGAGTAGCAGAGGGAAGGGATGTAAAGAAAGGGAGGGAGGAGGGGGGGGAGGGGGAGGGGTGGGGAGGAGAGGGAGGATGGCGGGGAGAGGAGGAGAGGGAGGAGAGGGCGAAGGGATAGAGGAGGGAGGGAATGTGAAGGGATGGAGAGGGGAGGGAGGAAGGATGGAGAAGGGAGGGAGGAAGGATGGAGAAGGGAGAAGGAGGGAAAAGGAAAGAGTGAAGAAAGGAAGGGAGGAGTGAAAGGAAGGTAAGACGTAAGGAGGAAGGAAGTTCTAAAAAAAAATGAAGGAAACGAGAAGGAAAGAGAGAAAAATCCTCCCTCCCCTCTCCACCCCTCTCCCCCCTCCCCCTCTCTCCCCAATGAAATAAAATCCTGGCAAGTTAGAAAGTCGCGATATATTGGTCTGTCACAGGGAGTGCCGGTGACGCGGGGGAAAGGGGGGAGGGGGGAGGTTCTACACCCCCCCCTCCTTCTCCCCCTCTCCTGTCACCAGGGGACACTCTCTTATTTTTCTTTTCCTTCAATCGTTTTCAATTTGGGGGAAGGGGGGAGGCAATATAGGGGGGGAAGGGAGGTGGAAATGGGGGGGAGGAGGGAGGAGGGAGGGGGGAGGGAAGGGGAGAGGAAGGAGGGAGAGATGGAAGGAAGGAAGGTTTTAAAAATTCAGAGGGAATGGGAAAGGGAAGGAGGAAGATATATATATATATATATATATATATATATATATATATATATATATATATATATATATAGAGAGAGAGAGAGAGAGAGAGAGAGAGAGAGAGAGAGAGAGAGAGAGAGAGAGAGAGAGAGAGAGAGAGAGAGAGAGAGAGAGAGAGAGAGAGAGAGAGAGAGAGAGAGAGAGAGAGAGAGAGAGAGAGAGAGAGAGAGAGAGAGAAAAAAAAAGAGAGAAAGAGAGAGAGAGAGAGAAACAAAGAAAGACAAAAACAGAGAGAGACAGAAACGGAGTAAGCCAGAGAAAGACAGAAAGACACAGACACAAAGAGACAGAGACAAAAACAGAGAGAGGGAGACAGAGAGACAGAGAGACAGAAAGACAGAAAGACACAGACACAAAGAGACAAAAAACAGAGAGAGAGAGAGAGAGGGAAACAGAGAGACAGAGAGCGAGAGCGAAAAGAGAGGAACGAGGGGAAATGGAACCAAGCGTATGAGGGTCTCCTTAGAATGGAAATCCAGACCCATCAGCGGCCGGCTTTGTGTCAGATTAAAGAACCGCTTCGGAGGCTGCGACGGGAGAGCCGACCGTGACCATCTTGGGAGGAATGGGGGGCGGGGGGAGAGGAGGGGGAGAGGGGGGGGAGAGGAGGGGGAGAGGAGGGGGAGGGGGGCGAGAGGGTTGAGGGAGAGAGGAGGAAAGGGTTAAGGGAAGGGGGGGGAGAAGGGGAGAAGAGGGGGGATAGGATATGGTGGGGGGGAAAGGGAGAGAAGGGAGAGAGTGGAGAGAGAGAGAGAGAGGAGAGAGAGAGAGAGAGAGAGAGAGAGAGAGAGAGAGAGAGAGAGAGAGAGAGAGAGAGAGAGAGAGAGAGAGAGAGAGAGAGAGAGAGAGAGGGGGAGGGAGAGGGTAATAGAGAGAGAGAAAAAAAAGAGAAATAGAATCAGAAAGAGAGAAAACGAGAGAGAGAAATAGATAGATAGATAGAGAGATAGAGAGAGAGAACGAGAGAGAGAAAGAAAAAAAAAAGAGAAATAGGAAGAGAAAGGGCGAAAGAGATAGACAGACATACAGCCATAAAGAACAGACCGACAGACGGAGAAGGAGAGAGAGCAAAGTGCCACAGAGAGACAGGCACGGTGCCACCGCGTCCGCAAGGCTGGAGAGGAGACCGACGCGGCATCCATTGTAGCGGCGGCGACACCACACGGCGGAAGCGCTCATTCCGCCATAAAATCAAAGACCACTGACATTACCGCCCTAACTACGCCCTCCCCACACCCTCCTCCTCCTCCTCCTCCGCCCTCCTCCTCCTCCTCCTCCTCCTCCTCCTCCTCCTCCTCCTCCTCCTCCTCCTCCTCCTCCTCCACCCTCCTCCCCTCCCCCGGCTCCCTCCTTCCCTCTT
>NW_028234423.1:16753561-16756061 GCF_977035675.1 Penaeus japonicus | reverse complement strand
GTGAGGGAGGGGGAGGGGGGAAGGGAAAGGGAGTGGGAAGGGAAAGGGAGTGGGAGGAAGGGAGAGGGACGGGGAAGAGAGGGAGTGGGGAGTGGGGTGTGGGGTGAGGGACGGGGAAGAGAGGGAGTGGGGTGTGGGGTGAGGGACGGGGAAGAGAGGGAGAGGGAGTAGGGAGTAGGGTGAGGGAGACGGGATAGAGAGTGCGGAGTGGGAGGGGGAGTGGGGAAGAGAGGGAGGGGGACGGGGGGTGTTGAGAGGGAGGGGGGAAGGAGGGGAGGGGAGGGAATAGGAGCAGGGAGAGGGAGGGGGAAGAGGGGAAAGGGAGTATGGAGGGGGGAGTAGGGAGATGGCCGGAGAGTGGGAAGAAATAAAGGGAGTAGGGAGAGGGGCGTAAAGTGGGAAGAGAAACAAGGAATAGGAGGAGGGGGTGTAAAGAGGAGGGAGGAGGAGGGGTAGGGAAGAGAGGAGGAGAGAGGGAAGGGGAGGGAGAAGGGGATGTGAAGAGGAGGGAGGAGGAGGGGAAGGGAAGAAGGAGGAGAGGGGAAAAAGAATGGGAAGAGGGTGAGGAAGTGGGAAGAGGAGGGAAGAACAGGGGGAGGGAGAGTGGAAAGGAAAGGAAGAAACGGGTGGAATATGGAGTAGACGGCAAAACAGAGGTTGGAAAAGCGGTGAAGAGAGGAAGGTGGAAGTAACAGAGCGAGGGAGGATTAGAGGGAGTTGGGGAAAGAAAGATAAAGAAAGAATAAGGCAAGATGACCGAGAAGAGGGGATGATAAGAAGAAGGAGGGCATGGGAGAAAGCGTGAAAGAGAGACAGAGAGAGAAACAGAAACCGATAGAGGGAGAGCGAAACAGTGGATCTCAACAAGAGTACAACAAAGGGCGTTAACTGCAAAGTTTGAAGGACGACCGGTAGAGCCAAGAGTTCAGGCAACTGTTCTCTCTCCTCTCCTCTCCTCTCTTCTCTTCTATTTCTCTTTCTATCTCTCTCTCTCTCTTTCTCCTTTTGTTTATCTCTATCTTTATCTTTGTATTTTTTTCTTATCTTTCTCTTTCTCTTCATCTTCTTTTCTTTTTTTTCTTTTCCTTTCTCTTCTCTTGTAAGTGATTTCTACGTTTAAGCATTTATATAGATTGTTTCTAAATGCATAAATTGCAATATATATATATATAATAAATATGTTGACACTGCATAATCTTCAGACCGTTGATAGTGCAAAAAGTAAGTGTTCATAAACCAGCAAAATGACTAGCCAACATTCAAGATATTCTATTGAACTCTACGGACCGATACCCATGTTTCACATTACATCATTCTTCCTCTCATCAGGTTTACTGAAATTTAGTTTACCTCAAAAGTGGTATTATAATAATAATAATTATCATTACTATTATTATTATTATTGCAATCATTATTATTATCATTATCATTACTATCATTATTATCATCATTATCATTATTATCATCATTATCACTATCATCCTTATTATCATCTTTAATATCATTATCACTATTGTTATTATTATCATCATTATCGCTAAGATTAAGATTATCAGTAAGAATACTCTCATGATGATTATCAGTGTGATTACTATCATGATGATTATCCTTATCAATATCATATGATTATCATTGTTATCATCCCTATTATTATTATCATCATTATAACTATTATAATGATGTACTTATAAGATTATGATGTACTTATAAGATTATTCACCTGAACATAAGCAAAACGTCTACAGGCTGCTTCCCCCCCCCCCCCCCACCATCCTGTCGCTACCCCCCAATCCCACTTTTCACAACAACCCAACTCGGATATAAATCAAAACTTGAGCGCAAAAGGGTTCTTCTCTTTTAACTCCTTATTCTCTTGTTATTCCTATTCTTCTTCCTCTTACTCCTCCTTCCTCATCTTCTAACTGCTTTCCATTACCCTTCCTTATCACTAGCTTTCATTATTATTATTCTCCTTTTTCTTCTTTTTCTCCTCCTCTCTTCTCTCGATATATATTTTCTCTCTTTTTTAATCTCGCTCTTTCTCTATCTCTCTCCCACCCTCTCTCTCTATCTTTCTGTCTTTATCTCTCTCTCTCTCTCTTTCTTTCTTTCTTTCTTTCTTTCTTTCTTTCTTTCTCTCTCTCTCTCTCTCGTTCTCTCTCGTTCTCTCTCCCGTTCCCTCTCTATCTTTCCGTCTCTTTCTCTCTCTCTCTCTCTCTCTCTCTCTCTCTCTCTCTCTCTCTCTCTCTCTCTCTCTCTCTCTCTCTCTCTCTCTCTCTCTATCTCTCTCTCTCTCTTTCTATTTCTCTCTTTCCCTATCTATCTCCCGCTCTCTCTCTCTCTATCTTTCTGTCTTCTCTCACTCTCTCTCTCTCTCTCTCTCTCTCTCTCTCTCTCTCTCTCTCTCTCTCTCTCTCTCTCTCTCTCTCTCTCTCTCTCTCTCTCTCTTTCTCTCTCTCTCTTCCTCTTCCGGTGGCCGAAGGAGGGCTGGGGAGCTGCG
>NW_028234423.1:16742006-16744506 GCF_977035675.1 Penaeus japonicus | reverse complement strand
AAGAAGGAGAAAGAGAATACAAAGGAGAAAAAGAATACGAAGTAGAAAGAAAATAAGAAGAAGAAGGAGAATAGGAAGGAGAAAGAGAATAATAAGAAGAAAGAGAATCGGAAAGAGCAAGAGAGAGACTGCGGGGATGGGAGAGCGGCGGAATGGCGCGCTTGTTGCAAGGGGCCAAGAGGATGATGATGGATGCGGTTAAATACTTGGGGTCCAGTGCTCTAAGTAAACGGTGGAGTATGGTGGAGTTTGGTGAAGTATGGTGGAGTATGGTGGAGTTTGGTGGAGTATGGTAGAGTATGGTGGAGCATGGTGGAGTATGGTGGAGTGTGGTGGAGTATGGTGGAGTATGGTGAAGTATGGTGGAATATGGTGGAGTATGGTAGAGTATGGTGGAGTATGGTAGAGTATGGTGGAGTATGGTAGAGTATGGTGGAGTATGGTAGAGTATGGTAGAGTATGGTGAAGTAGGGTGGAGTATGGTAGAGTATGGTGGAGTATTGTAGAGTATGGTGGAGTATGGTAGAGTATGGTGGAGTATGGTAGAGTATGGTGGCGTATGGTAGAGTATAGTGGAGTAGGGTGGAGTAGGGTGGAGTTTGGAGTTTGGAGTTTGGTAAGAGTGTAGGTAGTGTGGAGTGCATGGAGTGTGTGGAGAAAGAAGTATGGTAGAGTATGGTAGAGTATGGTGAAGTATAGTGGAGTACGGTAGAATATGGTGGGTATAGTGCAGTATGGTTTAGCAAAGAGTGTAGGTAGTGTGGAGTGCATGGAGTGTGTGGCGAAGTATGGCAGGAGTGATGTGTCTTAGAAAGGTACCTGGAAGTACGATAGGAAAAAGGCGATCGTGAGACCCGTCGTGCTGATGACGAGACAAAAAGATCAGGAGGCGGAGCTGGAGTTGAAGATGATGCGATTGGGATTAGGACTGAGTAAAGGATTAGGGGGGGGGTCTGTTGGAGATTGGAGACGGATTGGAGACATAGTGACAGAGAGAGAGAGCGAGATGGGGAGGCTGTGCCGAATCCTGACGGGACAGACACACACACACACACACACACACACACACACCACACACACACACACACACACACACACATATATATATAAATATATGTATATATATATATATATATTATATATAATAATTATAATAATATGAATATGTATATATATATATATATATATGTATATATATATATGTATAGATATAGATATAGATATAGATATAGATATAGATATATATATAGATATATATATATATAGATATAATAATAATAATAATAATAATAATAATAATAATAAAATAATGATAATAATAAAACAATGATAAAATTATAATAATGGTAATGATAATGACAACATATAATACCACATAACAATGTACGATAACAGTAATTATGATAACAAAAGACATTCAGCTAAAGTTGTGTCTAAACTTCCTCCTCTTCTTCCATCTCAGACAAACGCTTCTCTCCCCTCCCACTTACGAAAAAAAAAGATTATAGCTCTTTATCTGGAAGAAAAAGAAAAGAAAAGAAAAAGAAAAAAACGAAAATGCATAAAGGCCTTTCAAACACATTGAAAATTTAAGTCCCCCCTTTAAAAAAAAATGAGGCGGACTGGAAGAAAACGGACAGAGAAAACGTGTGGCTACAGCTGATACAAGTATTAAAAGACAGGATGATTTTTTTGGATCCACGAAAAGGGATGAGGAGGAGGAGGGGGAGAGGGGAGGAGGAGGAGGAAGAGGAGAGGGGAGGGAGGAAAGAAAGAGAGGAAGAGAGGAGAAAGAATGTGAATGGTTAAGAAATGGGAGAGAGAGGGAGGAAGGGTGGGAGGTGAAGGGAGATAGAGGAAGAGGGAAATGGGAGGGGAGAGGGAGAGAGGGAGACAGAGAGAGAGAGAGAGAGAGAGAGAGAGAGAGAGAGAGAGAGAGAGAGAGAGAGAGAGAGAGAGAGAGAGAGAGAGACAGAGAGAGAGAGAGAGGAGAGATGCGGAGAGAGAGAGAGAGCGAGAGACGAGAGAGGAGAGAGAGAGAGAGAGAGAAGAGAGAGAGAGACAGAGAGAGGAGATAGAGGAAGAGAGAGCGGCAGGAGAGAGAGAGAGAGACAGAGAGAGAGAGAGAGAGAGAGAAAGAGAGAGAGACAGAGAGAGAGAGAGAGAGAGAGAGAGAGAGAGAGAGAGAGAGAGAGAGAGAGAAAGGAAGAGGTTAACGAGAGAGAGAAAGAATTAGAGAAAGAGAGAGGGGAAGGGTAGAAAAACAAAACAAAAAAAAAGAAGAAGAAAAATAAGCAAAACCCGCTCATAAACCATACTAACCCCCCCCCCTCCCCCCTAAAAAAAAAACGTAAACACAGGGACCCGAATCCGCTTGAAAATATAACTACACCGCGGAGAAGCGGGTCCGGGTCCCACTGAGTAATGGCGCAGGGTTGAGGGGGCCTAGAGGCAATGAATGGGGAAGAAGGGGCTCGATACGACTGAAAAAGAGGACGGA
>NW_028234423.1:16719099-16731906 GCF_977035675.1 Penaeus japonicus | reverse complement strand
TCTAGTCATGGTAAATTGAAATCATGCACAAAAGAAGCACTCCACAAGTCTGAGAAATACAATCAAGCTTCAAAAAGCATCTTCATGTCGGTCGTTGAAGCCCAGGTGAACCTTTTCCCAGTGATGCAGTTATCATCTTCCGAAGAAAGTTCATCTGGGCTGGTTAAGAGAATATTGTACAAACACTGTTGAATTGTCTACATTTTATGCAAAAATGAAAATCAGATCATTCCTAAGAGCCCGTTTTGATTGACTACTGTATTACGGACTCGAGGCCCGAGTTCCCACGCGTCTGCTCTGAATGTAATGAAATAACATAATCTATATCTTTATAAATGCATTTAATAACGAATTAAAATCATCTGGATTGGTCTACTATGAATAATAATATATTTATGAATAAAAACAATTCATATATGTAATTAATAAACATTCATAATCTGTTCTTGTATGTAATTAATACATTCATAATCTGTTCTTGTATGTAATTAATAATATGTTCTTATATGTAATTAATTTTGAAAATTATCTCTTCATATCTGTAATTAATAACAATTCATAATCTGTTCATATGTGTAATTAATATTCAGGGTAACCTGGGCTGATCAGGGTAATTGTATAAACGTCCGTCACTATGATTAATTATTCTTCATGATTTCCTTGACGCTTTTATGAAGCCCAGGTGAACCTTTCCCAGTGATGTAGCTATTAAGGCATCCTCCGGAGAAAGGTTAACCTGGGCTGATCAGGGTAATTGTATAAACGTCCGTCACTATGATTAATTATTCTTCATGATTTCCTTGACGCTTTTATGAAGCCCAGGTGAACCTTTCCCAGTGATGTAGCTATTAAGGCATCCTCCGGAGAAAGGTTAACCTGGGCTGATGATGGTAATTGCATACAAACGTCCGCCAGTATCGGATCTATAAACAGAAATGGACGAGCACTGGATCTAGTCATGATAAATTTTCAAATTATAACAATTCATAATCTGTTCATATGTGTAATTAATAACAATTCATAATCTGTTCATATGTGTAATTAATAACAATTCATAATCTGTTCATATGTGTAATTAATATTCAGGGTAACCTGGGCTGATCAGGGTAATTGTATAAACATCCGTCACTATGATTAATTATTCTTCATGATTTCCTTGACGCTTTTATGAAGCCCAGGTGAACCTTTCCCAGTGATGTAGCTATTAAGGCATCCTCCGGAGAAAGGTTAACCTGGGCTGATCAGGGTAATTGTATAAATGTCCGTCACTATGATTAATTATTCTTCATGATTTCCTTGACGCTTTTATGAAGCCCAGGTGAACCTTTCCCAGTGATGTAGCTATTAAGGCATCCTCCGGAGAAAGGTTAACCTGGGCTGATGATGGTAATTGCATACAAACGTCCGCCAGTATCGGATGAGATTCTATCAACAGAATTGGACGAGTGCTGGATCTAGTCATGGTAAATTGAAATCATGCACTAAAGACGCACTCTCCCAGTCTGAGATATACAATCAAGCTTCAAAAAGCATCTTCATGTCGGTCGTTGAAGCCCAGGTGAACCTTTCCCAGTGATGCAGTTTGTTATTCATCTTCCGAAGAAAGGTTCATCTGGGCTGGTTAAGAGAATATTGTACAAACACTGTTGAATTGTCTACATTTTATGCAAAAATGAAAATCAGATCATTCCTAAGAGCCCGTTTTGATTGACTACTGTATTACGGACTCGAGGCCCGAGTTCCCACGCGTCTGCTCTGAATGTAATGAAATAACATAATCTATATCTTTATAAATGCATTTAATAACGAATTAAAATCATCTGGATTGGTCTACTATGAATAATTTATATATTTATGAATAAAAACAATTCATATATGTAATTAATAAACATTCATAATCTGTTCTTGTATGTAATTAATAATATGTTCTTGTATGTAATTAATAATATGTTCTTGTATGTAATTAATAATATGTTCTTGTATGTAATTAATAATATGTTCTTATATGTAATTAATTTTGAAAATTATCTCTTCATATCTGTAATTAATAACAATTCATAATCTGTTCATATGTGTAATTAATATTCAGGGTAACCTGGGCTGATCAGGGTAATTGTATAAACGTCCGTCACTATGATTAATTATTCTTCATGATTTCCTTGACGCTTTTATGAAGCCCAGGTGAACCTTTCCCAGTGATGTAGCTATTAAGGCATCCTCCGGAGAAAGGTTAACCTGGGATGATGATGGTAATTGCATACAAACGTCCGCCAGTATCGGATGAGATTCTATCAACAGAATTGGACGAGTGCTGGATCTAGTCATGGTAAATTGAAATCATGCACTAAAGACGCACTCTCCCAGTCTGAGATATACAATCAAGCTTCAAAAAGCATCTTCATGTCGGTCGTTGAAGCCCAGGTGAACCTTTCCCAGTGATGCAGTTTGTTATTCATCTTCCGAAGAAAGGTTCATCTGGGCTGGTTAAGAGAATATTGTACAAACACTGTTGAATTGTCTACATTTTATGCAAAAATGAAAATCAGATCATTCCTAAGAGCCCGTTTTGATTGACTACTGTATTACGGACTCGAGGCCCGAGTTCCCACGCGTCTGCTCTGAATGTAATGAAATAACATAATCTATATCTTTATAAATGCATTTAATAACGAATTAAAATCATCTGGATTGGTCTACTATGAATAATTTATATATTTATGAATAAAAACAATTCATATATGTAATTAATAAACATTCATAATCTGTTCTTGTATGTAATTAATACATTCATAATCTGTTCTTGTATGTAATTAATAATATGTTCTTGTATGTAATTAACTTTGACAATTATCTCTTCATATCTGTAATTAATAACAATTCATAATCTGTTCATATGTGTAATTAATATTCAGGGTAACCTGGGCTGATCAGGGTAATTGTATAAACGTCCGTCACTATGATTAATTATTCTTCATGATTTCCTTGACGCTTTTATGAAGCCCAGGTGAACCTTTCCCAGTGATGTAGCTATTTATTCATCTTCCGGAGAAAGGTTAACCTGGGCTGATCAGGTAATTGTATAAGTCCGTCACTATGATTAATTATTCTTCATGATTTCCTTGACGCTTTTATGAAGCCCAGGTGAACCTTCCAGTGATGTAGCTATTAAGGCATCCTCCGGAGAAAGGTTAACCTGGGCTGATGATGGTAATTGCATACAAACGTCCGCCAGTATCGGATGAGATTCTATCAACAGAATTGGACGAGTGCTGGATCTAGTCATGGTAAATTGAAATCATGCACTAAAGACGCACTCTCCCAGTCTGAGATATACAATCAAGCTTCAAAAAGCATCTTCATGTCGGTCGTTGAAGCCCAGGTGAACCTTTCCCAGTGATGCAGTTTGTTATTCATCTTCCGAAGAAAGGTTCATCTGGGCTGGTTAAGAGAATATTGTACAAACACTGTTGAATTGTCTACATTTTATGCAAAAATGAAAATCAGATCATTCCTAAGAGCCCGTTTTGATTGACTACTGTATTACGAACTCGAGGCCCGAGTTCCCACGCGTCTGCTCTGAATGTAATGAAATAACATAATCTATATCTTTATAAATGCATTTAATAACGAATAAAAATCATCTGGGTTGGTCTACTATGAATAATTTATATATTTATGAATAAAAACAATTCATATATGTAATTAATAAACATTCATAATCGGTTCTTGTATGTAATTAATACATTCATAATCTGTTCTTGTATGTAATTAATAATATGTTCTTATATGTAATTAATTTTGAAAATTATCTCTTCATATCTGTAATTAATAACAATTCATAATCTGTTCATATGTGTAATTAATATTCAGGGTAACCTGGGCTGATCAGGGTAATTGTATAAACGTCCGTCACTATGATTAATTATTCTTCATGATTTCCTTGACGCTTTTATGAAGCCCAGGTGAACCTTTCCCAGTGATGTAGCTATTAAGGCATCCTCCGGAGAAAGGTTAACCTGGGCTGATCAGGGTAATTGTATAAACGTCCGTCACTATGATTAATTATTCTTCATGATTTCCTTGACGCTTTTATGAAGCCCAGGTGAACCTTTCCCAGTGATGTAGCTATTAAGGCATCCTCCGGAGAAAGGTTAACCTGGGCTGATGATGGTAATTGCATACAAACGTCCGCCAGTATCGGATGAGATTCTATCAACAGAATTGGACGAGTGCTGGATCTAGTCATGGTAAATTTTCAAAATTAATAACAATTCATAATCTGTTCATATGTGTAATTAATAACAATTCATAATCTGTTCATATGTGTAATTAATAACAATTCATAATCTGTTCATATGTGTAATTAATATTCAGGGTAACCTGGGCTGATCAGGGTAATTGTATAAACGTCCGTCACTATGATTAATTATTCTTCATGATTTCCTTGACGCTTTTATGAAGCCCAGGTGAACCTTTCCCAGTGATGTAGCTATTAAGGCATCCTCCGGAGAAAGGTTAACCTGGGCTGATCAGGGTAATTGTATAAATGTCCGTCACTATGATTAATTATTCTTCATGATTTCCTTGACGCTTTTATGAAGCCCAGGTGAACCTTTCCCAGTGATGTAGCTATTAAGGCATCCTCCGGAGAAAGGTTAACCTGGGCTGATGATGGTAATTGCATACAAACGTCCGCCAGTATCGGATGAGATTCTATCAACAGAATTGGACGAGTGCTGGATCTAGTCATGGTAAATTGAAATCATGCACTAAAGACGCACTCTCCCAGTCTGAGATATACAATCAAGCTTCAAAAAGCATCTTCATGTCGGTCGTTGAAGCCCAGGTGAACCTTTCCCAGTGATGCAGTTTGTTATTCATCTTCCGAAGAAAGGTTCATCTGGGCTGGTTAAGAGAATATTGTACAAACACTGTTGAATTGTCTACATTTTATGCAAAAATGAAAATCAGATCATTCCTAAGAGCCCGTTTTGATTGACTACTGTATTACGGACTCGAGGCCCGAGTTCCCACGCGTCTGCTCTGAATGTAATGAAATAACATAATCTATATCTTTATAAATGCATTTAATAACGAATTAAAATCATCTGGATTGGTCTACTATGAATAATTTATATATTTATGAATAAAAACAATTCATATATGTAATTAATAAACATTCATAATCTGTTCTTGTATGTAATTAATAATATGTTCTTGTATGTAATTAATACATTCATAATCTGTTCTTGTATGTAATTAATAATATGTTCTTATATGTAATTAATTTTGAAAATTATCTCTTCATATCTGTAATTAATAACAATTCATAATCTGTTCATATGTGTAATTAATATTCAGGGTAACCTGGGCTGATCAGGGTAATTGTATAAACGTCCGTCACTATGATTAATTATTCTTCATGATTTCCTTGACGCTTTTATGAAGCCCAGGTGAACCTTTCCCAGTGATGTAGCTATTAAGGCATCCTCCGGAGAAAGGTTAACCTGGGCTGATGATGGTAATTGCATACAAACGTCCGCCAGTATCGGATGAGATTCTATCAACAGAATTGGACGAGTGCTGGATCTAGTCATGGTAAATTGAAATCATGCACTAAAGACGCACTCTCCCAGTCTGAGATATACAATCAAGCTTCAAAAAGCATCTTCATGTCGGTCGTTGAAGCCCAGGTGAACCTTTCCCAGTGATGCAGTTTGTTATTCATCTTCCGAAGAAAGAAAGGTTCATCTGGCCTAATTAAGAGAATATTGCACAAACACTGTTGAATTGTCTAACATTTATTGCAAAAATGAAAATCAGATCATTCCTAAGAGAGCCCGTTTGATTGACTACTGTATTTCGAGACTCGAGCCCCCCCCCCACGCGTCTGCTCTGAATGTAATGAAATAACAATCTATATCTTTATAAATGCATTTAATAACGAATAAAAATCATCTGGGTTGGTCTACTATGAATAATTTATATATTTATGAATAAAAACAATTCATATATGTAATTAATAAACATTCATAATCGGTTCTTGTATGTAATTAATACATTCATAATCTGTTCTTGTATGTAATTAATAATATGTTCTTATATGTAATTAATTTTGAAAATTATCTCTTCATATCTGTAATTAATAACAATTCATAATCTGTTCATATGTGTAATTAATATTCAGGGTAACCTGGGCTGATCAGGGTAATTGTATAAACGTCCGTCACTATGATTAATTATTCTTCATGATTTCCTTGACGCTTTTATGAAGCCCAGGTGAACCTTTCCCAGTGATGTAGCTATTAAGGCATCCTCCGGAGAAAGGTTAACCTGGGCTGATCAGGGTAATTGTATAAACGTCCGTCACTATGATTAATTATTCTTCATGATTTCCTTGACGCTTTTATGAAGCCCAGGTGAACCTTTCCCAGTGATGTAGCTATTAAGGCATCCTCCGGAGAAAGGTTAACCTGGGCTGATGATGGTAATTGCATACAAACGTCCGCCAGTATCGGATGAGATTCTATCAACAGAATTGGACGAGTGCTGGATCTAGTCATGGTAAATTTTCAAAATTAATAACAATTCATAATCTGTTCATATGTGTAATTAATAACAATTCATAATCTGTTCATATCTGTAATTAATAACAATTCATAATCTGTTCATATGTGTAATTAATATTCAGGGTAACCTGGGCTGATCAGGGTAATTGTATAAACGTCCGTCACTATGATTAATTATTCTTCATGATTTCCTTGACGCTTTTATGAAGCCCAGGTGAACCTTTCCCAGTGATGTAGCTATTAAGGCATCCTCCGGAGAAAGGTTAACCTGGGCTGATCAGGGTAATTGTATAAATGTCCGTCACTATGATTAATTATTCTTCATGATTTCCTTGACGCTTTTATGAAGCCCAGGTGAACCTTTCCCAGTGATGTAGCTATTAAGGCATCCTCCGGAGAAAGGTTAACCTGGGCTGATGATGGTAATTGCATACAAACGTCCGCCAGTATCGGATGAGATTCTATCAACAGAATTGGACGAGTGCTGGATCTAGTCATGGTAAATTGAAATCATGCACTAAAGACGCACTCTCCCAGTCTGAGATATACAATCAAGCTTCAAAAAGCATCTTCATGTCGGTCGTTGAAGCCCAGGTGAACCTTTCCCAGTGATGCAGTTTGTTATTCATCTTCCGAAGAAAGGTTCATCTGGGCTGGTTAAGAGAATATTGTACAAACACTGTTGAATTGTCTACATTTTATGCAAAAATGAAAATCAGATCATTCCTAAGAGCCCGTTTTGATTGACTACTGTATTACGGACTCGAGGCCCGAGTTCCCACGCGTCTGCTCTGAATGTAATGAAATAACATAATCTATATCTTTATAAATGCATTTAATAACGAATTAAAATCATCTGGATTGGTCTACTATGAATAATTTATATATTTATGAATAAAAACAATTCATATATGTAATTAATAAACATTCATAATCTGTTCTTGTATGTAATTAATAATATGTTCTTATATGTAATTAATAATATGTTCTTATATGTAATTAATAATATGTTCTTATATGTAATTAATAATATGTTCTTATATGTAATTAATTTTGAAAATTATCTCTTCATATCTGTAATTAATAACAATTCATAATCTGTTCATATGTGTAATTAATATCCAGGGTAACCTGGGCTGATCAGGGTAATTGTATAAACGTCCGTCACTATGATTAATTATTCTTCATGATTTCCTTGACGCTTTTATGAAGCCCAGGTGAACCTTTCCCAGTGATGTAGCTATTAAGGCATCCTCCGGAGAAAGGTTAACCTGGGCTGATGATGGTAATTGCATACAAACGTCCGCCAGTATCGGATGAGATTCTATCAACAGAATTGGACGAGTGCTGGATCTAGTCATGGTAAATTGAAATCATGCACTAAAGACGCACTCTCCCAGTCTGAGATATACAATCAAGCTTCAAAAAGCATCTTCATGTCGGTCGTTGAAGCCCAGGTGAACCTTTCCCAGTGATGCAGTTTGTTATTCATCTTCCGAAGAAAGGTTCATCTGGGCTGCTGTTAGAGAGAATATTGTACAAACACTTGTTGAATTCATACATTTTAAAAAAAAAAAAAAAAAATCAGATTCCTAAGAGCCGTTTTGATTGACTACTGACTACTGTCGAGGAGACGAGAGGCACGCGCTCTGCTGCTCTGAAATGAATGAAATTAATATAATATCTTATAATTATAAATGCATTTAATAACGAATTAAAATCATCTGGATTGGTCTACTATGAATAATTTATATATTTATGAATAAAAACAATTCATATATGTAATTAATAAACATTCATAATCTGTTCTTGTATGTAATTAATACATTCATAATCTGTTCTTGTATGTAATTAATAATATGTTCTTATATGTAATTAATTTTGAAAATTATCTCTTCATATCTGTAATTAATAACAATTCATAATCTGTTCATATGTGTAATTAATATTCAGGGTAACCTGGGCTGATCAGGGTAATTGTATAAACGTCCGTCACTATGATTAATTATTCTTCATGATTTCCTTGACGCTTTTATGAAGCCCAGGTGAACCTTTCCAAGTGATGTAGCTATTAAGGCATCCTCCGGAGAAAGGTTAACCTGGGCTGATCAGGGTAATTGTATAAACGTCCGTCACTATGATTAATTATTCTTCATGATTTCCTTGACGCTTTTATGAAGCCCAGGTGAACCTTTCCCAGTGATGTAGCTATTAAGGCATCCTCCGGAGAAAGGTTAACCTGGGCTGATGATGGTAATTGCATACAAACGTCCGCCAGTATCGGATGAGATTCTATCAACAGAATTGGACGAGTGCTGGATCTAGTCATGGTAAATTTTCAAAATTAATAACAATTCATAGTCTGTGCATATGTGTAATTAATAACAATTCATAATCTCTTCATATCTGTAATTAATAACAATTCATAATCTGTTCATATGTGTAATTAATATTCAGGGTAACCTGGGCTGATCAGGGTAATTGTATAAACGTCCGTCACTATGATTAATTATTCTTCATGATTTCCTTGACGCTTTTATGAAGCCCAGGTGAACCTTTCCCAGTGATGTAGCTATTAAGGCATCCTCCGGAGAAAGGTTAACCTGGGCTGATCAGGGTAATTGTATAAATGTCCGTCACTATGATTAATTATTCTTCATGATTTCCTTGACGCTTTTATGAAGGCCAGGTGAACCTTTCCCAGTGATGTAGCTATTAAGGCATCCTCCGGAGAAAGGTTAACCTGGGCTGATGATGGTAATTGCATACAAACGTCCGCCAGTATCGGATGAGATTCTATCAACAGAATTGGACGAGTGCTGGATCTAGTCATGGTAAATTGAAATCATGCACTAAAGACGCACTCTCCCAGTCTGAGATATACAATCAAGCTTCAAAAAGCATCTTCATGTCGGTCGTTGAAGCCCAGGTGAACCTTTCCCAGTGATGCAGTTTGTTATTCATCTTCCGAAGAAAGGTTCATCTGGGCTGGTTAAGAGAATATTGTACAAACACTGTTGAATTGTCTACATTTTATGCAAAAATGAAAATCAGATCATTCCTAAGAGCCCGTTTTGATTGACTACTGTATTACGGACTCGAGGCCCGAGTTCCCACGCGTCTGCTCTGAATGTAATGAAATAACATAATCTATATCTTTATAAATGCATTTAATAACGAATTAAAATCATCTGGATTGGTCTACTATGAATAATTTATATATTTATGAATAAAAACAATTCATATATGTAATTAATAAACATTCATAATCTGTTCTTGTATGTAATTAATAATATGTTCTTATATGTAATTAATTTTGAAAATTATCTCTTCATATCTGTAATTAATAACAATTCATAATCTGTTCATATGTGTAATTAATATTCAGGGTAACCTGGGCTGATCATGTAATTAATAAACGTCCGTCACTATGATTAATTATTCTTCATGATTTCTTGACGCTTTTATGAAGCCCAGGTGAACTTTCCCATGATGTAGCTATTAATGCATCCTCCAGAGACAGGTTAACCTGGGCTGATCAGGGTAATTGTATAAACGTCCGTCACTATGATTAATTATTCTTCATGATTTCCTTGACGCTTTTATGAAGCCCAGGTGAACCTTTCCCAGTGATGTAGCTATTAAGGCATCCTCCGGAGAAAGGTTAACCTGGGCTGATGATGGTAATTGCATACAAACGTCCGCCAGTATCGGATGAGATTCTATCAACAGAATTGGACGAGTGCTGGATCTAGTCATGGTAAATTGAAATCATGCACTAAAGACGCACTCTCCCAGTCTGAGATATACAATCAAGCTTCAAAAAGCATCTTCATGTCGGTCGTTGAAGCCCAGGTGAACCTTTCCCAGTGATGCAGTTTGTTATTCATCTTCCGAAGAAAGGTTCATCTGGGCTGGTTAAGAGAATATTGTACAAACACTGTTGAATTGTCTACATTTTATGCAAAAATGAAAATCAGATCATTCCTAAGAGCCCGTTTTGATTGACTACTGTATTACGGACTCGAGGCCCGAGTTCCCACGCGTCTGCTCTGAATGTAATGAAATAACATAATCTATATCTTTATAAATGCATTTAATAACGAATTAAAATCATCTGGATTGGTCTACTATGAATAATTTATATATTTATGAATAAAAACAATTCATATATGTAATTAATAAACATTCATAATCTGTTCTTGTATGTAATTAATACATTCATAATCTGTTCTTGTATGTAATTAATAATATGTTCTTATATGTAATTAATTTTGAAAATTATCTCTTCATATCTGTAATTAATAACAATTCATAATCTGTTCATATGTGTAATTAATATTCAGGGTAACCTGGGCTGATCAGGGTAATTGTATAAACGTCCGTCACTATGATTAATTATTCTTCATGATTTCCTTGACGCTTTTATGAAGCCCAGGTGAACCTTTCCCAGTGATGTAGCTATTAAGGCATCCTCCGGAGAAAGGTTAACCTGGGCTGATCAGGGTAATTGTATAAACGTCCGTCACTATGATTAATTATTCTTCATGATTTCCTTGACGCTTTTATGAAGCCCAGGTGAACCTTTCCCAGTGATGTAGCTATTAAGGCATCCTCCGGAGAAAGGTTAACCTGGGCTGATGATGGTAATTGCATACAAACGTCCGCCAGTATCGGATGAGATTCTATCAACAGAATTGGACGAGTGCTGGATCTAGTCATGGTAAATTGAAATCATGCACTAAAGACGCACTCTCCCAGTCTGAGATATACAATCAAGCTTCAAAAAGCATCTTCATGTCGGTCGTTGAAGCCCAGGTGAACCTTTCCCAGTGATGCAGTTTGTTATTCATCTTCCGAAGAAAGGTTCATCTGGGCTGGTTAAGAGAATATTGTACAAACACTGTTGAATTGTCTACATTTTATGCAAAAATGAAAATCAGATCATTCCTAAGAGCCCGTTTTGATTGACTACTGTATTACGGACTCGAGGCCCGAGTTCCCACGCGTCTGCTCTGAATGTAATGAAATAACATAATCTATATCTTTATAAATGCATTTAATAACGAATTAAAATCATCTGGATTGGTCTACTATGAATAATTTATATATTTATGAATAAAAACAATTCATATATGTAATTAATAAACATTCATAATCTGTTCTTGTATGTAATTAATAATATGTTCTTGTATGTAATTAATACATTCATAATCTGTTCTTGTATGTAATTAATAATATATTCTTATATGTAATTAATTTTCAAAATTATCTCTTCATATCTGTAATTAATAACAATTCATAATCTGTTCATATGTGTAATTAATATTCAGGGTAACCTGGGCTGATCAGGGTAATTGTATAAACGTCCGTCACTATGATTAATTATTCTTCATGATTTCCTTGACGCTTTTATGAAGCCCAGGTGAACCTTTCCCAGTGATGTAGCTATTAAGGCATCCTCCGGAGAAAGGTTAACCTGGGCTGATCAGGGTAATTGTATAAATGTCCGTCACTATGATTAATTATTCTTCATGATTTCCTTGACGCTTTTATGAAGCCCAGGTGAACCTTTCCCAGTGATGTAGCTATTAAGGCATCCTCCGGAGAAAGGTTAACCTGGGCTGATGATGGTAATTGCATACAAACGTCCGCCAGTATCGGATGAGATTCTATCAACAGAATTGGACGAGTGCTGGATCTAGTCATGGTAAATTGAAATCATGCACTAAAGACGCACTCTCCCAGTCTGAGATATACAATCAAGCTTCAAAAAGCATCTTCATGTCGGTCGTTGAAGCCCAGGTGAACCTTTCCCAGTGATGCAGTTTGTTATTCATCTTCCGAAGAAAGGTTCATCTGGGCTGGTTAAGAGAATATTGTACAAACACTGTTGAATTGTCTACATTTTATGCAAAAATGAAAATCAGATCATTCCTAAGAGCCCGTTTTGATTGACTACTGTATTACGGACTCGAGGCCCGAGTTCCCACGCGTCTGCTCTGAATGTAATGAAATAACATAATCTATATCTTTATAAATGCATTTAATAACGAATTAAAATCATCTGGATTGGTCTACTATGAATAATTTATATATTTATGAATAAAAACAATTCATATATGTAATTAATAAACATTCATAATCTGTTTGTAATTAATACATTCATAATCTGTTCTTGTATGTAATTAATACATTCATAATCTGTTCTTGTATGTAATTAATAATATGTTCTTAT
>NW_028234423.1:16706599-16711599 GCF_977035675.1 Penaeus japonicus | reverse complement strand
AGGATTCAGAGGTGGATTCGGAGGTAATACTTGTTATAGTCTTGGCTATAAAATAGTACTATTAAAGTGGATCGTAATATGTTTGATGGTCACATAAACGGAAATTTATGAAGAACAAATAAATAACATAATAAAATAATTGATGCAGAAGTATTCTTACAAAATCTGACATTTCCACAGGTGGACACAGAGGCTTCGGCGGAGGCTTCGGAGGATTCAGAGGCGGACATGGAGGATTCGGAGGTGGATTTGGAGGTAAATAATTGTACTTTGTATCGCATTTTCTTCTTTCCTTTTTTACTTTATAGTAAGTGACATTGTTATTATATCTACGAACTCCCTAACGAACGTTCATATTTCTTTTATAGGATATGGACGGTAAAGCCTGACTTCTCAACGACAATAAAACTTTTACCAAAGATACATAATTGTTTACTCTTTTCCTCATGAAGACAGTAATAAGGTGAAAGTTTTTTTAATACGAGCCGCATTTCTTATTACAAAAGGCGTCAGAAAGAAGCATTACAATCCTTTGCTTGACAAATCTGTAGTGATAAGAAATAACAGGGATTTTCCGTTTGAATCTACCATGATCTATAATGCCTTAATGGCAACACTGAGAAGAGTACAATGTGTCCTGTTGAGTGTCCTACTCCTTTTGTCATGGCAAAGATCACGCTCTAAAGTCCGATGAACTTTCCCTGCATTTTGTTGCATCAGCAATGGTCGGCGACTCACTGCTAGTTTTGCCGACGAGAGGGAACTCTGAGGGCTACCATGACACTAACTTTGTATGTTTGAATATTCTAATCCATATCAGTGATGGGTATTTTATAAATATAGGATATGACGATCCCTCTCGATCAAGTGTGTTGATAATTGTCTTTCAAAATCTTAGTTATTCACATCATTTGTATTAAAAGCTATTTTTTTCGTTCATATACTGTGCTAAAATATACATTTAACTTCGATTTTATATTTACTTCGATTTGTATTGAAAAAAGTTAGTACCTCCTAATTTTGATGTAACTCAATCGTGGTCCTGTCTCACCTGGTCGGTCGCCCTCGAATTTCATCAAAGGATTAACGGTTGAGCTTTATAGAGTTTAAAATAGGACAAAGAGGCGAAGGTTCCCATTGGGTCATAAAGGTGAAAAGATAATAATTTATAGATGTATATAAATCTAATACATCAAAGTATTATCATTAACAATCATAACAACAACAATAATGATAACATGTATTATCAACAATATAAATGATGTCGAAATTTGATCACGTGATACAACTTTATCTGTAACATAAATAATACTAAGATTAGAAATAAATATATATATATTTTTTTTTTCTCTCTATCTTTGGACTCAGCTGCTTCCCGGTTTAATTATGTGGAACAGATAAACAACCATATCCTGTAGCAATGTTATCAATGAAATAGAAAAAGATAATCCCCTCCGGTGGTTTAAATCCATATCCTAAAATATAATTATTCTTTGGGAATTCCCGAGACGTCATTGTAAAATGTGTATCAAAATAACCAGCTGGTAAAAACCAGACCCATGCTACACAGCAAGGCCCATAAACTCGGAAAATATGAATCATTCTTTATTAGCGTTTTTGTACCTTCTTTTATCTAAAATTTCAAATCCTTGTGAAAGTTTAGGTCCATAAACACAATACAATCTTACCTCCACATCCACCTCCGAATCCTCCATGTCCGCCTCTGAATCCTCCGAAGCCTCCGCCGAAGCCTCTGTGTCCACCTGTGGAAATGTCAGATTTTGTAGGAATACATGAGATGCTCTTCACATATTGCCGTTTGTCTGTAACGGGTCTGTATGATCACCAAAAAAGATGATAATCAAAATTGATTATGAATATATTGCAAACTACTTCATTATTATTTTACATTGAGTGACATATCTTATATTACCTCCAAATCCACCTCCGAATCCTCCGCCGCTAAATCCACCGAATTTTCTTCCTCCGAATCCACCAAAGTGTCCACCACTAAATCCACCTCCGCCGAAGTGACCGGCGGCGGCGAAGGCGACCACGAGGGCCAGGACCATGACGGTGAAAAGTGCGCGGATCTGAGCTATAATATTGAGACCTTTAAGTTTCCTTATATTTTTGCTAAGATTCAGAGAAAGTCAGAAGCATGTAAGGAAAGTCACATCATGTGTAGATGCTATTTGCAAAATAAATTTAATTAACATGTAAAAAAAAAAAAAAAAAAAAAATCTGAAAATATGAATGCGGTGAAAAAACTACCTTAGACAAACCATTAACTGCTAATGGTAGGCTTTATATTCTCCCAGGCCAGGAAAGCCGAGAAGGCGACGGCCTTGTCGAGTCACGACACGAATCCTTATCCCAACGGGAGAAAATAAGCAGTGCGTATAACGACATGTGAGTCACGACCGCAACTGAGCTTTTCTATGTGGAATGAGCTATTTATACATTCATACGGTATATATAAACACACATACACATACACATACACACATACAGGTTCACATTCCTTTATCCAAAATTTTGAAAACCGAAGCTTTTTGGTGGAGTGTGGAGCATCTGTTACCGATCGGAGTCAAAACCGGCCCGTCGTTATCGGGTTGATTTCACTGTGAAAATGTCAAAAAAACAAAAAAACAAAAACAAAATGTATTCCTATGGGTAGCAGTAATCTTTATTTATCCTAATTAGGATTTCGGATAAAGGATTGTGGACCTGTATATGTATATATATATATATATATACATATGTATACATACATATGTATATACACATACACACACACATATGTATATATATATATATATATATATATATATATATATATATATATATATATATATATATGTGTATATATATACTGTATTAAATACATACATACATACATACATATATATATATATATATATATATATATATATATATATATATATATATATATATATGTTTGTATGTGAACATTCATATATTGCACTTAACACAAGAGACTCAAGAGGCTGTCAGATGTAGAACACAGGGCCCGACAGAATCCATATTCAGTTTTAGAGTAACTCTACATCTGATTCATTTCGTTATCAAATTGATTTCTCCTTTCCCTACGAATTAATTATATGATTAAAGATTTTTTTTTTCAGAAATATCTTCACTGATGATTTTAGATCATTGAAGCTAAAATATGCTTTGTCAGGGGTGGCCTTAAGCCAATTAGACCAATTGCTCCCGATGGGGACCCGCGCATAAGGGGTCCCACGCTGGAGTGTAACCTATTAACTCGCATGCAATTATCAAGCGCACATTTTGCTTGCTTTCCATGCTACCATAAAGATATAAAGTCTGATTTTTTTCTTACATTTCTATGATTCTACCAACCTTCGTGGCAGTTGGTTGGGAACCTGGTTTTCCAAAATTGTTCCCAACTGTCCTCGCACCTCCTAAGCCAGGCTCTGTGCTCTGTCCGAAATTATATAAAAAAAAACTTTTATTTTCCTATAATTGTTGCTCCTAAACTCTGATGTGCACTGCTTATTTTCCCCCGTTCGACAAGGGATTCGGGTAGTGACTCGACAGAATCCAAGGTCGCCGCCTTCTTGGTTTTCCTGGGCTGGAGGAGTATAAAGATCTCGCTTCTGTGCTGCATTGTCAGTTGTCTCTCAACGTCTCAACAATCAACATGGTTTGTGTAATAGAGTTGTATTCTTACCTCTCTTTCTATCTCATATTCATTGTGTGAAAAATATCGCAGATAATCAGAATCAGTCAGTAGTATACAAGCTGGATCTAGGTATTATATTATTACAAAGGATCTTTCATAGATTAGTTGACTTCGATAGCCTGACTCCATAGGTTCTTTCAGTTTTGCTGACTTAAAGAAAGTTTAATCATTCATGATTTTCCCTCAGATCCGCGCACTCTTCACCGTCATGGTCCTGGCCCTCGTGGTCGCCTTCGCCGCCGCCGGTCACTTCGGCGGAGGTGGATTTAGTGGTGGACACTTTGGTGGATTTGGTGGAGGGAAATTCGGTGGATTCAGCGGCGGAGGATTCGGACGCGGATTTGGAGGTAATATTTGTTTTCTTTGTACGCCTTTTTTAAGTGGGTAGTAATATGTTTAATGATTACATGAACGGAAATTTATGAAGAACAGATAAAGGACACACAAAACAACTGATACAAAATCTGACATTTCCACAGGTGGACACAGAGGCTTCGGTGGAGGTTTCGGAGGATTCAGAGGCGGACATGGAGGATTCGGAGGTGGATTTGGAGGTAAGACATTGTATGATATTCAAGGCCCGAAAAGTGTGGGTACAAGGAAACGCCACCCCTGGGAAACTTCCACAAATGGACCGCTGGCAATGTTGAGTAAAAAAAAAAGAAAAAAAGAAAAAGGGTATGAATAAACATCTCTAATAGTTCTTTTTCGGGCCGTCCTATGTATAATTAGTCTGGATTATATTAGTTCTTTATTTTATTATCTCAATTATCATGTACAGAATTCCGAACGAATTATCATATTTCAGGATATGGACGGTAAACCACGACCACCAGAGGGGATTATCCTTTTCTATTTCAATAATAAAACTGATTAAAAATATGATTGTTTATTTTCTACACACGAAAAAACTATAATGATATTGAAAATGATTGTGTTAGTCTTATAAAACTGGAAGTTAAAGGGATTTCCTGGTATTCGAAATCGGAAGCAGCTCAATCTTAAGAGAATTTTGATTTTATTTCATTTGAATTGCCTATTGCATAAACTGAAATGTGTATCAACTCCTCAGTTCTTAATATCATCAGTAGTGTTAATAACAATAATATTAAAAAGTAATAATAATAATAATGAGTCAAATGTAAACCCTTTCATGACTTTCGAAGGCGACCCGACAAGTGAGACAGGTTAATGGAAAGGGCGCGGACCTAAATGAAAATGAGGAGGCATTAACCTTTTTTCTTGACCAATATCAACAACCGAAAATGTGAAT
>NW_028234423.1:16699099-16701599 GCF_977035675.1 Penaeus japonicus | reverse complement strand
AGACTAAGTTTATTACATGATTTGGTAGTCAAGTCACAAAACCAAAAATGTTTTCTCAGTGGCTACCGTGGAACTGCTTCATTTTGTGAGTGAAATCCTCTAAGTTGGGTTTTATGTTGATTGTTAGAGCACAAAGCAAGTCATGCTGGGGATCCAAGCGGTTCCTTGCTTTAGTCTTGATCGTAACAAGGCTTGAAAACCCTTGTTCACAGAGATATGTTGTTGGAAAAGGGAGAAGAGCTTTTTCAGCCTCCCGAGTCAGAATGGGCTTATCCTTGAGTTGGGTTTTCAAAGTGTTGTTTCTGCACTTGATTTTCCTGGAGGTCTATAAGTTCCTCTTGAAACCCTGGGATATCCTCACCAACTTCACTGACGTTCACACTGAAAACATTCCTGATCCAGCTATGCTTCTTGAGGTCGACATTTTCTGGAAAATACCTGTCCATTTCTTCTTGAAGGTTCTTCAGATGATCTTCAAAAATATTTTTGATGTCAACAAGGGATATTTCTGATGAATCTTCCAGCACAGCACTTAGTTCTGGAAAGGCTGCAGTTTTTCCTCTGGCCAACTTTTCTCTCCAAAGAGCAATTTTTTTCTTGAATGAGACAATTTTTTCACCAATGTCCACCATCGTATGATTTCGGCCCTGCATGTCTGAATTCAGTTCATTCAGGTGCATGAAGATGTCGCCCAAATAAGCAAGCTTTGCCAGCCAAGCAACGTTTTTAAAGCAGTCTGCAAGTGCATGCTTTTTCTCACGCAGAAATATTTCAATTTCAGTTTTTAGTTCAATAACTCTTCCAAGAATCTTTCCCCGAGATAGCCAACGGACATCAGAGTGGAACAGCAAGTCTTGGTGATGTGATCCCATCTCTTCACACATTTTATGGAAAATACGTGAGTTTAAAGCCCTAGCCTTGACAAAATTCACAATTTGGATGGCATCATTTAAAACTGCATGGAGGTCTGGTTGCAAGCGATGAGAAGCAAGGTTTTCTCGATGTAAAAAACAGTGAATTATTATGACATCAGGGTTTTCTGCTTTAATGCGAGTAACAAAACCCAGACGACTTCCCATCATTGATAGAGCTCCATCGGTGCACACTGCCAAACAATTCAACCAGTTTAGATCATGTTTCTTTAAAAAAATGTTCATCATATTAAAGATGTCTTCTCCAGTGGTGGTAGTTGACAGGGCATTACAGAAGAGAAATTCTTCCTGAATGTCATCTTCTCCCTTGTACCTTACAAAAACCATCAGTTGAGGGTTACCTGCAATATCCACAGACTCATCCGTCTGCAAAGAAAATGTTCCTGCTTTTTTCAGTGCCACAATCAGTTGAGCCAAAATATCTTCTGAAATGAGATCAATTCTACGTTTAATGCTATTGTCGGAAAGTGGTACCGATTCAACCTTCTTGGCAATATCTGCTCCACCAATAGTCTTTACCATTGCCACTGCTGCTGGCTTTACCAGCTCCTCTCCAATGTTATGAGGCTTTTTGCATCTTGCAATTATCCATGCCACTTCAAAGGACGCCAAAGAAGCTTTCTCCAGAGAAAAAGCCGTACTCGAGGGAGCATCAATCCGACTTCGTTTTGTTTGTTCTTCCTTGTCCTTCCAATAACTCAGTGGTTTTTCAACAAACTTTGGATGAACTGAGTGCAGATGACGCTTCAATTTATTTTCCTTCATAGATTCATTGGCGAGGACTTGCAGGCACTGAACACACTGGGGTCGGACGTTCCCAGATCGTTCTCTCATCTCAGTGAAGCCATATTTCAAGAACTCAGGCTTATACTCCAATTGTGTTTTGCGTTGGGCCATTTTTAGAGTTCAGACCTGGAAAGAAGAAAACAATAAATCAATTTGTTAATTAAAAGTTTTTAATATAAAGATGAATAATGCATCGATACAATATGTAGCCTACACCACATTATTTACTGTTATAACAGCTAGAGATTATAATAAAGGAGAAGAGATCCCACAATGACTGGGAATCAAGTGACGATAAAATTAAAATACAATAAATCGATAAATAATCGTATGTAACGTAATGTAATATCATAATTATGTTTTTTTTCGGAGACCGTCCGCGACCCTCAGAAAAACCCTCGCGACCCTTATTTGGGTCGCGACCATGGGTTTGGGAAACACTGCTATAAACGATGAGTACTGTACATATATTAAAAATGGCGCCATTGAATAATAAAGAACCAGAATTTAGGAAAAACAAAACAAAGCGTACGTTTCTACATATAAGTATATATATGTAAATATCTATACATACATATACATATATATACATATACATATATATATATATATATATCTATATATATATATATATATATATATATATATATATATATATATATATATATAAATATATATATATATACATATATACACATATACACATATATATATGCATATATATATATACATATGTATGCATACACATACATACCACCAGACGTATCTATACACACACATAT
>NW_028234423.1:16691599-16694099 GCF_977035675.1 Penaeus japonicus | reverse complement strand
TGTTAGAAACTAGTAATATTCATTTGTTCTTTGTTATGCAATGGCGTTGGGAATAATAAATATAGTCTTGACGTTTATCGTATTAACGTTAACGTTTGGGGATTAAAAGGCCTAATTTATCGGATTTTCCGTTTGAATCTACCATGATCTATAATGCCTTAATGGCAACACTGAGGAGAGTACAATGTGTCCTGTTGAGTGTCCTACTCCTTTTGTCATGACAAAGATCACGCTCTAAAGTCCGATGAACTTTCCTTGCATTTTGTTGCATCAGCAATGGTCGGCGACTCACTGCTAGTTTTGCCGACGAGAGGGAACTCTGAGGGCGACCATGACACTAATTGTGTACGTTTGAATATTCTAATCCATATCCATGATGGGTATTTTACAAATATAGGATATGACGAGGCCTCTAGATCTGGAAAAGCTATATGCATACTTTCCTTTGCCTTATTTGGATAAGAGATTGGTGTACATATCATCGTAATCCGCCGTTTCTCAAGTATGTTGCTAACTCTCTTTCAAAATCTCAGTAATGCACATCATTTGCATTAAAAGCTATTTTATCGTTCATATATTGCGCTAGAATATACATTTAACTTCGATTTCATATTTACTTCGATATATGAATATATATATATATATATATATATATATATATATATATATATATATATATATATATATGCGCTCGTGCGCGCGTGTATATGTATATATAATTCTATATATGTACATATATAAATATGTATATATATATTTATGTATATATATAATCATGTCTATAGATAGATAGATAGATAGACAGATAGATACATGAACTACAAATACAAACAAACATAATAACATGGACACATATATGATAAAGCACAGCCACAATAGGAACGAAGTAAAGGGAGAAACGTCAAGACTTTATTTCTTTCTAACTGTGGTTGTGCGTGTATATGTATATATATGTATATATATATATATATATATATATATATATATATATATATATATATACATAATATATATATATATATACATAATATATATATATATATATATATATATATATATCATATATATAATACACACACACACACACATATATATATATATATATATATATATATATACATATATATATATATATATATATAATATATATATATATATATATATATATATATATATGTATTACGCATGAGTCTGTGTTTCTATACATATGTGTGTGTGTGTGTGTGTGTGTGTACGTCTGTTGGTATGTATGTCTATGCATACATATGTATACATATATGCATATATATGTGTAAATGTATATATATGTGAGTATATATGTATATATATAGATAGATAGATACATATATACTTATATGTAGAAACGTACGCTTTTTTTCTTTTCTTTTTTTTTCCTAAATTCTAGTTCTTTATTATTCAATGGCGTCTGCTCTAGTATATGTACAGTATTCATCGTTTACCATATTAACATCTTATGGGGATTTGGGGCCTAATTTGGCGGGTTTTCCGGTTGAATCTACCGCGATTTTTTTACGGAGCTGATGAAGAGTGCAACGCACCCTGTTATGTCTTACTTTTCTTACCAGGACAATGATCACTCTTTCAAGTCCGTTGAAATCTCTTTGCATTGAGAGCCCTCAGCCGTGGGCGGCGGTTTGGTCGTAGTTTTGCAGATGAAAAGAGCGTCCGTGGGCGTCCAATGGACGCCGTCCATGTCACTGATTTCAATAAAGTAGCGTCCAGGCGCGTGTGTTTATGTGTTTGTATTCCACACTTGAAAAAGTTTTGTTGTATGTTGTGTTGTCAGTTGTCTTTCAACATTTTAACAATGCATCATTTGTTTTAAGAACATGTTGTTTTTTTCCTTTGTGCGAAAATATTGCATAAAATTTAGAAATTATATTCAATTGAATTCATATTTTCGGTTGTTGATTTTGGTCGCCTTCGAAAATCATGAAAGGGTTTACATTTGACTCAGTAATATGTTATTATTCATACTAATGATCATATTAAGAACTGAGGAGTTGATACACATTTCAATTTATGTAATAGTCAATTTTTCAAATGAAATAGAATAAAAATCTCTTTAGGCTGAGGTGCTTCCGATTTCGAATACCAGGAAATCCCTTGAAATGTCTAGATTTATAAGACTAACACAATCATTTTAAATGTCATTATAGTTTCTTCGTGTGTAGAAAATAAACAATCATATTTTTAATTAGTTTTATATCGAAATAGAAAAGGATAATCCCTCTGGTGGTCGTGGTTTACCGTCCATATCCTGATAATAGGATAATTCGTTCGGAATTATGTACATGATAATTGAGATAAGAAAATAAAGAACTAATATAATCCAGACCAATTATACATAGAACTTATACCCACACTTTTCGGGCATTAAATATCATACAATGTCTTACTCCAAATCCATCTCACCTCCGAATCCTCCATGTCCGCCTCTGAATCCTCCGAAGCCTCCGCGAAGCTCTGTGTCACAGTG
>NW_028234423.1:16683962-16686462 GCF_977035675.1 Penaeus japonicus | reverse complement strand
AATAATAAGGATACAAATGATAATGATAATGCTAATAATGTTAATCCTGATATAGATAATAACACTAATAATGATAAGAATGATGATAGCAGTGATAATAATATCCATTATTTTAATGATAATAACAATAAAATTAATGATAATGATAATGATAAGGGTGATAATCATAACAACAACATCAGCAATCATTATAGTAATGATAATAATGACAATAATAGTAATAATAATAATAATAATGATAATAATAATGATAATAATAATGATAATAATAATGATAATAACAATAACAATAATAATAATAATAATGATAATAATAATCATCATCATAAATCCCACAAAACCAAAATACAAACGCATTCCCCCCCCCCTTACCCGTCCCCCGTCTTCCCCTCCTCCCCTCCCCCTCCTCCCTATCCTCTCCTCCCCCTCCTCCTTCTCCCCTCCTCCTCCCCCTCCTCCTTCTCCCTTCCCCCTCCTTCTCCTTCTCCTCCCCTCCTCCTTCTCCCCTTCCCCTCCTCCTTCTCCCCTCCCCCTCCTCCTTCTCCTCTCCTCCCCATCCCCCTCCTCCTTCTCCCCTCCCCCTACTCCTTCTCCCCTCCCCCTCCTCCTTCTCCCCTCCTCCTCCATCTCCCCTCCCCCTCCTCCTCCTTCTTCTCCCCTCCCCTACCCCCTCCTCCATTCCCCCTCCTCCTCCTCCCCTCCCCGTCCTCCCCCTCCTCCTCCTCCATCTCCCCTCCCCCTCCTCCTCCTTCTTCTCCCCTCCCCCGTCCCCCTCTTCCACCTTCCCCCTCCTCCTTCTCCCCTCCCACTCCTCCCCACCCTCATCTCCATTTTTTTTCTTTTTTTTCTTTTTTTTTATTAATTAGAATTGTCTCCCGCAGTTCCGTGGACACATCGCGAAAGCTCTCGTTCGCGGCGTAATAGCAGCGTCGCGGTCTCAGGACAAGCGCCACTTCCGCCCGGGGTTCAATATTGCAATCTTGATTCATGAGTTTCGTGTGTGTGTGTTTTTTTTTTTTTTTTTTTTTTTTCTTGGGTTGCTTTTTCGCTTTTTTTGTTGTTGTTGTTCTTGAGTTTAATTTTCTTTTTTTTTCTTTTTTTTCTTTGTCTTTTTCATTTTCTATTTTTTTGTCTTTCTTTTTTGTTTCTTTGACTTCTTTTCATTGATGTTTTTATTTTCTGTATCTTTCTCCTTCTTCTTCTTCTTCGTTTTCGTTTGCTTCTTCTATTTTTTTTTTTTTTTATGGATAGAAATATTTTGTTTTTTTATGTTATTGTGAATATTTTTTCTCTCTCTCTTTTTCTCTCTCCCTCTTTTTTTTTCTCTCTCTCTATCTCTTTGTCTTTCTTTCTCTCTCTCGCTCTCTCTCCATCTCCCTCTATTTTCTTTTTAATTCTCTTTCTCTATCATTTTCCCTCTCTCCCTCCTTCCCTCCCTCTCTCTCTTTCTCTCTTCTTCTGACCCTTCCTCCCTCTGTTCTTCTCATCCTCCCTCCCTCCCTCCCTCCCTCCCTCCCTCCCTCCCCCCTCCCTCCCTCCCTCCCTCCCTCCCCCATCCCCACCGTCCACCCAACCTCCTTTACAATAATCCTCAATAAAATAAGAAGAAAGAGAGAAGAAAAAAAGATCCTTAAAAGATAAGATAAAAGCAATAAAAAATAATAACCTTCCATATTATCCTCCTCCCTCCTCCTCCATGTCCCCCCTTCTCCCCCCTCCGTCATCCTCCCCCAACCTTCCCCTTTCCTTCCTCCTCCCCCCTCCCCCCTCATCCCCCCATATCCTCCCTCCCCCATCCTCCCCCAACCCTCTCCCCCTTTCCTCCCTCCTCCCCCATCCCCCCTCCTTCCTCATTCCTCCCTCATTCCTCCTCCTCCTTTCCCCCCTCATCCCCTCATCCAACCCCCTCCCTCCTTATTAAAAAAAGAAAAAGAAAAAAGAAATAGGAAGAAGAAATAATCCTCCCCGTTTTAAAACACATCCCCCATTACCCATTACCGAGCTACAGGGGTGACACTTACTCCCCCTCCCCCCTCCCCCCCCCTCCCCCATTAAATTAATAAGTTGGTAATGTTCTCACCCGAAGTCAGAGGTTCTGGATAGGGGAGTGGTAAGGGGGTGGTAGGGGGGTGGGGGTGGGGGAAGAGTTTTGTTGGAAGGTGAGGATGGAGGGGGGGGGTGAGGGAGGGGGTGGGGGGGGCTAGCGAGACTATGCGTGATTATGAAAACAATTTTCCCGAAGATACCCCGTTATTACGAGAGGGTGGATGGGGTTGGGGGGAGGGGAGGAAGGGGTCTGGTAGGGAGGAGGAAGGGAGAGGGAGAGGGAGAAGGGGGTTGTAAAGGGGGAAGAGGGAGGAGAAAAGACAGAGAGAGGGAGGGAGAAGGGGGAGTTAAATAGGAGGAAGGGAGGAGAAAGGAAGAGAGAGAGAGAGAGAGAGAGAGAGAGAGAGAGAGAGAGAGAGAGAGAGAGAGAGAGAGAGAGAGAGAGAGAGAGAGA
>NW_028234423.1:16671462-16673962 GCF_977035675.1 Penaeus japonicus | reverse complement strand
ATCATCATTATTATTGTTATCATTCATTTCTTCGTCATCATTTATATGATAGTTATAATGATTATATTAAAATAATCATTATCATTATCATCATCATTATCAATATCATCATTATCATTGATATTATAATCATAACATTGGCAATAATTAGGAAATTATAATAATGATGATAACAATAATGATAACAACAAAGAATATATATGATAATAATTATAATGATAACTGTGATAAAAACTGAGGTCATAAATGTGATGCTAACTGTGAAAATAACTGTAATAATAACAGTAATGATAATTCTGACAAATGTGATATTCTAGCGTGATAACTAGGATAGTAAATAGGATAGTAAGATAATAACGGTGATGATAATTAATACAAGAAATATGATAATAACGGTGATGATAATTAATACAAGAAATATGATAATAACGGTGATGATAACTAGTACCAAAAAATAGAATAATAACGGTGATGATAACTGTGATATTAACCATGATTATAACTAGAATAGTGATAACAATTGTGATAATAATTGTTGCAGTCTATTGTTATTATACACAAATATAGACACACAAACAGACAAACAAATACAAACTCACACACATAAACCCTACCCCCCCTCTAAAGAAACTTATTTTAATGATAATGATGATAATGATATAGTAATCATCATTATTATTATTATTATTGTCTTTATTATTATCATCATCATCATCATCATCATTATTATTATTATTATTATTATTATTATTATTATTATCATCATTATCATCATCATCATCATCATCATCATCATCATCATCATTATTATCATTATTATTATTATTATTATTATTATAATTATTATTATTATTATCATTATCATTATTATAATTTTCGTTATTTTATTAGTGTTATTATTCTTCTGGTTGGTTAGCCTGTTCATGCCTCTACACCTGAGTTTTTTTGTTTTGTTTTTCTCTCTCTCTCTTTCGTTGTCTTTTTGTTCCTCTCTCTTACGCTTAGTTCTGTCTTGTGTGTCTTTCTGTTTGTCTGTTTTTTTCTTTCTCTTTCTTTTTCTATCTTTTTATGTCTTTCTCTTCTTTCTCTCTCTCTCTCTCTCTCTCTCTCTCTCTCTCTCTCTCTCTCTCTCTCTCTCTTTCTGTGTCTTTCGCTCTTTCTCTTTTCTCCTCTTTCCTTCCTTCCTCCACCTCCTATCCCTCCCCTATCAACCTACACTTCCTCCCTCTCCCCCTTTCCTCATCTTCCCCTTTATTCCCTCTTCCTCCCTCCCTCCCTCCCTCTCCTCCCTTCCCCTCCATATCTCTCTCCCCCACCCTCCTAATTTCTCCCCCGCCTACGCCCTTTCTTCCTCTCCTTCCTATTTACCCTCATCCTCTCTCACCCTCTCCTCCCTCCCCTTCCCTACCTCCCATACCCTCCTTCCTTATTCGCCCAACACAAAAGAACATCGCAGTGTTCCCTCCCCCCTTCTCCCTCCCCTTCCCCCATCCCCCTCAACCCCAACCACTCTCCCCCTCTCTTCCTCCCCACCCACCCTAACCACCCTTTCTCCCTCCCCTCCCTCCACCCCTCCCCCTCCCTTCCCACCCTCTCTCCCTCCCCTCCCACTCCAACCATCCCCCTCCCTCCACCCCTCCCCTCCCACCCTAACCACCCTCTCTCCCTCCCCTCTCTCCCTCCCCTCCCGCCCTAACCACCCCAACCCACCCCTCCCTTCCTCCCCTCCCCCCTCAACCACCCCCTCCACCCTCTACCCTCCCCCTTCCCCACTCCCTCCCTGTACATCCATCCCATTCCCCCCTCCCTCCCCCCCTTCCCCCTCCCCACCCTGGACGCCGGCCCGGAAAGGCCAAATTTGCATATTGTCTCACGAGAGCGCGACTGTTTCGAAATCCCTTCGCTTCGAGAGGCTGTCCGTTAGACACACCTGTGGCTTGTCGGTCTTTTGCTCGCCTATTTTTTATCTTTTGTTTTTATTTTTATTTTTATTTATTTTTTCTTCCTCTTTTCCTTTTTTTTCTTTTTTTCTCTTTTTTGTTTTCTTTTTTGTTTTTTGTTTTTTCTCTTTTTGTCTTATTTTTCTTTATTTTATTTTATTTTTCTTTTCTTCTTAGTCTTCTTTTTTTAATGTTTTTTTCTTCTTTTTGTTTTTTTCTTCTTTTTTCTTATAATTTTTTTTTTTTTTTTGGTCTTCTTCTTTTTCCTTTTACTTTTCTTCTTCTCTTTGTTTTTCTTCTTCTTCATTCTCTTATTCTTTTATGATCCCGTTCCTCTCATTTCTGTTTCTTGGAATCATTAACATTATTATTAATTGTATGATCATAATCGTTATTATTATATTTATCATTATTATCATTATTATTATCATTATTATTATTATTAACATTATTATCATTATCATTATTATTATCATTATCATTACTATTATTATCATTATTATTATTATCATTATTATCATTATCATTATTATTATTATCATTATCAATATTATTAATTA
>NW_028234423.1:16663686-16671362 GCF_977035675.1 Penaeus japonicus | reverse complement strand
CTTTTATAAACTGGTTGATTTCATTGCTTATCTATCTATCTATTTATCTATTCATTCAATCATCTATCTCTTCACTCCGATTATCTTTCATTCATTTATCTATCTATCTCTATGTCTATCTACTTATATACCTATTTATGTATCTACCTCTTCGCTCATTCATCTAATAAATCTATTCTCTATTTTATCAATCTATTTTTTCCATTCATTTATAAATATATATATATATATATATATATATATATATAATAATAATAATTATTATTATTATCCTTATTATAGTAGTTTTCTTTGATAAAATGATAACGATGATAAAGAATGAAGGAAAGTGAATAACACGCAATAATAGGGATAGTGCATGATAAATATATGCATAATTAAGATTATGCATAATTAATATTATGCATAATTAATATTACTAATTATATTATTAATATCATTATTGATATAATTATGAATATGCATAATTAAGAACAGAAACCGTAAACAAACACACAAAGATAGATAGATAGATAGATAGATATAGATATATATATGTAGATAAGTTAATGAAACAGTAACTCTAATGATATGAGTATTTCTAGTATGGTATCGCAGAGTTCTAGTATAGTGTGGTATAATGTATCGCGGTATAGTATCGTCATTTAGTATAGTGATATCCTAGTATGATATCGTAAAATTTCAATATATTGTAATATAGTGACAATATAGTGTTAGATCATCCTGAGACATCGCAGAATTCTAGCTATGGTGCAGTATAGTGTCATATGCTAAAACGCCACGATATAGAGAGTTATAGAGTTGTCATAGCATAGTAAAAGCCAATACAGTGTGGTGGTGTCATCACTTAAGTGGCAGAATGACGTCACAGAAAGCGCGTTCGTGTAAGACAGCAGACGGCGACCGTGTCCATCAGTCTTCACGGTATGAGAGGGCGAGACAAAGACCTAATAGAGTCATCTTCAGCGACATAATTCGGTCTTTTTCGGTCTTTCTCGGTCTTTTCAAGCCGCGACCTTCCTGGGACAAGCTCCATTTTGTTGTAATTTGCTCGCTGGCAAGTCTAAAGGCATGTACTAATCGATTACCCACAATGCCTTCGGAGGAACAACAGAGGAGCGGATCGCGCCGGATTCACCTTGTAGAAAAAAAACGGTTATTTTCCAATGACGCTTTTAGGTAATTTAAACTTTCTCTTTTTTTTTTCCTTTTCTTTCATGTGTTCCTTTAAACGAACATAGATGAATTCATAGATAGAAAAGGCAGATCGGATGAATAAATAGATCGATAGAAGTGGATAAACAATTAGATAGCAGCGGATCGCTTCGGATTCACCTTGTGAAAACGGTGTCCAGCGATGCTTTTAGGTAAAGAAACTTTCCTTTTCTTTCGCGTCTTTTAATGTGAATTATGTGCATCTCAACAGCAAGACTATTATAGAAGATATAATAATAGATCTTAAAAAACATTACAAAAAAGACGATACTGTCGTTCGTCTATCATATTTTACAAATATCACATCAACATATTTATTGTTATTTTCATTACTATTATCATCATAGTATCATACTTTATGATCAATATTATCACCATAACCGTTATCAGTACCTCTATCATTTATTAATCGTTATTATCAACTTTTCATCCTTATACTTATCATTATCACTACCATTATCATTATCATCATTCGTAGCACTACTGTAATCATTAATGCAACATTATCTCATTGCTCAGTAAGATTGAATTAATTGCAACGTATCATTATTTAAAAAAAAATCATACTTTTTTTTTTCTTGTATCAATATCATTTACATCCTTACCATCGTTTGTAATATTTTTGTTACCACATTGTTAGTATTATTATAATTAGTATTAGCATAATCATTACTTATCAGCATTATTACTAATGATGATAATAATGATAATGATAATAATAATAATAACAATAATGATAATGATGATAATAATAACAATAATAATAATAACAATAATAATAATGATGATAATGACAATAATAATAATAATAATAATAATAATAATAGTAATAATAATAGTAATAACAATAACAATAATAATGATAATGATAATAATAATAATATGGACACGCATTACAATATATCAAACTTTCAAAATTCTAAAATATAAGATGACAGACACACTGAAAAAACATAATCGAAAAAATAAACAAAAAGGAGAGAAATTAAGAAATTAAAAAAAAAAAAAAAAAAAACATGAAATTCTAAATAATAATGATAATAAAATAAAATGATAATAATAATAATAATAATAAATAATAAAGAAATAATGATAAAAATAAAAAGGAGAGAGAGAAAAAGAAAAGAAAAAAAAAAACACGAAATCCGCCCCTCTCACCCCTTGGCAAAAGACGTCACTTGGCACCTACATTACCGCTCTCCCGTAATGGGTTTCGCCCTCGCTCTATCCCGCTCCCTCATCCATCCATCTATCCATCTGTCAGTCTATTCATCTACCTGCTGTCTCATTTATCTATCTATCTACCTATCCGTTGTCTTATCCATCTCTCTATCCATCTATCTGCTGTCTCATCCATGTATTTATCTATCCATCTATCCACTTTCTCATCCATCCATCTATCTATCCATCTGTCGATCTATCCATCTATCCGTCTGTCAATTTATCCCCCTATCCGCTACCTCATCCGTCCATCTATCCATCTGTCGATCTATCTATCTTTCTATCTGTTTATCTAGTTATCCATCTATCTGTCTGTCTATCTTTTCTATCTGTTCATCTATATATTAATCTTTCTATCTATCGGTTCAAAATATATATTTTTTGTCTATAAATATCTGTCTGTCTTTCTATCTATATTTTTATATCCACCTTTATATATATTCATCTATCTGTTTGTTTATTTGTTTATCTATCTATTCATTTATCTATCTGTTTGTCTGTCTACCTATGTATCCATAAATTTATCCCTCTATCTATGTGTCTATCTATCTTTCTATCTGTCTGTTTGTCAGTCTCTCTCTCTCTCTATCTCTCTCTCTCCCTCTCTCTCTCTCTCTCTCTCTCTCTCTCTCTCTATATATATATATATATATATATATATATATATATATATATATAGAGAGAGAGATGGATGAGAGGAGAGAGAGGTAGAGGAGAGCGGAGAGAGAGAGAGAGAGAGAGAGGGAGAAAGATAGGAGGCGCGAACGATTGCGAGAAAGAGAAAAGAGGATGGAATAGAGAAAAAAAAAACAGAGAGAAAAAAAAAAAAAAAAAAAGCAAAGGACAGACACCCACAAAGAAAAACAAACAAACCGCTACGAAACCAAACACATAGCGAAAGAGCGAGACGAGTGAGCGAGCGAGTGAGCGAGCGAAAAAATGCTAGAGTGATAAGGCCGATACCCCGATGGCGGCGGCAGCATCCATAATCAACTCTTAAGTGGGGGACTGACACCCTATTTTTTATTTCAGGTGGGTGGAAAAAAACGGATGAATGATTCGGCATATTACAAAAAGATTTGAGTCTGTTACAATACAACAGCGCGCAGCACTTTTTTTTTGTTGGGTGGAAGGAGGAGGAGGAAGGGGGTGGTGGGGGAGGGGTTTAGGTGGGATGTGGGGTTTGGGGGTTGGGGGGGAGGGGGGGAAGAGGGGGTTAGGGGGGGAAGGGGGGGGGAAAGATGGGGAGGGGGGGGGGGAAGGGGGGGAAGGGGGAGGGGATGGGGATGGGGAAGGGGAGAGGGAGATGGAGGAGGAGGGAGAGGGAGGGGAGAAAAATGAGGGAAGGGGGGGGGAGGGGGAAAGATGTGGGGGGGGGGGGGGGTGGGGTGGGGGGGGGGGGGTGGGAACGTAGGGTGGTAGAAGAGAAAAAGGAGTGGAGGGGGAGGAGAGAAGTTGGGAGGAAGGATGGGGGTGGGGAGAGTGAGGGTAAGAATGGGAAGAGAGGGGTGGATGAATGTATATAAGAGGAAAAGGGTAGGGATGAGAGGGGGAGGAGGAGAGAAGAAGAAGGGAGGAAATAAAGGAGAAAGATAAGAAAAAGGAGTGTGAGAGAGTGAGAGAGAGAAGAGGGAAGGAGGAGAGAGGAAGAGGAGAGAGAGAAGAGAGAGAGAGGAGAGAGAGAGAGAGAGATAGGAGAGAGAGAGAGAGAGAAGAGAGAGGAGAGAGCGGAAAGAAAGACGGTGAGGAGGGAGGAAGAGAAAGAAAGGAGAGTAGCGAAAATCTCGAGGGGGAGAGAGAAGAAGATAGAGGCGAACGAGAAGAGAGAGCGGAACGCAGGCGCGTAGAGAGCGAGGAAGGTGGGAGAGAAAGAGCAAGATGCGGGAGAGAGGAGAGAGAGGGAGAGAGAGAGAAAGATCAAGCGAGGAGAACGGAGATAAGGAGAAAAAAAGAAATGAGGAGGAGGAGCGAGTGTATGTTTTGAGGAGAGAGAGAGAGAGTGAAGAGAGAGAGAGAGAGAGAGAGGTGTTAAAGGGGCTAGGGGTAGTTGTTGCCAATCGTGTTGTGAATTGGAGGTAAATGTAGGCTACTAATGTAGCTTATACCCCGGCGCTGCAGAAAGATGCGTTTGATGTTTCTGGAGACGATTTTTCTTTCTCGTTTTTTCCAGATGAGAGAAAGGTGACTGGAGGGAAAAAATGAGAGGGTTGGGCGAGGCGGAGAGAGAGAGAGAGAGAGAGGAAGGGGAGGAGAGAGGAAGGGGGAGAGAAAGGGAGGAAAGAAGAGAAGAGTGGGGGAGGAAGGGAGGGAAAGAGGGAGAGAGAGGGAGAGAGAGGAGAGAGAGAGAGAGAGAGAGAGAGAGAAAGAGAAAGAGAGAGAGAGAGAGAGAGAGAGAGAGAGAGAGGAGAGGAGAAGAAAGAGAGAGGAGAGAGAGAGCGAGAGAGAGAGAGAGAGAGAAAGAGAGAGAGAGAGAGAGAGAGAGAGTGAGTGAGTGTGTGTGTGTGTGTGTGAGAGAGAGAGAGAGAGAGAGAGAGAGAGAGAGAGAGAGAGAGAGAGAGAGAGAGAGAGAGAGAGAGAGAGAGAGAGAGAGAGAGAGAGAGTGAGAGAGAGAGAGATTATGAGAGAGAGTAACAGAAGAGAGACAGAGAGATTGAGAGAGAGAGCGTTGATTTAGGCTTTCCAGCATCAAAGCGAATGCGTGGCCATTGGCCGGAAATGGATCCATGATGCATCTTATTATCATACTCATCAAGTCTATTTTTCTCTCCCTATGCTTAAAGAATTAACCGTTTTTGTTTTTTTTCTATTTTTACTTTTCTTTTCTTTTTTTCATTGACCGATATTGAAAACCTGTGACGTCACTGCTATCAGCTGATCGACTTTGTTTACATCGATTCGCTTTTGTTTTTCTCACTCTACCGTACCCGTCCCTCATAAAAATCAGGACAGAATACCTATTACCAAGAAAAAGAAAAGCTAAAAGCAAGAATTAGATGTAAAATATACACCACAAGAGGAGAAAGAAAAAAATACGAAAGAAGCAGAAGAAAAATATATAAATACATAGACACAATGATGATGGATGTGCACAAACTGCCCCATCCAAATGTTCACTTGAACAAACCTCAAATTGTTTCTGCTTGTATCTCTTCGTAAGTGTCTTTGTGTCGGAATAATGTTCATCTCTTGAACATAATTCGACTGGTGAACATTACCAGGTTCTTCTAAGGAGACACAAATGTTCTTAAATAGAGTTCTGAGGGGTTCTTTTGTTGTTGATATATGTATGTATGTATATATATTATATATATATGTATATATTATATATAAGATATATATAAATTATATATACATTATATATATATATATATATATATATATATATATATATATATATATATATATATATATATATATATATATATATATATATATTCTTGTTGTTTTGTGTTTAATTTCTATATTTTTATTTTCTTTTTTATTTCTCTTCTTTTCGTTTGTTTTTCTCTTTTTTTCTTGACCTTAGCATATATATATTTTTGTCTCATATATATCATTTTTATCTTTCTCATTTTCTATTATTCTTATTATAGTTAATATATGTTATTATCAGTTGCTTGTCTTATTATTTTAAACTTATCTTATTTTTTTGGTCTTTTTGATTAATACTTGTTAACTCCCTTTCTTTTACAAAAAAATAAGAAATGAAATAAGAATTTAGAATTTCTTCTATACCTCCAACAGACCCCCCCCCCTCTCTCTCTCTCTAACCCCCCCTCAAAAAGAAAAAAAATCCCCCTTTTAGAATCATAATTTCTTCCCCTAACGCACCCTATTCCTTCTTCCTCCCGTTTTTCCCCCAGCCGTATTTTTTCCCCTCCAGCGCTTAAATCTACCCTCTTATTTCCCACCTCTTCTGTCAGCCATTCTCCCCTATACTTTCCCCTTTTTCCCCTTATGCATTCCCCCTCCTCCCCCTGTTCTTTCTCCCTTTCTTCCTCCCTTCTCCCCCCTATTCTTCTTTCTTACCTCTCTCCCAAACCTTTCTTTTTCCCCTCTCTCTCCCCCTTCTTCCTCCCCTCTCCCCCCATCCTTCTTCCTCCCCTCTTCCCCACCCTACTTCCTCCCCTCTCTCCCAACCCTTCTTCCTCCCCTCTCTCCCCTCTTCTTCCTCCCCTCTCCCCCCTTCCCCCATTCCCCTCTACCCCCCTTATTTCATGCAGCCTGTTAATGGTGGTTTCTGTTCCCCTCATTTGCCTAGGCTTTCCCCTCGCGATGACTAGTAAAATACACCAGTCATCCTCACAGCCCCCGAGTTTATTAATGAGGGGGAGGGAGGGAGAAAGAGGGTGGGAGGGAGGGAAGGAGGGAGGAAGGGAGAAAGAGAGTGGGAGGGAGGGAGAGAGAGAGAAAGAGAGTGGGAGGGAGGGAGGGATGGAGACGAGAATGGGAGGGAGGGATGGATGGATGAGGGGAGAAAGAGAGTGGGTGGGAGGGAGGGAGAAAGAGAGTGGAAGGGAGGGAGGGAGAGAGAAAGAGAGTGGGAGGGAGGAAGGGAGAATGGGAGGGAAAAAGAGAGTGGGAGGGACGGAGGGAGGAAGGGAGGGTGTGGGTGAAATGTAGGGAGAATATGATGGGTGGAAGGAAGGGGGAGGGAGAGAGGGAGAAGGAGAATGAGGGTGGGAGGGAGGGAGGGAAGGTGTGGTTGGGAGGGAAGCAGGAAGAGAGAGAGGGTGGGCGAGAGAGAGAGAGAGAGAGAGAGAGATAAAAGAGAGAGAGAGAACGAGATAAAAGAGAGAGAGAGAGAGAGAAAGAGAGAGAGAGAGAGAGAGAGAGAGGAAGGAGAGTAAACAGACAAAACAGATACCCAAAATCTCTCGAATTTTGACTCTTGCTGTTTGTTGGTCCCCCCATCCTCACCCACCCGACCCCCTCCTCCTCCTCCTTCTCCCCCCTACTCCCCCTCCTCTTCCTCCCGTGCCCTACATCCAACTTTCTCTTATCGAAATGATTTACTTTCTGTTTCCTCTCTCTCTCTCTCTCTCTCTCTCTCTCTCTCTCTCTCTCTCTCTCTCTCTCTCTCTCTCTCTCTCTCTCTCTCTTTCTCTCTCTCCCTCTCTCTCCTCTCCCCTCTCTCTCTCTCTCTCTCTCTCTCTCTCTCTCTTTTCCCCTCTTCTCTCTCTCTCTCCTTCTCCTCTCTCTCTCTCTCTCTCTCTCTCTCTCTCTCTCTCTCTCTCTCT
>NW_028234423.1:16651308-16658586 GCF_977035675.1 Penaeus japonicus | reverse complement strand
TATATATATATATATATATATATATATATATATATATTATATATATACATATATATATATATATATATAATGTATTATATAAATAAAATAAATATATATATATATATATATATATATAATATATAATATATATATATATATATACATGTATATATATATATATATATATATATATATATATATATATATATATATATATATATATATATATATATATATATATATATATCTATTGATAATATATATATATATATATATATATATATATATAATATATATATTTATATATATATATATATTATGTATATATAATATATATATATATATATATATATATATATATATATATATATTATATATATATATATATACATATACATAACATATATAGATTTATATATATATATATATATATATAATATATATATATATATATATATATATATATATATGCATGTATATATATAAGAGACAGAGAGAGAGAGATTATGATAATAACTGTAATGATAAACATAATGATGATAATAGCTACTATGATAAGAATAACAATGATAATGATAGTAATGGAATAATAGTTATAATAATGATGATGCTATTACGATTATCATCATCATTATCCTCATCATAATAATGATAATAGAGAATGAGAGAGAGAGAGAGAGAGAGGAAAAAAAAGAGAGAGAGAGAGAGAGAGAGAGAGAGAGAGAGAGAGAGAGAGAGAGAGAGAGAGAGAAAGAAAAAAAGAGAGAAAGAAAGAGAGAGAGAGAGAGAGAGAGAGAGAGAGAGAGAGAGAGAGAGAGAGAAAGAGAGATAAAAAGAAAAGAGAGAGAAAGAAAGAGAGAAAAGGAAAGAGAGAGAGATAGAAAGAGAGAAATAAAGAAAGAAAAAAAAGGGAAAAAGAAAGAGAGATCGAGAAAGAAAAACAAGAGAAGAGAAACAAAACGAGAGAAGGTAAAGAAAAAGAAAGAAAGAGAAGAGGAGAGAAACGAAACGAAAGAAGGTAATGTAAAAGATTAAAATAAGGAGCAAGAGAGCCTGCAAGAGGGTCTGCAACTTGCACATCCACCTGTCTCATCCATCTCATCCGTTTTCACGATTAGGAACGGATTCACGAAATCGTTCTGGAATAATCTAGATATACAATAATTTCTCCTGATATTCTGGGCTAATGGAAATTTGCATGTTGATTTTTTGTGTGTAATTTTTGGTTCATATTTTGACTTTCTTTTTTTTCTTTTTTTTTTTAACTCTTTCTTCCTTTTTTCTGTATGTTTTTTTTTTCCGCTGTGTTTGTCTCTTTGTTTCTGTCTCTATTTCTTTTTTCTGTTTTTTTTTTCTCTCTCTTTCTGTCTTTTCTTTCATAATTCTGTTTCTCTTTCTCTCTCTTTTTGTCTTTTCTTTCACGATTCTCTTTCTCTCTCTCTCTCTCGCTCTCTCTCTCTTTTCTTTCCCGATTCTTTCTCTCTCTCTCTCTCTCTCTCTCTCCCTCTCTCTCTCTCTCTCTCTCTCTCACTCTCTCTCTCTTTCTATCTGTCTGTCTATCTATCTCTATTTATCTATCTATTCATCTATCTCTGTATTTTCTTTCACAACTCTCTCTCTCTCTCTCTCTATCTCTATCTATCTATCTATTTATCTATCCCTGCATTTTCCTTCCCAACTCTCTCTCTCTCTCTCTCTCTCTCTCTCTCTCTCACTTCTCTCTCAATTCTCCCATCTCTAACCCCCCTCCCCCCTTACCACCTCCCTCCTTCCCACCTCTCTTTTTACTTATCTATTTATCATTCATTTCCCCTCTTCTCACCCTATCAAAAAATCTGTTTCCCGAAGCGACACTCGGAACGTTCAACACCCCCTCCCCCTCCCCCTCCCCCTACACACACACGCTCATTACCACGAAGGAAAGACGACAGTTGCGAAATGCAATGGATTATTATGACTCTGTACGTTGGTTCAAAATTGCAAAATGGTAATTTAAATTTTAGATGCAAATTAAGCACGGCAGCAACGCGCGTCAGTTGCCGGCGTTTTTTTTTTTTTCCCTTTTTTTTTTTTTTGTCTTTCTTTCTTTCTTATTTTTTCCTTCCTCTCTCTTTCACTCCCTCTCTCTCTCCTTCCCCTCTGTATCTCTCTCTCTCTTTCCCCTTCTCTCTTTCCACCTCCTTCCCTCTCTCCCCTTCTCTCTCTCTCTTTCCCCTTCTCTCTTTCCATCTCCTTTCCTCTCTCCCCTTCTCTCTCTCTCTCTCTCTCTGTCTCTGTCTCTCTCTCTCTTTCCCTCTCTTCCTCTGTCTTTCCCTCCCTCTCTTCCTCTGTCTCTTTCTCTCTCCCTCTTTTTCTCTTCCTCTGTCTCTCTCTCTCTTTCTCTTCCTCTGCCTCTCTCTCTCTCTCTCTTTCCCTCTCTCCCTCTGTCTTTCCCTCCCTCTCTTCCTCTGTCTCTTTCTCTCTCCCTCTTTTTCTCTTCCTCTGTCTCTCTCTCTCTTTCTCTTCCTCTGTCTCTGTCTCTCTCTCTCTTTCCCTCTCTTCCTCTGTCTTTCCCTCCCTCTCTTCCTCTGTCTCTTTCTCTCTCCCTCTTTTTCTCTTCCTCTGTCTCTCTCTCTCTTTCTCTTCCTCTGCCTCTCTCTCTCTCTCTCTTTCCCTCTCTCCCTCTGTCTTTCCCTCCCTCTCTCCCTCTGTCTTTCTCCTTCACCCCCTGTATCTCTCTCTCCTTCTCTCTCTCTCTCTCTCTTTCTCTCCTCTTCTTCCGTCTCTCTTTCTCTGTCTCTCTCTCCCTCTCTTCCTCTCTCTCTCTCTCTTCCTCTTATTTTTTTAGCGTAGGCGACGTTAGGTTTCCGGTGTCTGCCGCAGAGTAACTGTTTTTGATAATGTAACACCGTGCAACAGCCTTTTAAGTGCTAGCTAGTGTTTTTTCGAAGCTAAATTATCAATGTAAATGTTTTTTGATGGCTGTCTTTCGGGTCATTTGTTTTCCGGTGTCTTTTATCATGATTATGATATTTTTTCGTATTGATCTCTTTCTTTCTTTATTTCTCTCTGTATCTGTCTTTGTCTTTGTCTTTGTTTTTGTTTGTCTGTCTGTCTGCGTCTGTCTCTGTCTCTCTCTCTCTCTCTCTCTCTCTCTCTCTCTCTCTCTCTCTCTCTCTCTCTCTCTCTCTCTCTCTCTCTCTCTCTCTCTCTCTATATATATATATATATATATATATATATATATATATATGTATGTATGTGTGTGTGTGTGTGTGTGTGTGTGCGCGCGTGTGCGTGTGCGTGTGCGTGTGCAAGTGCGTGTGCGTGTGTGTGTGTGCGCGCGCGTGTGTGTGTGTGAGTGTCCGTCTCTCTCTCTCTCTCTCTCTCTCTCTCTCCCACTCACCCCCCCCCCCCTCCGTCCTCTCGTATATCAACATATGTATTTATGAATATCAAATATCCACAAAGCACAACTCTATACTTTCAAGGTTTCGCGTGAATGTCCATGATTTTCACCTGTTTTGAATTCCTTCTTTGTGTGTGCAGGAATTTTCCTCTCGCTTCGTGTGCTTCGGTAACAATGACCACATCTCTCTGTATGTTGATTGTTTGTGCAATATTGCAATCTGTTTGCTTTATCGGGTTGTTATAGGTGTTTGTTTGATTGTTTGTGTGTGTGTGTGTGCGTGTGTGTATGTGTGTTTAAGTGTTCTTTCTCATGTGCATTTGGAGGTGGTTGTGTGCGTGTTTTTCTTTTCGTGTGCGTTTATGGTTTTTTGTTGTGTGCGCGTGTGTGTGTGTGTTTCCCCCTTTTGTACGAGTTCTTTTCCGTGTTTATTTTTTGTTTGTTTGTGTACATGTCTTTGTCTATGTGTTTGTAGGTATGACTGTGTACACAACCCCATGTACGTGTAATGATCATAAATATATCCCCTACCATGTACGTTTTTAATAGTTCACACCACTCTCCATGTACGTACAAGTTACCACGTGCATATATCGGTACACACGTTTGTTTCCCCTGTACACGTTCTTCCCATGTGCGTGTTTCTAGCTGTACACACACACCCTCCATGTGCGGGAACAGATGGCCATGTGCGCATATCTCCTCGCATACATAACGTGCTGTGTAGACGGCTCGCTCCACTTAATAACACATCAAACGTTAATTACTTTTGAATTGTCTATACTGGAAGATCTAGTTTTTTTGTTTGTATTTTTTTTTTTTAAAGCATTTTGATGTTCTTTTTTGTATGAGGGGGGGGGGAGGAGGGGACTGAGATATTTTTTTTTTTTTACGTTCTTATTAATGGTAAAGCTGTTTTTGTTGTTGCTTGATTTTGATATGTATATATATATATATATATATATATATATATATATATTTATATATATATATATATATATATATTTTATATATTGTGTGTGTGTTGTGTGTGTGTGTGTGTGTATGTGTTTGTGTGTGATTGTGTGTGTTCGTGTGTGTGGGTATGTGTGTGTGTGTGTGTGTGTGTGTGTGTGTGTGTGTGTGTGTGTATGTATGTGTGTGTGTGTGTGTGTGTGTGTGCGTGTGTGTTGCAGGTATTATTATTGTCACTGTCGTTAATAGTGTTGTTATTACCAGCAATTTTGTTATAATGATCATCATCATTAGCATCATTCTTGACAGTAGTATTTTATATATTCAACCTTCCTTTCATCATTCTCATCACCATCATCATCCTCATCACCATCATCATCATCATTATTCTCAACATCATTATTATCACCATCACAACCACTATCATCATAACCATCACCATCACAACCATCATCACCACCACCACCATCATCATTATAACCATCACAACCATCATTACCATCATCACTATCATCATCACCATTAAATAATCTACTTTTTAATATCAATTTACTCGTAATACTTTTCTTAAAAAATGAAGTCATAAATTAACTGAATATTGCCTCAGTCAATTGCAGAATATTGACACCATGTAAAGGTCTTTGATATGCGGAAATTGAATTAGAATTGTGCAATGGAAATAATGTTGATTGCAAGAGGGAAGGAGTTGATGAATTGAGTGATGAAAGACGTAGATGAAGAGAAGATGATGATTATTTATTTATTTATTTTTATTTATGTATGTATATGTATATATGTATATGTATATATCATATATATATATACATATATATATATATATATATATATATATATATATATATATATATATATACATAAAGAGAGAGAGAGAGAGAGAGAGAGAGAGAGAGAGAGAGAGAGAGAGAGAGAGAGAGAGAATGAGAGAGAAAGAGAGAGAGAGAGAGAGAGAGAGAGAGAGAGAGAGAGAGAGAGAGAGAGAGAATGAGAGAGAGAGAGAGAGAGACAGACAGACAGAGAGAGAGAATGAGAGAGAGAGTGAATGAGAGAGAGATAGAGAGAGAGAGAGAGAGAGAGAGAGAGAGAATATTTTGATGATAAGGATAATAATGATAACAATGATGATGATGATAGTAATCATGATAAAGATAATAATAATGGTGATAATAATAATGATGATAATCATAATGATAAAGATAATAATAATAATGGTAATGATGACGATAAAAATAAGGATAATAATAACAATAAAGATCGTAATCCTGAAAATGATAATAACAGCAATAATAATGATAATAATAATATCAATAATAATAATAATGATAGTAATGAAAATGACAATAAAACATTATTAATGATAATGATAACAATAACAAGAACAATGATAATAATGATGATAAAAACAATAATAACGATAACAATGTTAATAAAAATGATAATGAGAATGATGATAATAACAGTAACAATAATAATAATAAAAACACAGACATAGTGACATTCCGGGAGAGAAAAATATACCAACAAAATTGTAAACAAACAAACTTTTTGTACAATCTAAAAAAAAAAAAAAAAAAAAAAAAAAAGCAATTTGTATCATAATACGTATACTTATAAGCGTAATACACTTTTGATAGCTCTAGACATGCAATCACATCAAATGATAGCAATAACATGAGTTATCACTCTTCAAGTTATAACAACGTAAAACAAAAACAAAAAGAAACAAAACAAAACACAAAACAAACACAAAACAAGAACCTCCTTCACCCCCCTACCCCCCCACCCCCCACCCCCACTAGTTATCTTACCCCCCCCCCCTCCTTCGAAAAAAAAAAAAGACTAATAAAAAAAGACAAGACAAGGAATGCAAAAATACAAACAAAAAAAAAATCTTTTGAAAACAAGAGTAAGAGAAATTTTTATAATGACGAGTGATTGACGTGTGCATTAGAGCAAAAATTAGAAGCTAGATGGCGTTAGTATCGATAATGAACCCCCGTTTTCTTTACCGCTGAGTGACATAGGTAATTTCTTCATTAAAAGTTGGTTTAGATTTTCGAAATGGGGGTGGGGGCGGGGGTAGGAGGGATGGGGGAGGGGGGGGGAGGAAGAGGAGATGATATATTTAAGGAGTGAAGGACGTGGGGGAAACCGAAGGAAAAATGGGAAGGAAGAAGGAGGGAAAGTGAGAGATAAACGGATGGATGGGAAATGAAGTTAAAAATGTTATAATACAGTAAAGAAGATTCAAGAAAACTAACATAATAGATTAATAAAATAAATAAACATACACACAAACACACATACACATACTTACACACACGCACACATACTCACACACGCGCACACACATAAACACACACACACACACTCTCACACACTCATTTGTTACTATAACAATGATACATCTCCCCCCCCCCTCTTTCTCCCCCATCACCCCCCCCCCTCATACCCAGTATATAATGGGTGTAACGTCTCCTAATGATAAAATCTAAAACACTCATATTTTCTCTTGGGAAGGATGTGTTTATGTTCTGTATATGTATATATGTATACGTATATATCATATATATTATATGTTTATAAATATGTATATATATATATATATATATATATATATATATATATATATATATATATATACATAAAGAGAGAGAGAGAGAGAGAGAGAGAGAGAGAGAGAGGAGAGAGAGAATGAGAGACAGAATGAGAGAGAGAGAGAGAGAGGGAATGAGAGAGAGAATGAGAGAAAGAAAGAGAGAGAGAGAGACAGAGAACACGAGAGATTGGGAATGAGAGAGAGAGAGAGGGAATGAGAGAGAGAATGAGAGAAAGAAAGAGAGAGAGAGAGACAGAGAACACGAGAGATAGGGAATGAGAGAGAGAGAGAATCTCTGTGTCCGAATACAATCACACGTTTTGGAGTGTGTTTATCT
>NW_028234423.1:16636308-16646308 GCF_977035675.1 Penaeus japonicus | reverse complement strand
TCCCTCCTCCTCCCCTCCTCTCTCTCTTTCCTTCCGTACCCTCTTACCTCCTCCCCCCTCCCTCCCTCCCCCTCCCTCCCTCTCTCCCTCCTCTTTCCCCAAATCACTTCCTCCCCCCGCCCCCTTCTCCACCCCCAACCCCCCACCCCACACACACACACACTCAACGCACATTAAGAACATTAAGAGACAGCAACAAAAAGAGCAATAAACGATAATAGACGAAGAATAAAAAAATATATAAAAAAAGGGTGTCATAGACTGCAATTATCAACGCGGGAGACTCCTTGTAAGGTGTGTCATGCAGTCACTTCAAGACATCGGGTTTCCACGTCTTGTCATGTCACAGGAAAAGAAAAACCGGTAGTCAGTTTTTGCATGATTAGAATAGCAATGTAGATTTCTTGTGCTTTTGTGAGGATTTGTGCTTGCGCTGTGCTTGTCATTGTTATGTAAAGGTCCTATGTTGATTTATCATTTGATATGTAAATGTTTATATCTTATAGTATTGTTGTTTTTTCGATATATATGTATGTTTGTATGTTTGTGTGTTTGTTTGTGTACCCGTAGATACACGTATATACAAACATAAGTTTTATCTGATATATTTATGTATGTATATGTATTTATCGTAATGTTTATTGTAATGTTTCCGTTTTAATTCCATTCCCTTACCGAAATAGGATGAATTCAACATCTAAATATCAAAACAATTCAAAACAAACAAACAAAAAAACACCATATATACTCTTCCCCTTGCAACCTAAACCCTCATTGAAGATTCAATCAACCCCAATATGCAACAAACCTCCCAGAAACCCCCTTTAATAAAACCGAATGAAACCCCCTTTGAAATAGATTCAAAACATCTTCAATTAACGGGGACTGGTATTACAAACCTCATAAACACCAGCTTTCAATACTGCAACACCCCCCCAAACCCCCCCCAACAACCCCCCAACCTCATCTCCCCCCCCTTCCCCCCTCCCCACACCCAAAACACACGCCATAAATTAGTATAACTATCTAAAGGAGGGTCCGAATCGATGGATAAGGGAATCCAGATGCACCTCCGTCCTTCGGCCAAAACAAATGACGATCGGATATGGAGTCTTCGATCCCTTATACTTTCCCTCTCTTCCGTCCTCGATTTTTCCCAAGTACTTATGATTTCGCGGGCTTTTTTTTCATTCTTATTTCTCTCTCTCTCGCTCTCTCTCTCTGTCTCTCTTTCTTATTCTTATTTCTCTACACCCTTGACCACTATGTAATGATATGTCCTCTAATTGAAGAATTTCGTGAAAGGATTGAACGTAAAACATTGTACAGTATTGCAACATCCTTTATAGAGGACGGCATTTTATCAGATATATTACGTAAACACAAAGACTTTGCCTGTAATAGATAAAATTGCAAGGCCTCTCTAGAGTGATATACATGCACTACTATGTCTTATGTATAGCTTTGCCCTAGCTTATTGATTGACAGGGTCACAGTAATATCTGCTTTACCAACAATGTATGTCTAAGAATCTAATATGAACTGTACAAATCATTTAGGCATAGTTCCTATGCCTATTCATGTGTATACAATGTATATAGTATGAATAAACATATCAAAATCAAAATCAAATCTCTCTCTCTCTCTTTCTTATTCTTCTCTCTCTCTCTCTCTCTCTCTTCCTTTTTCTTTTTTTAATGTTATTACTTGAAGTCAAGAACACGAAAGATATTTCCTCGATGTCACTTAGCCATTCGCCTAATCTATAATGAGATGGTTTGAGGTACGACAGGAAACAGCTGATTGTTGCAAAAGCTGCAGGCGTCAATGATAATGAAACACCATCAATCATTATATATTTAGATTGGAAGTGTTTTTTTTTCTGATATGACTCCCTTTGAAATACTTTAGATGGAGATTGGTATATTTAAGTCTGCCTTTTATGTCTTTATTTCTGGCGATGCGAGTTTTATATTGATAATCATTTTATTGCTAAAGGGTTGGTATTATCAAGAGTTGTGGAGAGAGAGAGAGAGAGAGAGAGAGAGAGAGAGAGAGAGAGAGAGAGAGAGAGAGAGAGAGAGCGAGAGAGAAGGAGAGAGAGAGTTAGAGTGAGGGTAAGAGTTAGAGTGAGAGAGAGAGAGAGTTAGAGTGAGGGTAAGAGTTAGAGTGAGAGAGAGAGAGAGAGAGAAAGAGAGAGAAAGAAAGAAAGAAAGAGAGAGAGAGAAAGAGTTCTGATAATAATTATAATCCGCACATCAAATGCTCAATTCTTTTATTCTTTTACACTGTGTAGTTTTGTATTGTTAAATCATAAGTAAGTTTGTCAAAGGTCAGACATTCAGAATGCAATAAAGTTAATAGGAACTCGCAAGTGAATTTGAATAGTACTTAATTCAGGTCATTACTGAAGATGAAAATGTGATTTTTCTTTTATATCAAAGATGGAGACATTACCCTCCGTCCAAGCATATATAAATATATATATATATATATATATATATATATATATATATATATATATAGAGAGAGAGAGAGAGAGAGAGAGAGAGAGAGAGAGAGAGAGATAGAGAGATAGACAGATAGACAGATAGATAGATAGATAGACAGACAGATAGATAGACAGATAGGCAAATAGATATTTGCTTACATATATGTATATAAATATATGTACGCATGTATATATCTATCTATCTATCTATCTATCTACTTATCTATCTATCTACATATACACATCCACACCCACTTCATCGCATCAACTGATCAGGCACGTCAAAATCACCCATACCCTTGGACGAGCGCCATGTCATGCACTTAGCGTTATTAAGAAATTTCTCGCTTAAAACACTCTGAAGGCCCGTGTTAGATTGGGTTTTATCGTCCGCTCAAGCGCTTGTTAAGAAATTTACTTAATGACCTTGTTCAGGGGTAGGGGGGAAGGGGGGGAGGGAGAAGGGGGAGATGGGAGAAGGGGGTGGGGGGTGGGGGGAGGGGGGCTATGAATGATCTAGGTGTTATTTACGAGCAAATTAACAAGGTACTTGCTTGATTAGGCGGTTGTGTTATCCTCCATGTATAATTTTGTGATATTTATGCACCTTTGACGTTTTTCACTTTTCGTTTTTTTTTTGTTTTTTTTTTTGGGGGGGGGATATATATACTTTTTTGCATATGATTATCAACGTTACTATTATCATTATTACTACTTTCAGTAGAGGTGATTAGGGAAGTGGTTTTTGGGTTATTAGCGTTCATAAATTTGTCTTTTTTCACTCAAAGATAATTGATTTGTTACGACGAGGCGATTGCATTGTGGGTAATCGAAGAAGCCGCGGTAGAAGGGCAAGGAAAGTAGAAGGAAAAGGAACAGCCTGTTTCCCATGAGGGAGGTGGGATGCAAGAATTAATGAAGGGAGATATATAAGCGTATGTAGACATATACACGTGTGTGTGTGTGTGCGTGCGTGTGTGTGTGTGTGTGTGTGTGTGTGTGTGATATAAAAAATATATGTATACGCGCACATACACACACACACACACATACACACATACACACAAACACGTACATTCGCACCTACACAAACACCACCTCTTACCCACACTCGCACAGCGGCTGCAACCCAAGTGCAACTGCCCTTCCCGCCCTTCCCGCCCGCCCAGCAGCCCTTCCCGCCCGCCCTCATTAGCAGGCCGCCCGCGCGAGAGAGAGAGAAACCCGTGCGCCCTTATACAGGCAACGAAGACACGGAACATAATCTTCTAATGCGTCAACAAACAAAAGAGCATCAGATTGTACGACCAGAGAGGGTTCCGCTTTGTCATGCCAAAAGGGCCGCTTAAACGGTGTCAGCTGTGGCGGTGCATGGCTCTGCATGGCTCATGTTGAAAGGAGGGGGGGCAGGGGGCCGTGGACGAAATGTGCTGTTCTTATGTAAATACGGGAAGGTGTACACATGTAGACAGGCTGTGTGTGTGTGTTTGTGTGTTTGTGTGGTGGGTGTGTTTGTGTGGTGGGTGGGTGGGTGGAATGGGGGAGGAGGGGGGAGAGGGGTCTCTATGCGTTGTGAAATGTCTGTGAAATTTATTTATTTATTATCATATTTATTTATTTATTTTTATTTATTTATTTTTTATTTATTATCATTATTTTTTTTTTGGGGGGTGGGGGGGTGGGGGGCGTTTGCTGCTTACGTGTTTGTGTTTGTGTAAATGTATCTCAGTATGAATGTGTGTTTTTTGAGTGTTCTGTATATCTGTGTATATTTATATGTATGAATTCCGCAAGTCTCTCTACACTGCCAAACATCTCCAAAACCCCCATTCCATCTCGCAGGAAACCCCAGGGGAGGAAAGAGCACCAGCACCAGCACTCTGGAAACCCATTAATAGAAGCCCCCGCCCATGATATACTCCGATGCTCGACGAGAGGCTGGCGTCAATTTTTAACAAATAATATAGTGCTGACGTGCTAAGGTATCGCCGGCATTAGAACAGGAAGAGGGGCAATAACTAGTTTAAGAAAGGCCCGCTAGGGGTCTGACAATGACAAACAAGCGGGACATTACTGCTGATTGTGCGGGTCAGGAACACGAGTGGTGGTGGTGGGGCATACGGCGGCGGTGGTGGTGGTGATGCGCCGGCCGAAGGGGGCCACCGAGGGAAAAATATAGTTTTTTTTTTTTTTTTTTTTTTTTTTTTTTTTTGTGTGTGTGTGTGTGTGTGTGTATAGATGGGTATGTGTGTTGTATGTGTATTGGTTTGTGTGTTTGTACGTGTGTTTGTGTTTGTGTGTGTATGTATTTGTGTTTGTGTGTGTGCATGTATTTGTGTGTGTGCGTGTGTGTGTGTGTCCCTGTCCCTGTCCCTGTCCCTGTCCACACACATGTAAGTAGTATATATATGTATATATATATATATATATATATATATATATATATATATATATATATATAAATATATCGTAATGATTATACGAAATAATTCAAGGGCTGTAGCTACAGATCATCTTTATAATCATCATTATCTCCATCATTCTTAATGTGTTTTTTTTTTCTTTCTTTCTTTCTTTCTTTCGTTCTTTTTTTCGCCTTTCATGGATGCAAAAAATTCGAACGTTCTTACGTGATGCAACTCGTATTTTTTTTCTAAAAAGAAAAATTACAGAAAATCCAAAAGAAAAGAAAAAAGAAAAGAAAAGAAACTCTAAACATTAAACGACCCTCCTCAAAATATATATAAAGATAATAACAACCATTATATTCTTTAGATAAAGAAAAATCTCTTGCATTTTCGAGTTAACGGTTCAACGTGCAAGGAAAGGATTCGGTACGGTTGGCAATGCTGACGTTCTTGATGGCCAGCCAGGGGTACCAATAATTTTTATTTTCTCATTTTCATTTTTTTTTTTTCATCTATTTGTGCTTTTATCCTTAGCTTTACTAAATTATTTTATTCATTTATTTATCATTATTTATTTAGTAGAGGGTTTATGAGACGAATAAGGGAGAATAGATAGACTGGTAGACAGAAGGAGAGAGTAAAAGGAGTGGAAGGAGGAGGGGGTGATAAACAGATAGATAGAAAAGATAGAGAATTGAGAGAAGGGGGATTGTGAGATAGAGATAATATGAAAAGATAGATTTAAAAAAGAAGACGAGGAGAGAAAGTGAAAGTGAAAGAGAAAGAAAGAGAGACAGATAAATAGACAGCCAGAAAGAAAGAGGGAAATAGGAACTGACAGACAAATAAAGGGAGAAAGAGAGAAATAAAAGAATGATAAAAAGAATAATAAGATAGATAAGGAAGAAAAGAGATGATTTAACAGACAGAATGAGAAACTACGAGACAATTTGATAAAGAAAGAAAACAATATGTATATACAATAGAGAGAGAGAGAAAACAATTGATGTATAAAACTTCGCAAATGGTGTGTGTATTTAAGGCGTTTCCATTATTATACGTAAAAATCATATGTAGATGTGTTTAATATAAGGGGTTACGTGATTATTATTATTTTACTTTATTATTTATTTATTTATCTATTATAATTTTTTTTGTTTGTTAAATTAAGGCCCTACCTTCAATTACAACTTCAACAGGTATCTTCATATATTTTTGGCTTCTTGGAAAGAAAGAAAAGAAAAGCATAGTTATCAAACTTCTTTCCTACATTTCCGACAGATTTTCCCTCCTAAAACAACATCACCATCAACAGAAACAACAACAACAATAACAACACCATCAACACCATTACTAACAACAAGATGATGAGGCCGTTCGTGCATGGCGAATCCGGAATCCGCATTCGTGACGTCACCATCACCGTAAGAAAAAACAACAACAAAACGACACCAACACCACTACTAACACCTCACCACTAATACCAACAACACCTACAACACCACCACTAACAATACCAACAACAACAACACCAACAATACCAATTATAACAAAATAATCACCACCACAAAACAATAACAAACCGTTCGCGTAGTGTGAATCCATGAATCCGCGCCTTCTGAACCCGCGCTCGTGACGTCACCTTCTCCTCCTCCCCTTCCTCCTCCCTCTTCTTCTTCCTCCCTTTCCTCATCTTCGCGCGTAAAAATGTTCAATATATCTTGCGGTCGTTGCTCTCATTATGTCGTACGTTCTTATTGTCGTCAGCTTGTTTGTCTTCCGAGTTCGTATTCGCCATTATGAGGGAAAGTGGAGAGTTCGGGTGGGGGGAAAGTGTGTGTTGGGGGAGGGGGAAAGTGTGTGTGTTGGGGGGAGGGGGGGTGTTGGGGGGGAATGCGTGTCTGGGGGGGATGCGTGTGTTTTGGGGGAGTGGGTGGGGGGAGTGGGGTGGGGGTGTGTGTGGGGAGGGGGGGTGTTGGGGGGGAATGCGTGTCTGGGGGGGATGCGTGTGTTTTGGGGGAGTGGGTGGGGGGAGTGGGGTGGGTGTGTGTGTTGGGGGGGGGGAATGCTTGTCTGGGAGGGATTCGTGTGCTTGGGGGGGGGGGGTAGTGTGTGTGTGGGGTGGGGGATGTGTGTGTGATTGTGTGTGTGTGTATTTAGTGGGTGGGGGGGTTGTTGTGTGTGAGGGTGGATATGAGTTTTCATGTCTCTTATTCTCTCTCTCTCTCTTTTTCTCTTTCTTTCTTTCTTTTTTTTCTCTCTCTCTACCTCTCTCTCTCTCTCTCTCTCTCTCTCTCTCTCTCTCTCTCTCTCTCTCTCTCTCTTTTTCTCTCTCTTTCTCTTGTATTTTTCTCTTTTTCTCTCTCTGTTGCATTTTTCTCTCCTCTCGCTGTTCTATTTTTATTGCCTCTGCATACATATGAATTCACAGACACACACACACACACATACACACACATAAACACACACACATAAACACACAAACACACACACACAAACACACACAAACTCCAATCGCAATTTCTTTCCTTTTTGTTTCCCAACATTGCAACTGACCATTTCGATACCGTCTTCCTATGTTGCAAATCACGATTATCAACTCTGTCTCTACGAAAAAAAAAATGTTCTCGAAGGAAAAATCGGAAATTAGAAATTATTATTTTCTTCTTTTTTTTATTGTGTGTCATTCGTCATCTCATAGCGGGAAGGGAAGAGGGAGGGAGGGAAGAGGGAGGGAGGGAGGGTGGGATGGAGGGAGGTTGGGAAAGAGGGAGGGAGAGAAGGAAGGTGGGAGGGAGGAAGAGAAGGAAGGAGAAAGGAAGGAAGGTGGGAGGGAGGAAGAGAAGGAAGGAGAAAGGAAGGAAGGTGTGAGGGAGGGAGAGAAGGAAGGAGAAAGATAGGAAGGGGGGAGGGAGGGAGAGAAGGTGGGAGGGAGGAAGAGAAGGAAGGAGAAAGGAAGGAAGGTGTGAGGGAGGGAGAGAAGGAAGGAGAAAGATAGGAAGGGGGGAGGGAGGGAGAGAAGGTGGGAGGGAGGAAGAGAAGGAAGGAGAAAGGAAGGAAGGTGGGAGGGAGGGAGGGAGAGAAGGAAGGAGAAAGATAGGAAGGGGGGAGGGAAAGAAGGAAGGAGGAAGGAAGGTAGAGGAGAGGGAGGGAGAGAAGGAAGGAGGAAGGAAGGTAGGGGAGAGGGAAGGTAGGAGGGTAGGAGGGTGGGAGTACAGGAAGGAGGAAAGGTAAAGAGAGAGAGACAGGGACCCACCCACCCATGCCCCAGACTCGTTCTTACCTAACACGCGCGTGATGGCATAATTAACCTTCTTGTTCTAGTGAAACAGTGAAAAAAAAGAAAAATAGAATAAAAAAAACACATTTACGAGAACGTGCAAGAAGCGTCTGGGAGAAATTTGATTTTTTTTTTTTTTTTTTTTTTTTTTTTGTGGGAGGAGGAGAGGGGGAGGGGGTTGGGGGTGACCTCCTTATATGTAAGTACGTGTGTGTTTGTGTTTGTGTGTGTCTGGGGTGGGGGGGGGGGTGCTTGCGTAAGGTATCATTTATGTGTCTTTTTGTTCTTATGATTGTTAATTTTATATATACTTTTTTATCATCCTCATTCTATCCTTATTCTCCTCTTTCTCCTCCTCCTCATCATCATCGTCATCTTCATCACATCCTCTACCTCCTCTTCCTCCTCCTCCTCCCCCTCCCCCTCCACCTCCTCCTCCTCCTCCCCCTCCTCCTTCTCCCCCTCCACCTCCTTCTATTCCTTCTCCTCCTCCTTCTATTCCTCCTCCTCCTCCTCCTCTTCCTCTTCTTCATCCTCCTCCTCCTATCATCATCCTAAGGAAAAGGGGAAAGGGAAAAAAGTAAGAAGTAGAAATAGGAGAAGAGGGATAGAGGGAAAGAATGGAAGAGGGGAAGACGTGAAAAACAAAGAAGAAGGGGAGGATGGGGAAGATAAAACATGAAAAAGGGGAATAAGAGGGGATAGAGGAAAGAAGGAATCAGAGAGAAGAAGAGAAAAAATAGGGTGAAGAAAAATAAAAAGGGGAAGGAGGGAAGAAGAGAGAAGAATAAAGAGAAGGGAAGAGTGGAAGAAGGAGAAGCAGAGGAAAAGAGAAAGAGGGAGAAGAAGGGAAGAAGGAGAAGAGGGGAAGAAAGGAAGCGGACAGAAGGAGAAGAAAGAAAAGGGAAAGAAGGAGAAGAATCAAAGAAAGAGAAGGAAAAGAAGGGGAAAAAAGAAAAGAAAAGAATAATAATAACAAGAAAGAGAAGAAAGTGAAGTAAGAAAGAAGAGAAGTAAGAGAGAGAGAGAGAGAGAGAGAGAGAGAGAGAGAGAGAGAGAGAGAGAGAGAGAGATAGAGGAAGAGAGAGAGAGAGAGGGAAGGGGAGAGGGGGGAGGGGAGGGGAGGGGAGGGGACGGGAGTGTAAGCAACCACGAATGAGTGATGTGTTGAAAGTTCCACGTGACAAAGGTTCGCTTCCCACAATTCCGCCCTATTGTCTGAAAAAAATAAAAAGATAAATAAAAGAGGTAAGATAAAAAGAAAAAGAAAAAAAAAAGTGAGGTAAAAAAAAATAAAAAAATCATGTCATTTTACTGTCTGCTTTGAGGAATAAGCGGTCATATCAGGAACGCATTGTTTTGCTTGGAAGGAAGGATGGGGGCGGAGGAGGAGGAGGAGGAGGTGAAGGGGAAAGAGGAAGAGGAGGAGGGGAAAGAAGAGGAGGAGGAGATAGGTGGAGGAGGAAGAGGAAGAAGAGCAGGAGAGGTGGAGGAGGAAGAGGAGGAGGAGGAAGAGGAGGTGAAGGGAAAAGAGGAGGAGGTGGAAAAGGAGAAGAAGGAGGAGGAAGGAGAGGAGAAGGTGAAAGGAAAAGAGGAGGAGGAGGAGGGGAAGGAGGGAGAGGAGAAGATGAAGGGGAAAGAGGAGGAGGAAGGGGGAGGGGGGGGAGGAAGAGGAGGAGAAGAAGAAGGAGGAAGGGGGAGGAGAAAAAGGAAGAGTGAGAGGAAGAGAGAGAAGAAGGGGGGGAGAAGAAGAAGAAAGAAAGAGATAAAAAAAAAAGAGATGAAGAGAAGATAAAGAAAAAAAAACAAAAACAAAAGATG
>NW_028234423.1:16623041-16625541 GCF_977035675.1 Penaeus japonicus | reverse complement strand
TTTAGTGTGTTTGTTAGTGAATTGAGATTGAGTGAGGTTTGTGAGTGAGAGATAGGGTGGGTTTGATTGATTGTGAGGGGATATTGAGATGAATTTAGTTGAGAACTACTGGATATTTTGGAGTTATATTTATAGTGGTGTTTGTGAGAGAGTGAGAGGTAGAGTTAGTGTTGTGATTGAGAGATATATAGTTTGAGATTGTAGTTGAGTTATAGTTTAAGTATCTTGGATAAACTCTGTTAGCCTAGTGTGTGTGTAGTGTGGTAGTTTGTAGTTTGTGTGTGAGTGTGTGTGTGTTGTTTGATTAGTGTGTGTGTGTGAGTGGTTATTGTGTTATGTTGGGTGAGAGTGTGGAATAGTGTGTGTCTTGGTGAGTATGGTGTGTGTGTGTGGGGTGTGAGTGAGTTGTGTGTGTGTGTGAGAGGTGAGAGTGTTATTGTGTTAGTTTGTGTTTGTGAGTGTGAGTGAGTGTGAGATTGTGTGTGTAGTAATCTCTGTGAGTTTTAGTGTGTGTGAGAGTGGTGTGGATTGGGTTGTGTTTGTGTGTGTGAGAGTCTTATTTATATTTGGACATTGAGTAAGTGAGTGATTGTGTGTTTGGTGATATTTTGTTTGGGTGGGAGTGTGATTGTGTGTGTGGTGTGCTTTAGTGTATTGTATTTGTGTGGGTGTTGTTGAGTATGTGTTAGTGGTGGTAGTGTTGAGTGAGTGTGTTTGTGTGTTTGTGTTAGTGAGAGTGAGTTGTGTGTGAGTGTGGGTTTGAGATGTGTGAGAATAGGGTGTGTGTGTGGTTTTTGAGAGTGTCATTGGGTGATTTGGTGAGTGTGTGATATTTGTGGTGTGTGTGTTAAATTGTGTTTGAGTGTATGGTGAGATTGCGTGTGGATAGTGTGAAGTTTGGAGATGTGTGAGAGTGTTGTTGTTCATGGGAGGGAGTGTGTGTAGAGTGTGTTGTAGTGTTTGGTTTGAGGAGTGAGTGTGTGTGATTATGTGAGTGTGTGTGTGAGTGATTGTGTGTGATTGGTGGTGTGAGTGTGAGTTGTGTTTGAAATTGAGTGAGTTATATGAGAGTAGTCGTGTGAGAGTGTTTTTGTGTGTTAGTTTGTTAGTGGCTGTAAGTGTGAGATTGTGTGTGTAGAGTGAGTGATAGATAGTTAGTGAGAGTGGGTGTGAGTTTAATATAGATTCATTTGATGAAGATAGATAGATAGATTGATAGTGATTGAGAGTTTATTGATAGATATTGTGTAGTTAGAGTCTGTGATTTGTTATTGTTAGAATTTTTTTTTTTCTTTGAGAGTGTTGGATACGCACACATACCACAAATCACCACACTCGAAACTTTCTGTCACACTCACATGATAAGCTCACACATAAACTCTCGAATTTGGTAGTTTAGTTTTTTAGAGATTATATAATTGTTATTTTTATATAGATAGAGAGATTATTTGAGATTTAATATTGATAGATATATAGATATATATATATTGAGTTTATTTGACAGAGATAGATATATATATTATATAGATTTGATTTATAGATATTATGTATTGAAATAGAATATATATTTATGTATATATTTTTGAGAGTTTGATAGATTGTAGATATATTGGAATATTTATTGATAAAAGGGAGTGAATGTGATAGATAAGGTTATATTGATAGATAGTTTGTGATATAGATTTTATTGAGTGATATGTGAGATATTGAATTTTAGATTTAGACACACATAGTGAATATATATAGATAGTGATATTGATTGAGAGATTGAGATATGAGTGATAGAGATATTTATGGAGATGATAGGCATATAGTTTATAAATGGTGAGTAGGGTTATATTGAGTTGTATAGATAGTTAGGGTGTAGATGTTTGTTATATATATATTTTTTAGTTTTGAGAGATGATTTATATTTTGTTTTAAAATAGAGTATTGTAATTTGAATACAAACTGATATTATATTGATTTTAGTTAGATATATTGTGATATGTCAGTATTAGTAGAGAGTAGAGTGTTATGGAAGATTAGATATATATTATTTGAGAAAAGTATAGATATTGTGTTAGTGACTTATATAGTATTGGTATTGATTTATATAGATTATATTATAGAGATATATATTTTTTTAGATATTGATAGATATAGTTAGGTATGTATATTAGATGAAGTTAGATTTTCAGGGTGTTATTGGTTATTTTTAGTTGTTTAGTGAGATATATAGTTAGTTTGAGAAAGAATATTTATATAGATTATAGGATATGTAACATGGAGAGAGTTACATCTATATAATAATAGATATTGATATGTTATAGATTTTTATTTAGTTTTAGAGTTATTTATATATAGATATAGTTGTTTTTATTTAGAGAGAAATTTAGTTTATATATAATTATATATATATTTATATATTTATTTTATATGTTATCATTATAAAATATATATATTGATAGATATATTATAGATAGATGATATATATTGATATTGATATATATGTATATAT
>NW_028234423.1:16593513-16600441 GCF_977035675.1 Penaeus japonicus | reverse complement strand
CAACACCCTGTTAACCGACCGAGCAAAGTTACCCTCGAGGTTCACACACGTGGATGAAATATGCAAAGAAATGCGCTTTCTTGCAACAGCAATAGGTTTAAGCAGGTGCCGCAGTTAAGACTTTGTTTTGTTTATCGACTTATTCATTTGATGTTATTGTTATTCTAGTTAGTATGGCTATCATTATTATTGTTGTTGTCATCATTATTTTCATCGTAATTACTGTTACTATAATTGTTGTTATTATGTATATTCTTTTTATCATTTTCCCTCTGTGTTATTGTTGCTACTGCTAATAATGATAATGATATCGTAATTATTTCCCTTGTGATTATTGATTTCATCATAACTAATATTGAATTGTTATGACTTAAGTCTGCCTTCCCTCAATCTCTCTTAAATGGTTATAGCTTACTACCAAGGTCTGAACATTTATGACATAATGATATACACAGTACATACTTACATGAGTATATATGTATAATTATATATGTATATATATATATATATATATATATATATATATATATATATATATATATATGGATATGGATATATATAGATATTATATATATATATATATTATATATATATATATATATATAATATATTTATATATATGTGTGTGTGTGTTGTGTGTGTGTGTCGTGTAGTCGTGTGTTGTGTGTGTGTGTGTATGGTCTGTGTTGGTGTTGTGTGTGTGTGTGTGGTGTGTTTTGTGTGTGTGTAGTGTTGTGTGTGTATGTATGTGAGGAGAGAGAGTTGAGCAGTTGAGAGTGAGAAAAAAAGAGAGCGAAGCTGAGAGAGGAGACAAAACCGAAGACAGGACAGTAATTGAAACCATGACACAGCGAGGATAAAGAGAGAGAGAGGGAGAGAGACCGAGAGAGAGAGAGATAGATAGATAGACAGACAGGTTAGATAGAGAGAGAGATCAGCGAGGGAGAGAGAGAGAGAGCGAGGAGGAGGAGACAGAGAGAGGAGGATAGTAGAGAGAAGAGAGATGAGAGAGTGGAGAGAGAGGAGGTGGGTGTTGTTTTGTGTGGTGTGAGTAGAGTGTTTGTTGTTGTGTGTTTGGTGTTTTGTTGTTTGTGAGAGAGACGAGAGAGAGGAGAGAGTGAGAGAGTGTGTTCCGTGTGAGAGATGAGAGAGAGGAGATGGAGAGAGTAGAGGAGTGTGTGTGCTTTGAAGGAGAGAGAGAGAGTGGTTGTCTTGTTTGTGTGTGTGACGGAGAAGAGGACGAGATGAGCGGAGGAAGAAACTTACAGCTCAAAAACGGATTTATGGCGAACGCATTGAAATATACATAAAAGAATATCCGGATTGCCAAGGGAGTGAAAAAGAATAATAGATAAACAAGCAAAAAAGCAAACAACGAACGAAGCGCAAAATTGAATAAAAGAGATTAAAAGTTAAAACTCAAAAGTGAAAAAAATGAGTGGAGCCGCAAGGGATTGGATCATGCGGGGAATGCATGTTGGTGGTATGTTGGTGGTAGTATGCTGGTTGCATGTTGGTGGTTGTATGTTAGTGGTATGTTGATGGTATGTTAGTGGTAGTATGTTGGTTGTATGTTGGCGGTATGTTAAAGGTAGTTTGCTGGTGGTAGTATGTTGATATGTTGGTGGTAGTATATTGGTTGCAGTATGTTGTTTGTATGTTGATGGTATGTTGGTTGCAGTATGTTGTTTGTATGTTGATGGTATGTTAGTTGCAGTATGTTGTTTGTATGTTGATGGTATGTTTGTGGTATGCTGGTGGTATGTTTAAGGTAGTATGTTGATGGCATGGCTGTATTCATTGGTTTGTGTAAGTATTTGTTGGCTGTATGCTCTGATGGTATGCTATGTCGGTATGTTTATTTAAATTTGATAATGTTGGGTGGTAATATGTTGTGATTTACCGTTTTGTGCAGGTATTATGTTGTGTTTTGCTTAGTATTGGTTGAGATTGGTTATGTCTGTTTCCTATGTTGGTAGAAGTATGCTTATGATATGTAGGCAGTTGTATGTGATGGTATGTTGGTGGCAATATATTGGTTGTTGGATGATGGTGGTATGTTGATGGTGGTTTGTCAGCAGTATGTTGGTGACATACTGTTAGTATAGTGGTTCTATGTTGTTACAGTTATAGTGATGTTTTTATGTCGGTAACATGTTCGTTGTTGATGGTGGCATGTTGGTGGTATATTAGAGGTATGTTGTTATGAGATTGGTAATATGTTCGCAGTAGTATATTGCTGGTATATTAATGATGGAAGTAATAAAAGTAAGGTATAGCTGATAATTCTTATGTATATATCGTTACTAATGGACAGGTATGTTGGTGATATACTTGGATTGTTTCTGTTTGTCTGGTATTGCTGGCACGTTTGTTCTGTTCATAACTCTGCCCAGGGTCACCCCCTGTTCCCGCCGTCTACCTATGTTGGATTTCGTCCAAAGACTCGTGCGGCCACACCACCACCTGGATCTGTCATTTACTCTGAAGTTTATGGTTGTCCGCTATTCTGCATTATTATTTGGCGGTTTTGTTTTTTTTGTTTATTGATTTTTCTGCTTTTTTTAAATCAAAAAAGTGAAAAAAAGGAAATAATAAAAGAATAAGGAAATTAAAAAAGCAATTACGATACATATTTCAATTAAATCAAAAAAATAAGAATATATAAAAACAAATATTAAATTGGAGAAAATAATAATTTACAGAAGAGGTGTCGTTCTCTTGTTTTGGGTCTGGGTTGTTCTTTAATATAAAAATATTTTATTTTTGCTATCTATTCATGTCAACATTTATGTATTTGTTTATTTCATTGTGTGATTACAAAAAAAATTTATATGCGGTATGTGTGAGTGTAGTTTGGGGCTGTGCGTGTTCGTGTTGTGTGCTGGTGTCTGTGTAGGGGTCTGGTGTGTGTTTTGGTGGTGTGTGACAGTGATTTGTGTGCTTTGAGTGTTTTTGTTTATGTGTATGTATGTGTATGTATCTGCATCTGTGCCTGTATGCATGTGCAATATCTGGATATGCTAGCAATATAGCCCTCCTTAAATCACACACAACATACCAAAACACCGTCTGTGCATCGTTTGCGTGCATGACCGTTTACACGATGATGCATGTAAGCAAAGTTACATGACATTCAGAAGCGCCGTCAGTAGTCAGGTTTAGCTGGGGAAGGTTTATTGTGAGAAACACTGCGCCCGCTAGACGGAGCAAGGAGACGGGTAAAGAGACGAGGGAGCGGTGTGGAGCGCGACCGTTTAAAGCGAAAGAGGGCCATAGAAAAGGAGAAGAGAACCGGGGGAAAAGGGCGAAAAGAGTGAGCAAGGACAAGGGGGCCCGGGGGAAAGGGTAAGGGGGAACGGAAACGGCGAGGTGTTTGTTTCTACCGTCGCTTTTCCCACTTACCGCCGTTTTCGCTTTGGGTCTCTCTCCCTCTTATTCCTCTCCCTAGCACCACTCCCCTTCTCCTTCCCCTTCCCCTTCCCCTTCCCCTTCCCCTTCACCTTTCCCTTTCCCTTTCACTTTCCTTTTCCCTTCCCCTTTCCCCTTCCCTTTTCCTTCCCCTTTCCCTTTCCCCCTATTCCTTCTCTCTTTATCCCCTCCACATCCTGCTGCCTCCCTCCTCTCCCCTTTCCCCTCACTTCCTTACCTCCCTCTTTCCACTCCCTCCCTCTTCCCCTTCCCGTCACTTCCTCCGTCCTCCTCCTTCCTCTGCCTCCCTGCCCCCTCCTCTTCCCTTCCCTCATTCCCTTCAATTTTCTCTCCTTCGTTCCCCCTCTTCTCATCCCCCTCTTCCAAAAGTGTTACAAGGAAAGAAATACGATTACCAGTGTTGTCTACCGGTACAACAGTATTACGCTCTCTCTTTTTTTTTGAGCGAGAGAAGAGTTTTTTTTCTCTTTTCGCTCTCTTTTTTTGTCTCTCTCTCCTCTCTCCCTCTCGCTTGTCTCTCTCTCTCTCTCCTCTCTCTCCTCTCTCTTCCTCTCTCTCTCTCTCTCTCTCTCTCTCTCTCTCTCTCTCTTTCTTTCTCTCTCTCTCTTTCTCTCTCGCTCTCTCTCTCTCTTTGTTTCTCTCTCTCTCTCTTTGTTTCTCTCTCTCTCTCTCTCTTTCTTTCTTTCTTTTTATCTCTCTCTCTCTTTCTCTCTCTCTCTCTCTCTCTCTCTCTCTCTCTCTCTCTCTCTCTCTCTCTCTCTCTCTCTCTCTCTCTCTCTCTCTCTCTCTCTCTCTCTCTCATCCTTAGCCCTCCTCCCCCCCTCCCTCCTACCCATCCTCCTTCCCTCCTACCCCCCACCTCCTCCTTCCCACCCCCATCCTATCTCCCTTTCTGTCCTCTATTTCTTTCCCTTTTTTGCCATTTTTATTTTATTCTCTCTGCTTCCCCCACCCCCCACCGCCACCCCCACCCACCCCGTGTCCACTCTGGTGGCGAGAGTGGGATTTAACCTATCTGTCAATCGGATTAATCTTTATCATTCGTTTTTGTTTTTTTTAATGCAGAATATTCCGGAAAAGTTGAGAAAAATCCCAGTGAATATGGATGCAGGTGAATAAATGAATGATTTAGTGGGTGAATAAATAGTTAAAATAATGAATTTAGGAATGGTTGGATCGATGGATATACAAATGAATACATGCAGGGGTATGTATATGTGTGTGTGTATAAATACACACACACACACGCACACACACACACATGAACACACACATAAACACACATATAAACACACACACACACACACGCACACACATAGACAAACACACACACACACACACACATATATATATATACACATATATATAATATATATATATTATATATATATATATTATATATATATAATATATATATATATATATATATATATATAGTGAAAGAGAGAGAGAGAGAGAGAGAGCATAGGAGAGAGAGAGAGAGAGAGAGAGAGAGAGAGAGAGAGAGAGAGAGAGAAAGAGAGAGGGGGGAGGGAGTGGAGGGAGGGAGGGAGATAGAAATAGAGAGAGAGAGAAAGAAAGAGAGGGGTGTGTGGATGACAAGGAAAAGAAGAGGGAAAAGGGGAAGAAAAGGGAATGAAATAAAGAAGATGGAGAATAGCGTTAGGCGAGAAGAGAGGGAAAGAGGAGAGAGAGATGAGAGAAAAGAAGACAGAGAGAAAAATAGGAGAAAGAAAAGAGGAGAGAGGAGAGGAGAGACAAGAAAGAAGAGGAAAGAGGAGAGGAGAAAGAGAACCAATGAAAGGAGAGATAAAGAAGAGGAAAGAGGGCAAGATATAAATATGAAGATCAGGGAAAGAGAAGAGAGGAGAGAAAGATAATCATGATAATAAAGGAAGAGAGGAATGAGGGGATAAAAACAAATAAAGCGAAAAAAGGAGAGAAGACAGGGAAAGAGGGATGAGAGGAAATAAGAATAAAGGTGAAGAGGGAAAAAGAGAGAAAAGAACGAACAGAAGAAGGGATGATGGGAGAGGGAGAAAGAAAAGAGAAAAAAAGAGAGAGAAGGCGATTAGAAGGAAGAGAGAAGAGAAAAAGAAAGAAAAAAATGAAAATTAAAAGAAATATAGAGAAAGCGGAGAAGAGAGAAGAGAGAGAGAGAGAAAAAAAAAAATATAGAGAGAAGAACAGTGAAGGAAGAAACAACAATAAAACAAACGGTCAAGACAAAAGCCATAAAGAGAAGAGAAGAGAAGGAAAGAGAAAGAAAAAAAACATACGGGGAGAAAGAAAAGAGAAGGTCAAAACAGCAATAAACAAACCAACAAATACAAAATAAATGAAAAGGAGGGGAAAGAGGAGAGGAGAGTAAAAAAAGGAGAAGAGAGAGGAAAGGAGAATAAAAAAAAGGTGAAAGAAGAAGAGAGAGGAAAGAAGAAAGAATAAGATAAAGAAGAGACAAGAAAAGACAGAAGCTATGAAAAAAGAAAAAGAGGAGAAAGGAGAAAAAGAAAGAGAAGGAGAACGAGGAGAGAGGGGAGAGACAGCGAGAGATAAAGAAGAGACAAGAAAAGAGAGAAGCCAAAAAAAGAGAAAAAGAAAGAGACGGGGAACGAGGAGAGAGAGAGGCGAGGCGAGGGGAGAGACAGCGAGAGATAAAGAAGAGACAAGAAAAGAGAGAAGCCAAAAAAGAAAAAAAAAAAAAGAAGAGGAGAAAGGAGTAAAAGAAAGAGAGGGGGAATGAGGAGAGAGGGGAGAGACAGCGAGAGATAAAGAAGAGACAAGAAAAGAGAGAAGCCAAAAAAGAGAAAAATAAAGAGAAGGGGAACGAGGAGAGAGAGAGGCGAGGCGAGGGGAGAGACAGCGAGAGATAAAGAAGAGACAAGAAAAGAAAGAAGCCAAAAAACAAAAAAGAAAGAAAAAAAAAAGAAAGAGAGAAAGGAGAAAAAGAAAGAGAAGGGGAACGAGGAGAGAGGGAAGAGACAGCGAGAGATAAAGAAGAGACAAAAAAAGAGAGAAGCCAAAAAAAGAGAAAAATAAAGAGAAGGGAACGAGGAGAGAGAGAGAGAGGCGAGGGGAGAGACCGAGAGGGCGCGTGTGCGACCCGCCAGCCAGAAGGAACAATATAATGACATTAGCAAGTTAGGACGACCAGAACGACTAACTGGAGACGTCCAGAGTCACACGATGAAGAAATGTTGGCGTCTTGGGGCCCAGGGGAGAGGGGGGGAGGGGGGATGTCGTAAGGGGGGGGGGTTAGGGGGAAAGGGAGGAGGGGGAGGAGGAGAGAGAGGAGAGAGGGGGAGGGAGATGACGCAAAGGGAAGGAAGGGGAGGAGGAGAGAGGGGGTGGGGGTTAGGGGGGGAGAAGACGCAAAGGGAAGGAAGGGGAGGAGGGGAGGGGGGTAGGGGGGGAGATGACGCAAAGGGAAGGAAGGGGAGGAGGAGAGAGGGGGAGGGGGGTAGGGAGGGAGATGAGCAAAGGGAAGGAAGGGGAG
>NW_028234423.1:16586013-16588513 GCF_977035675.1 Penaeus japonicus | reverse complement strand
CTTTGATTTACTTATGGAAGATATTGTTTTCTTTTTTATGCCATTTTCTACACTTACTTTTGAAATGTAGTCTATTGACGTCAGCTGGTGGGCTTAGTGCTTTTTACAGTGTCATCATTATCTGGGTTTACTTGTCCCTTCGCCTGGCTTCCTCCATCGTCCACTTGATACACAACTCAATATCTTATCAGTGCTACCATTCTCGCATTTAAAGTCTTGATAAGATTTGCACCATTCAATTTTGATTTGAAAAATTTCGCTTGTTCTTCTGGAACGTTTTCAAATATTTGTAGTTATCTCCGTCTGTACTGTGGATTTTTTTTTTTTTTTTTTTTTTTTTAGTTCATTACTTTTAGGATGTGTCACTATTTTTCATGGTGAGCATTACACACTTGTTTATTCCAAATACCATGTGTATATCCTCAATATGTGCACTGTGTTTATAAGGGCTATCTATTTGATTCTCGTCCTCGCCATATCATTTCAATTCATCCACAAAAAGAAGTTGATTTATACTTCATTTCCCTTAATGCAAGATCACACTCCACTTGCATATTACGAAGAATCAGTATCAGGTACAATAACAAACAGCAAAGGGGATAAACAGTCTCCCTGAAGTATCCCTCTCTTTTTTTAATTTTTATTTTATTTTATTTATTTATTTTTTATTTTATTTTTTGTTTGTTTGTTTGTTTGTAACAAGAGTTGCTTCAAATTCTCTGCTCTCTGAAATAGTTAGAAACATTTTGCATCAGTCCATGAATATAGTACCCTGTCGTATACTTTCATATAATTTATTCAGGCAATTTCCTTATCCTATTATTCGTCTTTTACAGTTTATTATCGTTATTTTGTCCATTATCAACTGATCCTCAGTACCTATCTACCTTCTTCAGTGTTCCTTCTGTTATTCGACATTTGCCTTTGGGACCTCGTTCATTCGTACATTATTGTTCTTTTTATCATTGATATTATGGTTGATTTTGATACTGTCATGTTTGTTATTATCATTATCATTACCATTATTACTATTATTTTTAGTAGTACAATCATCATTCTTATTGTTATTATTATCTTTATTATCATCATTATTGTTACTATTATCATGAAACTTTTATAATTACATTATAGTTACTATTATCATGAAACTTTTATGATTACATTATAGTTACTATTATCATGAAACTTTTATGATTACATAATAGTTACTATTATCATGAAACTTTTATGATTACATTATAGTTACTATTATCATCGTTATTATCATTATTATTGATATCATTGTCCTCATTACTGTTGTCATCATTGTCATTATTATTATTAGAGAGAAAGAGAGAGCGAAAAAATAGACAGAAATGAAAACAGAAAAAAGAGATAACAAACACTAAAAGACACCTAAATCCAAGAGAGAAAATACAAAATAAAGAGAGTAAAGAACGAGAGAAAGAGAAATGGATAAAGCAACAGAGACACCTTAATCCAAAGACACCTTAATCCAAGAGAGAAAATACAAAATCGAGAGAATAAAGAACAATAGAAAGAGAGAGAGACAGAGAGAAAGAGAAAAAAAAGAGAAAGAGAAATGGATACAGAAACAGAGACACCTTAATCCAAGAGAGAAAATACAAAATCGAGAGAGTAAAGAACAATAGAAAGAGAGAGACAGCGAGAAAGAGAGAGAAAAAAAGAGAAAGAGAAATGGATACAGAAACAGAGACACCTTAATCCAAGAGAGAAAATACAAAATCGAGAGAGTAAAGAACAATAGAAAGAGAGAGACAGCGAGAAAGAGAGAGAAAAAAAGAGAAAGAGAAATTGATACAGAAACAGAGACACCTTAATCCAAGAGAGAAAATACAAAATCGAGAGAGTAAAGAACAATAGAAAGAGAGAGACAGAGAGAAAGAGAGAAAAGAAAAAAAAAAGAGAAATGGATACAGAAACAGAGACACCTTAATCCATGAGAGAAAATACAAAATCGAGAGAGTAAAGAACAATAGAAAGAGAGAGACAGAGAGAAAGAGAGAAAAAAAAAAGAGAAAGAGAAATGGATACAGAAACAGAGACACCTTAATCCAAGAGAGAAAATACAAAATAGAAAGAGCAAAGAAAGAACGATAGAAAGAGACAGAGAGAAAGAGAAGAAAAAAAGAGTGAAAGAGAAATGGATACAGAAACAGAGAGATAACAAACATCCTTATGAGGAAAAGGCCCTTTCAAACACACCATAATTCATGAGAGGAAATCCCCCTGTCCTCACCCGGTCTCCCTAAGCTGTCTGGGGGCGGTCTGTGGGTAATGGACTTGTGACGTATGGAAGGGTAGAAGAGGGAAGGAGGGGGAGGGGTTAAGGGGGGGTAATGGGTTGAAGGGTAGAAGACTGAATGAGGAGGAGGAGGGGGAGGGGGAGGTTGAAGGGAGGGGGTTAAGGGGGGTAATGGGTTGAAGGGTAGAAGAGTGAAGGAGGAGGAGGAGGGGGGGGTTGAAGGGGGGGGGAGCG
>NW_028234423.1:16571013-16573513 GCF_977035675.1 Penaeus japonicus | reverse complement strand
AAATAAGATCAATAACACACGAAACAAATAAGAAACAAGAGAAATAACACTAAATTCAGCGTGACTAACTTTCTTATCGCGTACGCTAAGATATTCATAGTTATTCACACAGGGGAAGTTAACCCACAATGATTTCTCACTCTATGGACGGCGTAGAAGAATCCAAAAGCAAAGAAATTCCTACCTTACACATTCCAATCTCTAAGGGCGATTATCCCTTGCCTCTCCACACGGTAATTATAACCGGCCATAAACTACTGAAGGCCTATTAAGTATGGTCTTCCTCGGAGCGCAGCCCTGGCTGGTTTATGGCGCTTGTGAAGGCCTTTTGTTCTTGGCCTGTGTGCCTTCTTGTCTCGCGCTTTCTCTCTCTCTCTCTCTGCTTCTCATCTCACTCGTCTCTTACTCAAACTCTCAATACCGAGGCTGTCATGTATCGCACATTCTCACTCTCGCCTCAACTCACCTCCTCACCACCTCACTCTTCTCTCATCAACACTCCTCGCACATCTCCCATCTCCATTCTCTCTCTCCCTCTCAGATCCTCTCGGGTCGGACTCTTCTCTCTCTCTCTCCTCTCTCTCTCTCTCTCTCTCATCCCTCTTCACACCCCGACTCTTCCTTCCTCCCACCCCCCCCCCCCCCCCGTCCTTCATCTCCCTCCTCTTCTCTCTCTCTCCTCCTCTCCTCTCTCTCTCTCTGCGGGGCGGACTCTCTCGAGACGAGATCTCGCTCATCTCTCCCTCTCGTCCCTCTCTCTCTCTCTCACTCTTTCTTCTCTCTCTCTCTCTGCCTCGCCCTCTCGTTCCTCTCTCGCTCTCTCTCTTTCGCTCTTTCTTTCTCTCTCTCTCGGTCTCTCTCTCGCTCTCTCTCTCTCGCGCCCTCTCTCTTCTCTCCTCTCTCGCTCTCCTCGCTCTTTCGCTCTCCTTCTCCTCGCTCTCTCTCTCTCTCTCTCTCCTCTTCTCTCTCTCTCTCTCTCTCCCTGTCCCCACCTCTCTTCTTCTCTCTCTCTCTCTCTCACTCTTCTGGAGGCTCTCTCTTCTCTCTCTCTCTCTCCGACTCGCGCTCTCTCCTCTCTCTCTCTCACTCACTCTTTCTCTATCTCTCTCTCTCGCTCCTCTCTCTCTCTCTCTCTCGGCGCTTCTCTCTCTGGGGTCGCTCTTACTCACGCTCTCTCCGAGCGGCTCTCTCTCTCTCTCCTCTCTCCCCTCTTCTCTCTCTCCTCTCTCTCTTCTACCTCTCGCTCTCGCCCTCTTCCTCTCTCTCGCTCTCCTCGCTCTTTCCTCTCTCTCGCTCTTTCGCTCTTTCTCTCTCTCTCTCTCTCTCTCTCTCTCTCTCTCTCTCTCTCTATATATATATATATATATATATATATATATATATACATATCTACCTACATAGAGCAAGAGCGATAGCCCGACAGGCGCATCCCGACAGCCCGGCGTTTCGGCTCAACAACCATTCATTCGCAAAATTACAGACCGAATCAAGCAATCGACAGTTCACTAAATAAACCACTAAATCACTCACTCATCCAAATAACCAGGTCCACTCTCACTATACGCTATGGTGACTCACTATGGTGGTCACTGTCTTTTTTCTTTTTTTTTTCATCATCATCATCATTGTCATTGTCATCATCATCATCACCACCAACAACACACCATTCCCATCATCCTTTGCAATCACTCATCACCATCACGGCCTCACCCCTCTTCCCCCTCCCCCAACAACCCCATCATCACTACCCCCACTTCTGGACGTACCACCCCCTCCCCCCTCTTCAATATCACCATCACTCAATCACCATTTTTAAAAGAATCTCATCACATCAAGCCGTCGATACATCACCATTCGCCGGACACGACACCATTATTACGTAATTAGTGATGAAGACACCAAGAGGACACCATTAATCTCCCGGAACCAGCGATCGTCTCTTTCCCTCTCTCTCTCTCTCTCTCTCTCTCTCTCTCTCTCTCTCTCTCTCTCTCTCTCTCTCTCTCTCTCTCTCTCTCTCAATCTTCATCATCCTCTCTCCTCTCTTCATCCTCATCTCTCGCCTCTCTTCTCTCTCTCTCTCTCTCCCCTCATCTTACTCTCTCTCTCTCTCTCTCTCTCTCTCTCTCATTCTCTTCTTCTCTCTCTTGTTGCTCTCTCTCTCTCTCTCTCAATTATCTCTCTCTTTATCCCTCTCCTTTTATTGTACTCTCTCTCTCTCTTTTTCTCTCTTTTCTTTCTCTTGTCTGTTCTAACCTCTCTCTCTCTCTCTCTCTCGTCTCTCTTCTCTCTTGTCTTCTCTCTCCTTTTTTCCTTTTTTTTTTATTCCTCTCTCTCTAATCTATTGTTATCCGGTCTTCTCATCTTTCTCTCTTACCTCTCCTAGGTCTCTCCTTTCTCTCTCTCTGTCTCTCCTCTCTCTCTCTCTCTCTCTCTCTCTCTCTTTCTCCCTCTCTCTCTCTCTCTCTCTCTCTCCTATCCTCTCTCTTTTTCTCTCTCT
>NW_028234423.1:16567646-16570913 GCF_977035675.1 Penaeus japonicus | reverse complement strand
CCCCCCTCTCCCCCTATCCTTCATCCCTCTCACTTCCCCCTCACGTTCAGCCCCTCCCTCCCCCACCCCCTTCACTATTCATCCTCTTCCGGTCCTCCCTCAACCCTCTCAGCCTCCTTCCCTCCCCCTTCCCCCTCTCCCCCATCCCCTCATGATTCCCCTCTCGGCCCCCCCTCTCTTCTTCTCTTTCATCCCTCTCATCACTACCCATTCTTTCTTTCTTCTCCCCACTCCTTCCCTCTCTCTCCCTATCGCTTCTCCCTTTCAAACCTCTTAACCCTTCTCCCCCCATCCTCTTTTTCCCTTTCTCTCCCTCTCTTTTCCCCTCCCCCCTCCCTTCATCCATTTCTTTCACTTATTCCTCTCCATCCTCGGCATCCATTCCATTCCCCCCCCCCACCCCCATCCCCCTTTCCCCTTCCCATCCCATTCCCCCCACTCACCCATTCCAATCCCTCTTCCCTTCCCCCTCCATCCCTCAATTCCCTTCAATTCCCCTTCCCTTCACCCTCCACCCCCATCTACCAACTTTCCCTTCCTTCCTCATTCCACCCCCTTCCCTTCCCCCTCCCCTCCCCTTCCCTTCCCCTTCCCTCTCCATTCCATCCCCTTCCCCTCCCCCTACCAACCCCTTCCCTTCCCATTCCAACCCCTTCCCAACCCCCTCCCTCCCCCATTCCAACCCATTCCAACCCCTTCCCTCCCCCTTCCCTCCCCATTCCAGCCCCTTCCCTTCCCCTTCCCTTCCCCTTCCCTTCCCCTTCCATCCCCCCAACCCCTTCCAACCCCTTCCCTTCCCCCTCCTCTTATCCTTTGCCATGACACTTCCATGGCACACAAATTATAAATAAACACCTGTACTCCTTGAACAGGACAGCCGGAGCTCATCCAAAGCCTGACCATTTATTCATGACGTCATGCAATCTTTAGGGGTAACATGCACACAGAAAGACGGACCCGGGAGTCGATGTGGAGCGAAATATTTTCAGATGATTTTTTTTTTCATGCATGGCTGTGTGTTTGTTTGTTTGAGTTTGTGTGTGTGTGTGTGTTTGTGCGTGTGTGTGTGTGTTAATCTCTTTGCTTAAACTCTTTTTCTTTATTTCTTTCTCTCTCTTTCTCTCTTATCCTCCTTCCACTCGCCCCCCACCTCCCCCCCCCCTTTCTCCTTTCCTCCTTTTCCCCTTCCCCTATTTCCCCTCTTTTCTTTCTACCTCCTCTCCTCCCTCTCTTTCCTTCTCTCCTCCCTCTCTTTCCTGCTCTCCTCCCTCTCTACTCTCCTCCTCTCCCCCTCTCTCCTTTCTCCCCCCTCCTCTTCTTCCCCCCCCCTCTCTCCACCTTCACCCCCCTCCCCTCTCTTCTTTCTCCCCCTCCTCTCCACCTTCACCCCCCTCTCCTCTCCTCTCCTCTCTCTCTCTCATCTCCCCTCCTCTCCTCTCCCCTCCTCTCTCCCTCTCCCTCTCTCTCTCTATCTCCCTCTTCCCAACACCGTAATGGAATAACAGTGTAACCAATGGCAAGAATTTAACAGTCACAAGTCGGTTTCTCTTCCTATTGTAGTTTGGAATCAGAGTGCATGAGGCGAATGACCAGGATAGTGCATGAACACGGACTGCATGGACACTTGACGTAAAAAAAAAAAAAAAAAAAAAAAAAAAGGATTCAGGATTTAAAACACAGCTTGTACGCAAAAGAGAGTGTCGTGTGTCATGGAGCTGTTCTTTGCTTTTAGGTTTGTGTTGTGTGTGCGTGTGTGGGGTGGGGGGGGTAGGTTGGGGGGTTGTTTGTTTGTTTGGTTGGTTGTCTAGATGTGTGTGTGTGTTTGGGTGAGTGCGTGTGTATGGGGGAGGGGGTTGTTTGTTTGTTTGTTTGTGTCTAATTGTATGTGTGCGTGTATGTGTGTTTGCATGTATCTGAATGTGTGTGTGTGTGTGTTTCTCTGTGTGTGTGTGCGAAATGTGCATATAATTTTTGTGTTTTTTCATAATCAATATTGATTTTTTTTTGTCTCTGTTTGTTTCTTTGTTCGCTATCGTGCCCTCTATGTTACTGTGTTTGTTTTGCAATTCAAGAATAACAATTTATTATGATTACAGTAGAATTTATCCACAATACATTAGAATGCATTCTGAATGCATTACAATTCACTTTGAAGTCTTTAGAATGTATTCTGAATAAATTAGAATACATCTCAATTCGTATATGATATAGTGTGAATTCATTATATTTCGGATACAGCATAACGTGTTTTGAATCTGACACATATCTAGTTTGAATTCAGGTTACAGTATATATGGAATTCAACTTGATCCAAATTTCGAAAATATATAAAACTTGAAGACATTCGAGTAACACGATTTTTGTTTTTGGGAAACGACTGCTATTAGTTAATACATAAAAGGTATGTGCTGTTTTTTCCTTTTTTCCTTTGTTTTGTGACAAGATAATAAAAAATTTCTGAATTAACCCCCATTTCCCTTGGGGCTGAGCAAGCCCTCCAAAAACGGGTGAAGAAGCGTGAAAAAAAAATTAGTAACGCTTTCTCTGATTTGCAACAAGCACACTCTCTCACCCAACAAGTCCCATTGCTTGAGTCTCGACGTCACAAGCACGGCAGGGGAGGTGTGAGTCTGATCAAGACATTAAGGTCGTTTTTTTTGGTTTGGGGGGGTTTTAGGGGGTTTTCCCCTTTACTACCCTCTACAGGGATCAAAGGGGTTTCTCCTCCTTCTGATGGGCTCGCTTTGATGACTGACGGGGGGGGAGCGGGAGACGATTTTTGGGGGGATGACGGTAAAAAAAAGCAAATTTTGGAAAAAAATTTTTTTTCCTTCCCTTTTTGGAAAAAAGAATTTGGGTAAAACCCTTTTTTTTAAACGAAAATCAAAAATGTCAAAAAATTTTGTCACATGGTCTGATCGGTAAACTTTTTGTGTTTTTTGCGTGTGGGGGGCCTGTGTTGGTTTTGTATTTTTAAACTCATTTTTACTTTAGTACTCATGAAAGTACACATTATAAACTATTTGTGTGTATAAGTCTCTGCATTAACACGCACTTATGAGGGTACGCATGAAAGACTATAAGCGCCATATTGCAAAACCATTATTATTAACCCCCCCTCCCCCCCACTCAACTACCCCCGCCCCCCTCAGGGGAAAAAAAAATACAATTCGAAAACCTACGAATTTCACCCAGATTTGCATTCATGAATAGCCAAGTGCAATACTTATGCATATTGCACGTAATGTGAAGCTTGTCAATTTCCAA
>NW_028234423.1:16545146-16552646 GCF_977035675.1 Penaeus japonicus | reverse complement strand
AGAAAGAGAGAGAGAAAGAGAGAGATGAAGAGAGAGAGAGAGAGAGAGAGAGAGAGAGAGAGAGAGAGAGAGAGAGAGAGAGAGAGAGAGAGAGAGAGAGAGAGAGAGAGAGAGAGAGAGAGAGAGAGAGAGAGAGAGAGAGAGAGAGAGAGAGAGAGAGAGAGAGAGAGAGAGAGAGAGAGAGAGAGAAGGGGGGATGTCCAAAAAGAAATAAAGAGAAAAATATATAGATAGATAAGAGAGACAGACGGACATATAGACAGATAGACAAACAAACATACATACAGACAGACAGAAAACAATAACAGACAACTAGACAAACAGAGTGAGACATACACACCTAAATAGATAGATAGTAACAGACACACAAATAAAGGAGAGAGAGAGACATATAAACAAATGAAGAGAGAGTGAGAGGGACATAAATAAGAGAGAAAGTAAGAGAAAGCAGAGAGAGAGAGAGAGAGGGAATCACGCTGTTAGCATCACATAATTCGAAAATCCGACCAATAAACGTAAGCTAATGAACCTTAACGACATGACGGTAAACAGGTGAACAAGCCAGCTACCTCCCCCCCTCCCACCACCACCCCTCCACCACCCCGCCACCACCCCCACCACCCCGCTCTATTCCCCTCCCCTATTCCCCTCCCCTCCCTCCCCCCACCCCTACCCCCCTTCCCCCTTCCCCTCCTTCCACCGTCCAAATAACAAGTGCCAGATGTACGATAAGTCCATTAAAACCTCGGCGCGCGTTGCTATGACAACTCTTCATCATATTTACGACTTTCTGTAAGAAATTGAAGAAAGGAGAAATGAGAGAGAGGGGGGCAGATTAAAAAAAGAAAAAAAAATAGCTGAGAAGAAGAGAGAGATTCCTTGATGAAGAAGAAGAAGAAAAAAGATAAGTGTCTACTACTTATATGTACTCTCGTATCCCCTTCCTCTCCCCTCTCCCCCTTCCCCCTCTTTCTCCCCCCCTTTTATCTTGCAACACACAAATAACACGATAATGATTGAAAACAACAACAACAACAACAGAACAACAATAAAAAAATATAATAACAAAAAAACAAAACAACAACACCTTCCCTCCCACAAAAAAAAAAAAAAAAAAAATCACACTCACACCTCCTTCTCACTTACATATTTCCTTCATTTTTTTTTTTTTTTTTTTTTTTTTACACACGGTGTACATAATGAAGCCATCATCACGGTGAAGATAACTCCGCTCGGCGTCCGTTGCCATGGAAACGCCAGAACAAGGTGTTCCTAGCAAGTGGTAATTTGGCGCCATCATCCCCCCGCACTTGTTTCTTAATATTGTAGAAATGTCTTTCTCTTTTTCCGGCTATTCTCTCTTCGTTTGGCCGATTTATTTCGAAGGAGGTTTATTGGGACTGGCTGACTGGAACCGGCGCTGTTCTTGTTGTTTTTGTTTTGTTCTTGTGTTTTTTTTTTTTTTTTTTTTTGGATGGGGTTGTGTTTGGTGATGGGGTTTGTTTGCTTGTTTGCTTGTTTGGTTGCTTGCTTGTTATTGTTGATGGGCATGTGTGGTGATGGTGTTTGTTTGTCTGTTTATTTGTTGGTTGGTTTTGTTGTAGTTTCGTGAGGGTGTTTTTTTTGTTTTTGTTTTTGTTGTTGTTGATGATGTTTTTGGTGAGGATGTGTTTGTTATCGTTAATGTTATGATGGTATTTAGATGTTTGTTTGCTATTGTTGTTGTCTTTTGTTGTTTTTGTGATGATGCCTTTATTGATGTTGTTGTTGTTTTGTTGTCGTAGCGATGGTGTTTTCATAATGTTCGTTTGTTACTGTTGTGATGAAAATGGTGATGTTGGTTATTATCATCCTCATTATCTTTTTCATTATCATCGTTATTTTCATACGGCATCAGCACAACTATGTTGAGCCCTGTTGTTATGTCATTATTGTTATCAATATTATTAGTAACAGGCATAGCAGTGCATTGTTTACCCTATCATTGTTTTTTTGTTCTTGTTGGTATTGCTATGATAATGATCATTTTCATTGTTTTTAATATGATGATTAATATCCATAGCACTTATATTGATAACAACAAAAACAGCAAATGCAACAATAACAACAACAAAAACAGCAACTATAGTAGTAATCAAAATGATGCTATTAATATCATTAATGACCATGATAATGATCACCGTTTGGCAAGGAAGAGCAATTTTCAACATGAGAGATAAGAACCTAAAAGCTAATGTACGCACACAAAAGAGAATAATAATGATGATAATAATGATAATGATAATGATAATGATTGATATCCCTGATTCTCTAGCCCTAAAGTTCTTTTCATTTATGATTATCAATATACTTTTAAATTTCTTTATCAATAAGCTATTTTGAAAAATCTCATCCTACCCCACTCCCTCCCTCCCCTCCCCTCCCCTCCTTCCCTTCCTCCCTCCCCTCCCTCCTCCCCCCCTTACCTCTCTCCCCCTCCTTCCCCCTTCCAATTTCCCCTAACCCTCATCTCCCATTCTCATATTCCCTTTCTCCCTCCTTTCCTCTTTTCTCCCCCTTCCCTCTCGTCCCCTCCCTTCCTTCTCCCCCCCCCTTTTTCCCCCTCTCCCTCCCTTCCCCCTCCCTTCCCCTCTCCCCTCCTCTCCTCCCATCCCTCCCCCCTGTCCTCCTCTCCTCCCTCTTCCTCCCTCTCCTGTTCCCCTCTCTCTCCTTACTCTCTCTCCTCCCTCTTCCTCACTCCCTCCTCCCTCCCCTCCTCTCTCCTCCTCCCTCCCTCCTCCTCCCTCCCTCCCTCCTTCCCTCCCTCCTCCTCCTTCCCTTCCTCTCCCTCTCTCTCCTCCCTCCCCTCCTTCCCTTCCCTCCCCTCCTTCCCTCCCTTCCTCCCCACCCTCCAAACTCCCCTCCCACCCTCCTCTCTCCCCCCTCCCTCCTTCCTTCCCTCCTCCCTCCTTCCCTTCCTCTCCCTCCCTCCTTCTTCCCTCACTCCCTCCTTCCCTCCTCCTTCCCTCCCCTCACTCCCTCCATCTCTCCCCCCCCTCCCCTCCTTCCCTCCCCTCCCTCCTTCCTTCCCTCCCTCCCTCCCTCCCTCCCTCCCTCCCACATACATTTCAATTAAAAGGGTATCAAAGCGATAAGACGTCACTATGTTGATGCCAGAGTGATAACACGTGAAAAAAAAAATGTCAAAAGATATGAAATAAAAAAAGCTTTAGTTATATAAATACTTCTTTATCTCTCTGTTTATCTGCCAATCTGTATCTCTCATGCAATGGCAAATCAGTCTCTGAGCTTTCTGTAATCGTCATTAGCGTTGACAAAACCTCTTAATTACAATAAGTTTTAATCCTGTGAAATATAAGTCTTCTCGCCTTTCATGTGATATTATTGTTGTTGCTTTTGTCAACATTATCACTCTCATTATTACTATTATTTTCTGGATTATCTTTATTATTGTTGTTATTGTTGTTATTATTGTTGTTATTATTGTTGTCACTACTGTTATTTTCTTGTTACTATCATTATTGTTATCATGATTTTAATATTGCCATTATTATTGTCATTATTATTTTTATGTTAATGTTCAATTATCATTGTTATCATTATCATTATAAGTATTATTATTATTATCATTACTATTATTACTATTACTATCATCATCATTACTATCATTATTATAGGTGATATATTCATCATTATCATCATTATCTTTATCTTTATGTTTATCATTATCATCATTATTGTTATCAACTTTTTCAACATCATTATTACTATCATTAGTACCATTTACAAATTTTCTCACACCCGTTATCACACCATACCTGCACCATATTTATACCATACATCGCCATACTTTTACTTCACCAGCTGCTTACCCTTTTTAGCAATTCAATAAACATTATCGTCACCATCCTACTCCCAGTATCACTATACTCTGGACTATCCCACACACGAGCCCTCGCACTTCTATTGCACGTCACGACACCATACTCTCACTATACCCCGAGTCATCATATCATACCATACACCACATCACACACCCTTAGCCTCAACCAGCCCTTTCACCACACCCTTCATCATACACACTTTACCACACTTCCTCCAGCTTCTCAGGCCCTACACCATACCTCCACAGCGTTCACCACACTTCCTCAGCATCATCCCTAGTGATATCATCACCATAACCTTCACCACACCGTCATCACTTTGTTCATTACCATCCTGCATCCTTTGTCATACTGTCACTATACTTATCCCCTCATGTCATCACCACTCCGTCACTACACTCCACCCCATCATAGCAGCTCCACCACACCCTCATCATACATACACACCCTTCATACTACCACAACCTTCACCATACACCCTCTCCCTCCATCTCACACAAGCACAATACCCCTTCTTCACCATACCATCACCACACATCCCCCCCGCCCCCTACCCATTCCCACCCTACCCCACACACCACACAACACCACCACAACCCTCCTTCGTCACCACGCCCTTCACCCCCCCCCCTCCCACATACACCCCACCCCTCCTCCGAACGTCCCAAAGGGAGAGTAAGAGGAGGGGGGGTGAGGAGGGGGAGGGAGACGGGGTTAGGGGGTGAGGGGGGAGGGGGAGGGAGAGGTGGGGAGGGAGAGGGTGAGGGTGAGGGGGGAGGGAGACGGGGTGAGGAGGTGGGTGAGGAGGGGAGGGAGACAGGGTGAGGAGGGGGAGGGAGACGGGGTGAGGAGGGGGTGAGGGGGGTGAGGAGGGGGGTGAGGGGGGGGAGGGGAGGGAGACCGAGTTGCCAGGGAGCACTTGTCGGGTCGCATCGTTGCCGGGCAAGGGCGCCAACGCAAGGCCAAATTACGCACTATAATGGGCCCAGGAATTTTATTAGCGGGCCCATGCCCCCTTTGGAATATTGAAGAGGGGAGGTCGCCAGGGAGAGAGAGAAGGGGAGGGGGGAGGGGAGAATGGAAGGGGAGGGGAGGGAGGTTGAGGGGGCGAGGGGAGAACGGGAAAGGGGGAGGTGAGGGGTGAGGGGAGAATGTAAGGGGAGGTGAGGGGATGAGTGGAGAAGGGAAGGGGGGTGGAATGAAGGGAAAAGGGGTGAAGGAAGAAAGGGGGAAGGAGAGGGGAGAAAGGGGTAGAGAAATAGGGGAGAGGGGGGGGAAGAGAGGAGTAGGTGAAGGGAGAAGGGGTGAGGGGAAAAGGGTAGAAGGGTTGAAGGAGTGAGGGGAGAAGTGAGAAGGGGAGAAGGGGTGAGGGGAGAAGGGGAGAGGGAAAGAATGAGGTCAGAAAGGGGGAGTGGGAGAGGTGAGGGGGTGAAAGGGGAGACGGGGGAGGAAAAAATGGAGAAGGGGTGAGGGGGAAGGAATGAGGGGAGATGGGGGAAGAGGAAAAGGGAATGAGAGAGAGGGAGAGGATACGAGGGAGTAAAAGGATAAAAAGAAAGGGAGAGGTGGTGAGGGGAAGGAGAGATGAGAGTGAGGGGAGAAAGGGAGAGAGGGTGTGGGAGATGGAGCGAGAAGGCTGAGAGGTGGATAGAGAAAAGAAAGGGAGAGGGAGAGGGGAAAGGTCGAAAAGGAATTAGGGGAAAAGAGTGGAAGGGAGAAAGAGTGAGGGAGATAGAAAGAGGAAGCAGAAAGGTGGATGGAGAGAGAAAGGGGTGGGGAGGGGTGGGGCAGAAGAGATGGGGGAGGGAGAGGGGAAAAAGGGAAAGGGATCGAGAGAAGAGAGAAAGAGGTAGAAGGAGTGGGAGGAATATAGAGGGCGTGAAATACAGTTGGGGAAGAGGGAAAAATATCAAGAGACAAGGGACAGGGAGAGAGAGAGAGAGAGAGAGAGAGAGAGAGAGAGAGAGAGAGAGAGAGAGAGAGAGAGAGAGAGAGAGAGAAAAGAGAAAGAGAGAGAGAGAGAGAGAGAGAGAGAGAGAGAGAGAGAGAGAGAGAGAGAGAGAGAGAGAGAGAGAGAGAGAAGAGAGAAGAGAGAGAGAGAGAGAGAGGAAGAAGAAGAGAGAGAGAGAGAGAGAGAGAGAGAGAGAGAGAGAGAGAGAGAGGAGAGAGAGGAGAAAGAGAAGGAGAGAGAGTGAGAGAGAGAGAGAGAATAGAGAGAAAGAGAGAGAGAGAGAAAGAGAGAGAGAGAGAGAGAGAGAGAGAGAAGAGAGAGAGAGAGAGAGAGAGAAAGAGAAGAAGAGAGAGAGAGAGAGAAGAGAGAGAGAGAGAGAGAGAGAGAGAGAGAGAGAGAGAGAGAGAGAGAGAGAGAGAGAGAGAGAGAGAGAGAGAGAGAGAGAGAGAGGAGCAAAGACGAAAGATACGAGCCGAAGACCTGAGAGAGAGAGCACACCCCAGCACCGCAAAGAGAGGATGGGAGAGCCCGAGTAGAGATCGACCGATGAGAGCACGCGAGAGAGAAAGATAGATAGATAGAGAGAGAGAGATAAAGATAGATAGATAGATAGATAGAGAGAGAGAGAGAAAGAGAGATAGATAGATAGATAGATAGATAAAGAGAGAGAGAGAGAGAGACTTCAACTAATATGATGATAAACATATAGTTGTTGTCATGCATTTATATGATAACATTATTGATGACAACTGATAATAACATTACTAATGTTAATGGCTGTGATAATAAGGTTAATTGTAACAGCAACAATATCAGCCTCAGCTCTAATGATGCTGAGGATAATGATGATAATGTTGATGATGATAAAAAGGATGATAACAAGGATAACAATAACGGTGATAAGGGTAACTAATAAAGTTATGTTGATAATAGTATTAGTAATAATTCCCCTGCTAATGAACATGTATGTAAATGATTAGTAATAATTAGTAATAATGATACTAATGATCATGGTTATAATAATACTGATATGTGCGATATTGTCTAGTTGCATAGGGTAGGGGGGAGGGGGGCAGGAGGGGAAGTAACGGAGGCAACATGAGGGGGGAAAAAAAAGGGGGGGAAAAAGGGCCCGAGATATGGATATGATGTCGATTGAAGGACGCGGAGGTACTACGTGTGAAGGCAAAGGGAAGGAGCGGCTCCGTCCGGGGTGGGGAGGTGAGGACTGGGGTGAGGGAGATATAGAGGGAGGGAGAAGAGGGAGTAAAGGAATGAAGGAGGGGAGGAAGGGGGAGGAGGGAGATATGGACGAAGGGAGACTGAGGACAAGGTGGCCCCCAGTGACAAAAGGGGAAGGGGGGAGCACGAGAGGAGATACTACGAGTTGTGAGAGGGCCAGGGGGTGGGGGGGGGGGGGGGGGATACGGAAAGAAACGGGGAAGGAGGGAAATATGGATGGGAAAGGTAGAGTAAAAAATACGGAAAGAAGAAGGCAGGGGGAAAATAAAGAGGGAAAGAAGGGGAGGGTAAAATACAGAGGGGAGGGGATGAGGAAGGAATGGGGGGAGAGGGGAGGGAGGAGAGGAAGTAGACGAATAAGAGGGAGGGTGAGAGGAAGAAGGAGAGGGAAAGGGAGAGAGAGGTGGAGAGGAAGAGGGAAAG
>NW_028234423.1:16535622-16540622 GCF_977035675.1 Penaeus japonicus | reverse complement strand
GCGGTACTTGTCAACCAAATTATTTTTCATTACCACGTCCTTTGTGCTTCAGGTATGATCCCGATCACTTTGCCAGAGAGCAGAACGACAAGGAAAACCCATCGGGATCGAACTGGCAGATCATGATTTGCCTTGCCCAGAAAGAATTTGCTAATATGTTTAGCAATGTTTTTTCGGGGGGGGACTAAATTTCCGAACTTTTACGTGGCCTTGAAAAAAATTTGGATGCTTCACGCGTCCGAACCACCAAGGAATATGAATCAAGTCTGATGGGGTTTTTATACCGTGCGGGTTGGAAAGCTTTTTGTTTTAGCATCGGGGGGGGGGGGGGGGGTGTCTACCCCTAGTTGGTGGTTGGTGCTTGTGTGGGTTAGGCTCTTTTTGCGGGTTTTGGAGCTTGTCTTCCTCTCGTGATGTTGTTTCATTTTTGTTAATTATTTGGTTTTTTAATATATAAGATATACAAGATATGCACAACAGCTCAAATTCTTCTGTGTGTGTGTGTGTGTGTATACGATACACTACATACATTTAAAACATATATATATATATATATACATCTTTATATACATAATATATATGTATATAATTTACAAAATATATATATACATATATATGGTGTATATTATCATATATATTTTTATATATATATATATATATAAAGTAATATTAATCATATATATCAAATATATATATATATATATTATATAATATAGTATTTTACATATATATATAATAATATTATATTATATATATATATAATATATATTTAATATAATATATATAAATATATATTATTATATATATATATATATATATATATATATGTATAATATATATGTCTTATAGTAAATATATGATATATATATAATAATATATATTATATTATATATTATATAATTATATATATATATTTATATATATCTATATTACCAAAACAATATATATGTATAAAAATATATTTTTTACTTGATTGTGACAGGCAAAAAATAAAACCAAATGATAATGGAATGAGAATAATAAAAAAAAATAGTAAATGGTGATAATATGAGGAAAAATTTATAGTAATAAACAGTAGTTAAAAACAATGAGGAATAAAAAATAATACAAGCTCTTATAAAGATATAAACCAACAAATATAATGATAATTAAATAATTATAACAATAATAAAGGACTAATAATAAGAGTAAAAGCTTCCACTTCCGGTTCCCTTCCTCATTAGATGACAACACTTGATAATCAGAGCCGGCGCGTAAAAGAGTCAGGTAATGGCAATTAACGCTTGGAAGTCTGACGCAGTGGCGAACAGGTACTCCTCACAAACCACTCACACTGCAGCTCACTCTCTACGAGAGAAGAAACGAACTGTTAAATAACAAAAAGAACTTGAACCAACAAAAAGCCAAGCATCCTCAACAAGGGAGAATGTGAAGGAAAAAAGGAATAGAAAAGAAAGAGAGACAGAAAGAAAAAAAAAACGGGTAATAAAAAGGGACGAGAGGGGGAAAAAGTGGCAAAATATTTGTTATTCTTTTTCAAGGGAAAAAACCGAGAGGCCAAAATGAGAAGAGAGGTTACAGTGTGAATTATTCCACATTCCCCCGCAGTTTGCTTTGGCAAGTCCTTTTCATAAAGGGCGTAACCAATACGCGAGGGAAAGGGCGAGGGAGAGTAGGATTTTTGTGTGAGTGTGGTGTATGTTTGTGAGAGAGAGTGAGGAGGGAGGAGGAGAGGGAGAGGGCGGGGAGAGGGAGGGGGGGGAGGGAGAGAGAGAGGCGTGAGAGAAGTGGAGGAAGAAGCAGAGAGGAGAGAAGGGAAGGAGAGGAGGAGGAGAGAGGAGGAGAGAAAGGAGGAGGAGAGAGAAGAGAGAGCGTGGGAGGGAGGGAGGGGCTGGAAAAAAAAAGGGAGGGAAGGATGGACAGAAGAGCGGAAGAGGACGGGGGGGGAGAGAAGGAGAGAAAGAAGGAAGGAGAGAGAGAAGAAGGAGAGAGAGAGAAGAGAGAGAGAGGGGGGGAGGAGAGGCGAGAAAGAGAAGCGGAGAGGAAGGAGAGGGTGGAAGGAGAGAGAGGTCGAGAGAGAGGAGAGAGAGAGATGAGAGGAGCAGAACAGAAGGAGAGAAGGTGGAGATGGGAGAGAGAGAAAGATAAGAGGTGGGAGATAGAGATAGATAGATAATAATGATTGATAAAAGGAGGGAGGAGAGAGACGTGAGAAGAGACTGAGAGAGAGAGAGAGAGAGAGAGAGAGAGAGAGAGAGAGAGAGAGAGAGAGAGAGAGAGAGAGAGAGAGAGAGAGGAGGGGGGGATAGAGATAGATAGATAGATAGATAAATAGATAGATAGAGAGAGAGAGAGGGAGAGAGAGACAAAATAAATGTATCGAAAAAAGGGGAGAGACAGTAGTAAGAGACTGAGGAGGGGGTGGAAGAGAGTAGTATCGAAAGGCAAGAAGAGATGTAAAAGTAATAAGAGCGAAAGAGATCAAAGGGAGGACGAGAGACCTCAGCGAAAAAGAGAGAAGACGGACATAAAAAGAGATAAGAACAGCGAAAGAGAAAGAAGGAGAGGGAAACAGAAACTAGTGTAAGAGACCAAAGGGAGAGAAGGGACAATATATCATAAGGGAGAAAAAAGGGAGAAAAATGTCATCAACAGAAACACAAAGGAGGGAAAGCGGGGGGGGGTCACGGTAGCGAAAGGTAGGGAAACGGGACACACGCTCATGCCGTAACTGTGGGTCGGGAGAGAGAGAGAGAGAGAGAGAGAGAGAAGAGAGTAGAGCAGAGAGGAGAGAGTTCGAGTGAAGAAGAGAGAGAGAGAGGTGAGGAGAGAAGGAGCGGAGAGAGAGAGGTGCGAGAGAGGAGGAGAGAAAAGAGAGAGGAGAGAGAGAGAGGAGAAGATAGAGAGCGAGAGGAGAGAAGAGAGAGGAGAGAGAGAGAGTAAGAGAGGGTAAGAGAAAGGAGAGAGAGAGAAAGGAGATAGAAGAGAGTGCGAGAGAGAGAGAGAGAGAGAGAGAGAGGAGAAGCGAGAGAGAGAGGAGAGTGAGAGAGGCGAGAGAGGAGGAAGAGGAGAGAGAGAGAAGAGAGAGAGAGGAGAGAGAGAGAGAGAGAGAGAGATAGATTAGATAGAGAGAGGAGAGAGAGAAAGGAGAGAGAGACGGAGAGAGATGAGAGAGCGAGGAGAGAGAGAGAGAGAGAGAATGAGAGAGAGGAGAAAGAGAGAGAGAAAGAGAGAGAGAAAGAGAGAGAGAGAAAGAGAGAGAGAGAGAGAGAGAGAGAGAGAGAGAAAGAGAAAGAGAAAGAGAAAGAGAGAGAGAGGGCGAGAGAGAGAGAGAGTGAGAAAGAGAGAAAGAAAGATAGCGAAAAAAGAAAGAGAGAGAAGAAAGAAAAAGAGGAAGAGAAAGAGAAAGAGAAAGAGAGCCACTAGCTGATAATGCCTGAATCAATATTGTCTGACCTTGTAACGCTATGTCCCTCCGTGCACTAACCTTCCTCTTTTCCTCCCTATTCTAAGTCCGGGGGAAGATTCTATGCTTGCCACTTGAGAGGAATGGAATGCAGGAAGAAGTGAAGGATCTCTGTGCTTGCGAATACGAGGGAGGGTAAAAGCAGGAAGAGGTGGAAAGCACTGGAGGTTGGAAAAGAAAAAAAAAAAAACAAAAAAAAAAAAAAATGAAAGAATGGAGAACAAAAAAAAAAAAAAAAAAAAAAATAAAAAAAAAAAAAATTAAAAAAAAAAAAAGTTAGTGGGTAACGCAAAATGGGCCAAAAAAAAAAATAAATACCAAACAATAAAAAACAATAACTTTGGGGGGGGCTAAAAAAAAAAATTTTTGGGGAAAAAAAGGTTTTAAATTGGAATGTTTTAATTTTTTTGGTTTTTTTGAAGTTATGATATTGTTTTAGTTATTATTGTTCTACGTGTTTTCCTCTTCGTGTTAACAAAACTTTATTGATTGTTTTTTTGTATCATGATTAATTGTATGTTTATTTTACAATGAGCGATATTAATTCCCACTCATAGTCGATGTTATTATCTCTCCTTCCAGTCTTCCGTGTCTTTACTTTCCCGTATATTTATTTTAGCCTTAGTTTCATCATTTTTATTGTTTTTAGTAAAATTCGGCATTACTCTACTCGCTCTCTTTTTATTCTCTCTCTCTATCCTTGCTTCTCTCTCTGCTTCATCTTTTCCTTTCTCTCTTCACTCTTCTCTCTCTCTCTTCTCATCTTCTCTCCTCTCACTCTCCTATCTATCATCTATCTGTCTCTCTGTCTCCTCTTTCTCTTCACTCCTCTTTCTCTACATTCCTCCTGTCCCCTTCTCTCTCTCCTATCTATCTGTCTCTCCCTCCCTCCTCCCTCCTTTTCCATATGACCCTTATCCTTCCTTTTATAATTCCACCCCTACAGTAATATTGTCCCTCTTAACATTTAATTGCACATTTTCACCCCCCCCTACTAATCTCGGGCCCGCCCTCCCCTACAAACCCGTGTTGTCCCTCTAATTCCCTCTCCCTTTCCCTTTACACCCTATTCATTTTACGTAATTAGATCCCCATCTTTCCCTTTACTTACAATTTCCCTCCGCTCCCTCCCTTGTACTCGCCCTCCCGCCTCTCACCTAGCTCTCTTTGAGTTCTCTCTTCTCTCTCTCTCTCTCTCCCCTCGTCTCCCTCCCACCAAAATTCCTCTTCTCTTTCCCTCATCTCTTCTCTCCTCGTGCTGTCAGTCTCTCCCATAAACATCCCCCTGCTCCTCTCTCACATCACCTCTCTCAACAAAATTTCCTCCTCCTCTCTCTCTCTCTCCTCCGTATCAGCCTCTCTCAACTCTCCCAGTCAACTCTCTCCTCTCTCTCCGTTCTCTCTCCTTCTCTCTCGACATCCTCTCTGCGCTCTTCACTCTCTATCAGCTCTCTCTCTCTCCTCTCTCTCTCTCGCTGATGATGGTAAATGGGGAATACACAATTGAATAAAAATGATAAATGGATTGAAGGGA
>NW_028234423.1:16509623-16513022 GCF_977035675.1 Penaeus japonicus | reverse complement strand
AGTTTCGTTTTGTTAAGGAAAGAGAGATATCTTTTGAGGGGGGACTGTGTCATATTTTCCTGGAATGAAAGAACGAGATAGATAAATAGACCGAAAACAAAAAGAGACACAAACACAAAAAGAGAAACAGAGTAAAAAGAAAAAAAAAGAATAAAAGACGAAACGACGGAACAATAAAAAATAGACAAAACAGACAAACAAACAAAACACAAACAATAAAAATACCCAAAATACTAATACCAAAAAGAAGAAGACCGTTGAGTTTCGTTTTCTGTTCGACTCGTTCCGTTTTCTTTCGGCGCCAACCTGGGCACTTGGGGGCCGGATAGCCATCTCTCTCTCACAGATCATTTACCGTTAACAGATGCCGCTGTCAACAGTCTGTGCCGATCGTGTGGCGGCCTTTTGGAGAGGGAAGGAGGGAGGGAAGGAGGGAGGGAAGGGGAAGGAGGGAGGGAAGGAGGAGGAAGGGGAAGGAGGAGGGAAGGAGGGAGGGAAGGGGAAGGAGGGAGGGAAGGGGAAGGGGAAGGAGGGAGGGAAGGAGGGAGGGAAGGGGAAGGAGGGAGGGAAGGAGGGAGGGAAGGGGAAGGGGAAGGAGGGAGGGAAGGAGGGAGGGAAGGGGAAGGAGGGAAGGGAAAGGGGAAGGAGGGAGGGAAGGGGAAGGAGGGAGGGAAGGAGGGAGGGAGGGAAGGTGAGGCATGGGGCAAAGAGAGATGAGAGGAGGGAGACGTGGAAAGGAGAAGAAGGAAAAGAAGGAAAGAGAGAGAGTGAGGGAAAGAATACGAGACAGATAAACAGGCAGTCAGACAGAGAGAGAAAAAGAGAAGGAAAAATAGGAGGGAAGGATAGAGGAAAGGAGAGAGAGCAAGAGAGAGAGAGAGAGAGAGAGCTAATAAGAAAGGAGACATGAGAGACAGGGAAGAAAGTTTTTTTTAATGTATAAAAGAGAAGGGAAGAGAACAGGTGGAAAGGAAAATAGAAATACAGGAAAATCTACATTTTTCTTGTAGACGCATAATTTCTTAATAGATAAAGGCACTACTTATCATCTGTGACATAAATGACATAGATAATAACAATAAATTATTATAAACAATAGTAATTACAATGATAATAACAATGGAAATTAAAATCAAACGGAGAAATAGAGTAATGCTGGTGATAATGATAATAACAATAATTATAATAATAATGATGATAATAATGGTAATATTAACAAGTGTAATGACAATGATGATAATGATACTAATGATTATAATAATGATAATAACAATAATGATATCAATGGCAATGATAACAATAATAATGATAATAATGACAATGATGATGATGATACTAATAATACTAATGAATATGATAATAATAATGATAATAATAATAACAATGATAATAATGATAATAATAACAATAACACTAGTAATGACAATAATAATGATAAATGATACTAGAAATAACAATGGTAATAACAACGACAGTAATGATGATGAAATAATGATAAAGTTAATAAAAGTAAATCAGATACATGATATCAAACTTTCAATCATAATTATAATATGATTTTTAACATTATGGAAAACTTTGATTCTATTATAACCATTATAAGACGTCAATGTCATTATATAACTGAATAATTATGATTTTCGATAAATGATGATATTGATGATAATAATAATAATGATGATGATAATAATAATAATAATAATAATAATAATTAAGATAATAATAATAATAATAATTAAGATAATAATAATAATAATAATAATAATAATAATAGTAGTAATAATAATAATGATGATAATTATAAGGATAGTAATAATAATAATAATAACAATAACAATAATAATAATCAGAGACAAACAAACAAATAAACAAACAAAGAGGGAATCAAATAAAAAGGATTATTTGAATATTCAATCAAATTAATGATGATGATTAAGAATGATGATGTGATGATATTGATGATGAAAGTGATGATAAGAATAATCTTGATGATAATTATAATGGTAATAATTATAATGATAATACTTATGATGGTGATGATGATGATAATTATAATGGTAATGATTATAATGACAATACTTATGATAGTGATGATGATGATGATAATGAATTTGGTGATAATATTAGTAGTGACTATAAGGGATAACCGATAAGACAAATGATGATAATAATGACAATGAGAATTTTAATGATGATAGTACAAGTATTGGAAACTAGTTATGCTGCTACGATAAAGATGATAATAACAATGATAATGATAGTGATAATGAAATCTATAATATTGTAATGACAATAACAATGATACTATCATCAGTAATTATAAAAGTAACAACAACAATAATAATGATCATAGTGATGATATTGTTGATAATGATAATGATGATTATAGTGATAATAACAACGTTGATAATAATGATAATGCTAACAAAAATGTTAATGATAAGGATAATGAAAACAATAATGATAATGGTAATGATAATGATACAAAAGATAATTATGATGATGATTATTATCATCATTATCATAATGATAATGATAATAATCATTATGATATAAATTATAATAATAATGATGATAACAATGATCATAATGATAATAAGATTTATACTAATGATAATGATAATAATGATGATGATAACTATAATAGACATAAAAATAGTAATAACAATGGATTTGAAGATAGTAATTATCATAACAAAGATGACAACAATAAGAACAATAATGATATTGCCATTAACAATAACAATTAAGAGGATAGTGATAATGATAGTCATAATGATAATGAATAAAAATTATAGCAGTGGTATTAACAGTACTAATTATAACGATGGTAATAATAATGACAAGAATGATATAAATGATAATAATAATGATAATGACAAAATGATGATAACTGAACAATAATAACAATGATTATAGTAATAATCATAATCATCATAATTATACGATGATGAAGAAGGATGAAAAATTATTATAATTATTATGATGATGATAAAGATAACAATAAAAAGGACAATAGAGCATTTTTTTCTATCATTTTCATCATCATTATCATTGTATAATTATCATCACTCGTATCATCATTACTAATATTCGCCACTAGCAAAATTATTTCCATGAAGAGGTCATCATCATCACCACTACCATCACTACATATCCATCATCATCATAGCCCCCATTACCATTATCATCACATAACCATCACTAATATCCTTATCATCACTATCCTCATCACTATACTCCAATCACCACAACCATCACCATCCTCACCACCATTCCTACCACCACATCCCCTACCATCATCACCATAAAAAGCCCTCAACATAAACCATACAATACACACACACACACTCACACACACCCACACACACACACACAAACACACCTACACACCTACAG
>NW_028234423.1:16502123-16504623 GCF_977035675.1 Penaeus japonicus | reverse complement strand
AAGAATAAATATTGTAATGATCCATCATTATCAACATCACATAATAAGGTGATAATAATAACAATAATAATAACATCGTCATTAATATCATTATTTTTTAAGGATATCCGGTAAATAAAACCGTTACACATTTAGCTTCGATTTACACATTTTCCGTTTTTTATTTCAAGTGCTAAGTTGCCTCTGATTTTCTTCTCTCCTTGTTTCTTATACATGCATATTTGTATTTGAGTTTATAATAATATTTATAATATTGGAATCACCTAATAAGTTACCTTAATAGGGAAAAAAGAAGGACAAGAAGAAGGGCAAGTAAATGAAAAAGGAGAGAGGAGGAGAAGAAGAAGATGGAGTAGAAGGTGAAGAAGATGATGATGAATAAAAAGAAGGAGGAGGAGGAGAAAGAAAGGTGAAGAAGAAAAAGAAGAGAGAGAAGACGAAGGGAAAGAAGAAGAAGGGGGAGACGTAGATGAAGACGAAGAAGGAGAAGAAAGGGGGGAAGAGGAAGAAGAAGAAGATGTGGAAAGAGAGGGAAGAAAGATGATGGTGGTGATATGAATGAAAAGAAAAGAAAAAGGAAAAAAACATACACTTTACAACGAAGACAAATTCCCCATTTCTCTTTTCTCTCTCTCTCTCTCTCTCTCTCTCTCTCTCTCTCTCTCTCTCTCTCTCTCTCTCTCTCCGGATTCCTCTTCCCGCCCCCTCCCCTCCCTCAACCCCCCTCCTTGAGACCCCATTGTCCATCCTCGGTGTTTCATTCCCCTCTCTTTCTCTTCCCCTCTCCTATACCCCTCGTTCGTTCTTCCTCTTTCACTATCCTTCCCTCTTTTCCTCCACTCTTTCAGTCCCTCTCTCCTTTAAAACTTCTACATCTATTTCAAAATGTACCCCTCTACCCTCCCCCCCTCAGCCCCTCCTACCTCCCTCTTCAACCCCTCTTCCCCCTCCTCCCCTCCCCCTTCAGCTCATCCTACACTTCTTCTTCAACCCCCATCCCTTCAACCCCTCCCAACCACTGGACCCCCGTCAACCCGATCAACCCCCATCCCCCACAACCTCCCAGAAAGATACGAAGCAAGCGTAGGAGAACGGGGGGGATGGAGGGGGGGGAGGGAGGGGTAGGGGTAGGGAGTGGTATTGGATGGGAGAAAGGGGAGGGAGGGGAGAGTGAGGGGGAGGTATCAATGAGCAAGGAGGAAGGTGGAGTGAGTGAGGGGGGAGTGAGTGAGTGAGGGAAGTAGGAGGAGGGGGGGGGGGGAGGAGAATGAGAGAGACGTATCAATGAGCAAGGAGGAAGGTGAAGTAAGTGAGAGGAGAGTGAACGATTGAAGGAAAAGGAGGAGAAGGAGGAGGAGGAGGAGGAGAGAGAGAGAAAGAGAGAGAGAGAGGGGGGGGGGAGGGAGGAAGCAGAAGAAGACCTCATCTCTCGCGGAGTTTTAAACACCTTGGCAGACGTGGAAAATCGAGTGTTTTTGAAGGTGGCGGAATTTTCAATTAAACGAAAGATGACACCAGCTTGTGCCAAGCGGAGAGTTAGAGCAAGTTTGACTTTTAATTTGAAAACAGATCCTTCCCTTATCGACTTGTGCGGGGCGAGATATAAAAGATTACGAAGACGAGGAGGAGGAGGAGGAGAAGGTGGATGACGAGGAGGTGGAGGAGGAGGAAAAGTTGGTGGAGGAGGAGGAAAAGGTGGTGGAGGAGGAAGAGGTGGAAGAGGAGGAGGTGGTGGATGAGGTAGAGGAAGAAGATGAGATGGAGGAGGAGGTGGATGAGTTGGAGGTAGAGGAGGAGGAGGTGGAGGTGGTGGAAGAGGAAGAGGAGGAGGTGGAGGTGGAGGTGGAGGTGGAGGTGGAGGTGGAGGTGGAGGAGGAGGAGGAGGAGGAGGAGGAGGAGGAGGAGGAGGAGGAGGAGGAGGAAAAGGAGGAGGAGGAGGTGGTGGAGGAGGAGGAGGTGGTGGAAGAGGAGGAGATGGAGGAGGAGGAGAAGAAAGTGGAAGAGGAGCAGGAGATGGAGTTCATAGGGGGGGGAAGACGAAGGAGGAGGGTCGGATGAGGAGAAGATGTGGACGAAGAAGGAGGTGGGTGAAAGGTGGAGGAGGTTGGAGAAGGAAGAGAAAACGGGGGGAGAGGAAGAGAGGAGGCGGAGGAGAGAGGAATAGGAGATAGGAGGTTTGGCAGGAACAAAGTGGTTTGTAAGAGGAAGAGGTAGATTGAGAGTTGAGGTGATAGGGAGGAGGAGGAGGTTGAGGAGGAGGAGGAGAAAGAGGTGGATGAGGAGGAGGAGGAGGTGGAGGTGGAAGAAGAGGAGGAAGAGGAAGAGGTGGAGGGGAAAGAGGAAGAGGAGGAGAAAGGAAGACGAAGGTAAGGAAGAAGCAGAGGAGGAGGAGGAGGAGGAAGAGAAGAAAGTGGAAGAGGAGCAGGAGGTGTAGGAGTAGGGAGACGAAGAGGAGGAGGCGGAGGAGAAGGAAGAGGAGGAGGAGGAGGTGGTGGAGGTG
>NW_028234423.1:16487123-16494623 GCF_977035675.1 Penaeus japonicus | reverse complement strand
AATAAAACGAAAAAAATAGAAAAAGAGAGAAACAAGAGAGAGAAAGGGAGAGAAAGAGAGAAACAAGAGAGAGAAAGGGAGAGAAAGAGAGAAACAAGAGAGAGAAAGGGAGAGAAAGAGAGAAACAAGAGAGAGAAAGGGAGAGAAAGAGAGAAACAAGAGAGAGAAAGAGAGAAACAAGAGAGAGAAAGGGAGAGAAAGAGAGAAACAAGAGAGAGAAAGGGAGAGAAAGAGAGAAACAAGAGAGAGAAAGGGAGAGAAAGAGAGAAAGAAGAGAGAGAAAGGGAGAGAAAGAGAAGAAAAGAGAGAAAGAAAAGGAGAGAGAAAAGAGAGAAAGAGAGAGAAAAAGAGAAGAGAGAAACAGAGAGAAAAGAGGAAAAGAGAGAAAAAAGGAGAGAAAGGAGAGAGAAAGAAAAGAAGAAACAAGGAGAGAAGGAAAAGAAGGAGAGAAAGAAAGAAGAGAAAGGGAGAGAGAAAGAGAGAAGAAGAGAAAGAAAGAGGAAAAAGAGAGAAAGCGAGAAGAAGAAGAGAGAGAGAGAGAGAGAAAAAAGAGAGAAAGAGAGAAAAGAAGAAAGTAAAGAGAGAGAGAAAGAGAGAGAATGAAAGAGAGAAAGAGAGAAACAAGAGAGAGAGGAAAAAGAGAGAAAAGAAAGAAAGAAGAAAGGAAAAGAGAAAGAGAAGAGAAGAAGAGAAGAAGAAAAAGAGAAAAAGAGAAAGGGAGAGAAAGAGAGAAACAAGAGAGAGAAAGAGAGAAACAAGAGAGAGAAAGGGAGAGAAAGAGAGAAACAAGAGAGAGAAAGGGAGAGAAAGAGAGAAACAAGAGAGAGAAAGGGAGAGAAAGAGAGAAACAAGAGAGAGAAAGGGAGAGAAAGAGAGAAACAAGAGAGAGAAAGGGAGAGAAAGAGAGAAACAAGAGAGAGAAAGAGAGAAACAAGAGAGAGAAAGGGAGAGAAAGAGAGAAACAAGAGAGAGAAAGAGAGAAACAAGAGAGAGAAAGGGAGAGAAAGAGAGAAACAAGAGAGAGAAAGGGAGAGAAAGAGAGAAACAAGAGAGAGAAAATGAGAGAAAGAGAGAAACAAGAGAAGAAGAAAAGAGAGAGAAGAGAAGAGAAGAGGAGAGAAAAGAAGAAAGAAAGAGAAGAGAAAGAGGAAGAAGAGAGAAAAAGAGAGAAAGAAAAAGAGAGAGAAGAAAAGAGAAAGAGAGAAGGAGAGAAAGAGAGAAAAGAGGAGAACGGGAAGAAAGAAGAAGGAGAGAAAAGGAGAAAAGAGAAAAGAGAGAGAAAGAGAAAGAGGAGAAAAAGAAGAAAAGAAGGAGAGAAAAGAGAGAGAGAGAAGAAAAGAGAGAGAAGAAGAGAGAAAGAGAGAAAAGGAGGAAAGAGAGAAAGGGAGAGAAAGAAGAAAGAAGAGAAGAAAGAAGGAGAGAAAGAGAGAAAGGGAAAAGGAAGAGAGAAAGGGAGAGGAAGAGAGAGAAAGAGAAAGAAGAAAAGAGAGAAAGGGAGAGGAAGAGAGAGAAAGAGAAAGAAGAAAAGAGAGAAAGGGGAAGGAAGGGGAAAAGAGTGAGGAAGAGAGAGAAAGAGAAAGAAGAAAAGAGAGAAAGGGAGAGGAAGAGAGAGAAAGAGAAAGAAGAAAAGAGAGAAAGGGGAAGGAAGAGAGAGAAAGAGAAAGAAGAAAAGAGAGAAAGAGAAAGAAGAAAAGAGAGAGAAAGAGAGGACCAGAAGAGAAAGAGAAAGCGAAAGAGAGGAAAGAGAAGAAAGAGAGAGATGAAGAGAGAAAAAAGAGAGAGAAAAGGAGAAAAAGAGAGGAAGAGAAGGAGAGAAAGAGAGAAACAAGAGAGAGAAAGGGAGAGAAAGAGAGAAACAAGAGAGAGAAAAGGAGAGAAAGAGAGAAACAAGAGAGAGAAAAGGAGAGAAAGAGAGAAACAAGAGAGAGAAAGGGAGAGAAAGAGAGAAACAAGAAAGAGAAAGAGAGAAAGAGAGAAACAAGAGAGAGAGAGGGAGAGAAAGAGAGAGAAAGGAGAGAAAGAGAGAAAGAGAGAGAGAGAGAGACAAGAGGAGAGAAAAGAGAAACAAGAGAGAAAAAGAGGAAGAGAGAAGAAGAAGAGAGAGAAAAGGAGAGAAAGAGGAGAGAAAGAGAGAAACAAGAGAGAGAAAGGGAGAGAAAGAGAGAAACAAGAGAGAGAAAGGGAGAGAAAAGAGAAAGGGAGAGAAAGAGAGAAAGAAGAGAGAGAAAGGGAGAGAAAGAGAGAAACAAGAGAGAGAAAGGGAGAGAAAGAGAGAAAGAAGAGAGAGAAAGGGAGAGAAAGAGAGAAACAAGAAAGAGAAAGAGAGAAAGAGAGAAACAAGAGAGAGAAAGAGAGAAAGAGAGAGAAAAAGAGAAACAAGAGAGAGAAAGAGAGAAACAAGAGAGAGAAAGGGAGAGAAAGAAAAAAGAGAGAGAAAGAGAAGAGAGAAAGAGAGAAAAAAGAGAGAGAAAGGGAGAGAAAGAGAGAAACAAGAGAGAGAAAGGGAGAGAAAGAGAGAAACAAGAGAGAGAAAGAGAGAAACAAGAGAGAGAAAGGGAGAGAAAGAGAGAAACAAGAGAGAGAAAGAGAGAAACAAGAGAAAGAAAGAGAGAGAAAGAGAAGAGAAAAGAAGAGAGAGAAAAGGAGAGAAAAAGAGAAAAAGAGAGAGAAAAGAGAGAGAAAGAGAGAAAGAGAGAGAAGAGAGAAAGAGAGAAAGATAGAAAAGAGAGAGAAATGAGAGAAAGAAGACGAAGAGAAAGAGACAGCGAGAGAAAGAGAGAAAAAAAGAAGAGAAAGAAGAGGAAAAAGAGAGAAAGAGAGAGAAAAAAGAGGAAAAAGAGAAGAGAGAAGAAAAGAAAGAAAAAGAGAAAAGAGAGAGAGAAACAGAGAAAGAGGAAGAAAGGAGAGAAGAAAGAGAAAAGAGAAAAAGAGAGAGAAAAAAGGAGAAAGAAGAGAAGAAAAGAAGAAAGAAAAAGAAGAAAGAACGAGAGAAAGAGGCAAACAGACGGAGAGAGAGAGAGAGAGAGAGAGAGAGAGAGAGAGAGAGAGAGAGAGAGAGAGAGAGAGAGAGAGAGAGAGAGAGAGAGAGAGAGAGAGAGAGAGAGAGAGAGAGAGAGAGAGAGAGAGAGAGAGAGAGAAGAGAGAGAGAGAAGGAGAGAGAGAGAGAGAGAGAGAGAGAAGAGAAGGAAGAGAGAGAGAGAGAGAGAGAGAGAGAGAGAGAGAGAGAGAGAGAGAGAGAGAGAGAGAGAGAGAGAGAGAGAGAGAGAGACAGAGAGTGGGAGACAGAGAAAAGAGAGAGAGAAAAAAGAGAGAGAGAAGGAAAGAGAGAGAGAGAAAGAAAGAAATGCGGTATGTCTGGGCGTGTGTCTGTGTGCAGTGGGCGGGAACAAGCACAGGAAACAGGGAGAGGTGAAGCCCGAAAATGACACGCCCACGAATCCCCCCCCCCACTTACCCCCCCTCTCTCCCCGCCTTCAAGACCCACCCTTTCACTTACCCCTCCCCCCCCCCTACACGCCCACCCACCCACCCACCGACCTCCCCGACGCCCAGATTCGTCTAATTTAACAGCGGCGCCCATAAAACCGGGTCCTAAAGGCGCGTCCCCGCTGTTCCTCCGTCTTCGCCCCCGCCCGTACTCCCACGCCCCCAACGCCCTCCGCCCTCCCTCCCCTCCTTCCCCGCCCGTACGCCCATCCTACTCCTTCCATCTTCTTCCTCCTCCCTTCCTATCCTCCCCCTCCTCCCCTTAACCCCCCCTTTCTTCCTCCTCCCTTCCTCCCTATCCCTCTCCCCATCCCTTCCACCTCCATCCCCTCCCCCTCCCTTCCACCTCCCTTCCCCCCACCCCACCCCCGCCCGCCTGCCCGCCCGCCCGCCCGACACGCGATGCCGGTTGATCTCCTTCTCAACTCCTCAAAGTGTCGGCATTCAATTCCAGCGGGCGTGAGTTTCCGAGTCTATCAATAAGTAAATCAAGTTCGGGTCGGTGGGAGGGGAGGAGGCCAGGGGGTAGGTGGGTGGGATGGGGGTGGTTCGGGGTGGTTGGGTGGTGGGGGGTGGTTGTGAGTCTTAGCCTGCCTGTCCTTCTCTCTCCCCCTCTCTCTCTTCTCTCCCCCTCTCCCCCTCTCTCCTCTTTCTTCCCTCTCTCTCTCCCATCTCGATTGCGTTCGCTTCTTATCCTACTTTCTGTTTGTACCTCCCACCTCTCCCTTCTTCTTCTTCTTCTTCTTCTTTTCTCTTCTTCTTCCCTCTCTCCACTCCCTTCTCCTAACCCTTCTTATTTTCCTTTCTTCTTCCCCTTCCCTTCTCTCACCACTCTTCCCTCCCCTTCCTCCCCTCCTTCTCCTCCATTCCCTCTTCCCAATTTATCTTCTTTTTCCTCCTTCTTCCCTCTCCTCTCCCCTCCCTACTCCTAACCCTCCTTCTTCTCCGTTCCCTTCCCCACCCACTAACCCACCCGCCCACTCACCCACCCGCCCACTCACCTACCCACCCACACACTCTCCCTCCATCATTCACAGTCAAAACACCCACCCATCAACCCACTTACTCAACACATCTTCTACCCACCCACCAAACTACACGCCCACCACGCCCACCACGCCCACTACGCCCACCACGCCCATCTTCCCCAAGAACCTAACCCGAGGGAGGTCGAGACTAAAACTACCTGATCACTCTCTCCCTGACGGCCCGTGTCAAAGAGGGGATCCGATCCCCTTTGCCTAGCCCGAGATGAGGGGATCCTGATCGGGGGGGGGGGGGGGGAGAGGGAGGGAAAGATGGGGGAGATGGGAAGGAAGGGAGAGGGAGATGGGGGAGATGGGAAGGGAGAAGGAGAGGGAAAGAGAGGGAGAGGGGGGAGATGGGGAGGGAGAGGGAGGTGGGGGAGATGGGAGGGAAAGAGAGGGAGAGGGGGAGGGAGATGGGATGAGAGATAGAGAGGGAGAGGGATTGAGAGAGAGAGAGAGAGAGAGAGAGAGAGAGAGAGAGAGAGAGAGAGAGAGAGAGAGAGAGAGAGAGAGAGAGAGAGAGAGAGAGAGAGAGAGAGAGAGAGAGAGAGTAAAGAAAGAGGGAGATAAATGTCAGCGAGAGAATAAGGACGAGAAAGAGAAAGCGAAAGTATGAGCACGAGAAAGAGGAAAGGGGAGAGAGAGGAGGAAAGGGAGAAAAAGAGAAAGGGGGAAAGGGAAAAGGGAGAGAGAGGGTAAGGAAGACAGGAAGAGAGCAAAAGAGAGAAAAGAGAGAAAGGGAAAGAAGAAAGAGAGAGGAGAAGAGAGGGAAAAGGGAGAAAGAAGAAAAGGAAAGAGAAAGGGAGGAAGGGAGAAAATGAGGAGAAGGAAGGGAGTAGGAAGGGAGGTAGGGAGGGACGAAGGGAGGGAGGGAAGGAAAGAGAGGGAAGGCGATAGGAAAGAAAAGAGGAAGGTAAAAGGAAGAAGGGAGAAGGAGGAATAAAAGAAAGAGGCATTGATGGAGAGAGGAAGGGATGGAGGGAGGGACGGAGGGAGGATGAGAATGAAGGAGCGGGAGGGAGGGAGGGAGGGAAAGAGAAATGGGAAGGGGGAGAGAAGGAAGGAAAGAGAGGGAAACAGAAGAAAAGAAAAGAAAAGAGAGAAGAAAGAGGAAGGAAGTAAGGAGAAACGAAAAGAAAGAGGTAAAGAGAAGGAGGGAGAAGGAGGAAGAGAAAGGGAAGATGGACGAGGTTATTGAGCCGAGATGAAATCGAGTAGTCATTTGCTTGTTTTCTTTGATTCATAACAAGTGGCGCTCTTATGCCAGGAATCCTTAAAGAGGGAAAAGGGTAGTGGGTGGGGGGTGGGGGGTAGAGGGGAGGGGGAGGGGTAGAGGGAGACAGAGGGGAAGGAGAGTGGATGAGAAGGAGATAGAAGGGAGGGGTGGGGTAGGAGGGTTTAGGGCTATGAGAAGTAAGAAGGGGTATATAGGGTATATATAGGGAGGGGGGTAGGGATATTAAGGGTAGGAAGAGCGAAAGGGGAAGAGAAAGAGAAAAGGAGAGAAAGAGGAGATGAGGGAGAAAAAGAGAAAGGGAGAAAAGGGAAAGGGAGAGAGAGGGTATGGTAAACAGGAAGAGGGGAAAAGGAAAAGGGAAAAAGAAAGGAGAGAGAAAGAGCGGAGAAAGGAAAAAAGAGAAAATAAGAGGGAAGAGAAAGGGGGGAAAAGGGAAAAAGTGGAGAGGGAGAGGCAAGAAGGGAGAAAAGGAAAATGGAACAGGATAGGGAGAGGAGAAAGGAGACAGTTCAATTGAAGGAGAGAAAGAGGGAAGAAAGGAAAAGGGGAAAACGAGAGGGTAGAGAGAGGGGAGAGAGAGAGGGGAGAGAGGGGACAGGGGTCACTTATCAGTGTCAATGAGTAATAGAGGTCACAAGAGTTTGGGCGGAACGGAAGTTGTCTCGAAACAACGAAAGAAAGGGGGAAGTAGAAAGAGAGAAAAAAACATACATAGATGGAGAGGGAGGGAGAGAGAGACATACATAGAGTAAGAGAGAGAGATAGGAATAGAGAGAGAGAGAGAGAGAGAGAGAGAGAGAGAGAGACAGAGAGAGAGAGACAGAGAGACAGACAGAGAGACAGAGAGAGAGAGAGAGACACACACAGAGAGAACACGAGAGAGAGAGGGAGAGGGAGAGAGAGAGAGAGAGAGAGAGAGAGAGAGAGAGAGAGAGAGAGAGAGAGAGAGAGACAGAGAGAGAGAGACAGAGAGACAGACAGAGAGACAGAGACTGAGAGAGAGAGAGAGAGAGAGAGAGAGAGAGAGAGAGAGAGAGAGAGAGAGAGAGAGAGAGAGAGAAAGAGAGAGAGAAAGAGAGAGAGAGAGAGAAACAGAGAGACAGACAGAGAGACAGAGACAGAGAGAGAGATACGCAGACACACACACGCACGCACACGCACACACAGAGAGAGAGAGGGGGAGAGAGAGAGAGAGAGAGAGAGAGAGAGAGAGAGAGAGAGAGAGAGAGAGAGAGAGAGAGAGAGAGAGAGAGAGAGAGAGAGAGAGAGAGAGAGAAAGAGGGGCGATTGGAGAGACAGAGAGAGAGACAGAGACAGAGAGAGAGAGAGGGAGAGAGAGAGGGGGGAGAGAGAGAGAGGAGAGAGAGAGAGAGAGAGAGAGAGAGAGAGAGAGAGAGAGAGAGAGAGAGAGGGAGAGAGAGAGAGAGCAGGAAAAGTCATCACCCTTGGCCGGACCGCTTCAGCTGGCCCCGAGATTTGCATAAAATGGGGAGAAGATAAGGGGGGGGAGGGGACCGAGGAGAGGGGGGAGGGAAAGAAGGGGGAGGGGGGGGTAGCGAGCATAGGAGGCTGGATGGAGGAGAGGGATAGTGAAGTGGGAGGGGAGGAAGGAGACAGGGAGAGACGGAGAAGGAAGGGAGGGGAGGGTAGAGAGAGAGAGAGAGAGAGAGAGAGAGAGAGAGAGAGAGAGAGAGAGAGAGAGAGAGAGAGAGAGAGAGAGAGAGAGAGAGAGAGAGAGAGAGAGAATGA
>NW_028234423.1:16464623-16477123 GCF_977035675.1 Penaeus japonicus | reverse complement strand
CCCGTCTCACATCCCCCCCCCTACCCCTCTACACCCATCCACCCTTTTCTCCCGCCCAACCCCCACCCCCCCTTCCCCTTTCATCCCCACCCACCCCCACCAACCCATTCTCCCACCCAACTCCACTCTATCTCCCACCCAACCCTTCTTTCTTCTTTTTTTTAAAGGAATCCAGATTAATCAAAAAGCTAAAAATTTCATGCTCGGCACCCACTTCCCCGCATCTGGTCAGCTGGGCCGGATTTCGGGCGTGCTGCTTTATAAAGTCACCCGCCAAGTGCACACAAGAAAAAGTGGTACCCCCATGGTGTTCGGATCTTCGCTCGAGAGCCTTCGAGAGCTTTCTTTTGTTTATGGTGGGTTTTCGTTCTTGGTTTTTGTTTTCTTTGGGGTGTTCGAGAGATTTTATGTCTCTTTTTAGAGGTTTTGAGACATGTTGGGGTTGGGTTTTTTAGTCTCGGGTCTTTCGGTAATGGTGAGATTTGTGATCGCGGCGAAGAGGAAGTCGCGGGGTCACGGCGAGGAATCGGACGCACTTCCAGCTGTTTCCCCCCGGCCGTCAGCTGAGGAGGGTTCGAATAAAAGCGACGAAAGACTCGATTCTTTAATATTTCAACACCCGCGCGGGAGAGAGAGAAAAAAAAAGAGAAAAAGAAAAAATATATATTGGGTGGGTGGGGGGTAGAGGTGGGGGGGGTGGGGGAATTGAAATTGATACTAAAACCACGTAACATTCAAAGCCTTTTAGGAGGGATTATAAGCAAAGACATTTCCTTTTCCCCGAAGAAGAAAAATTCATTGATTAACTAGGCGAGGATCGTTTAAAAAGAAGACATAGGAGTCCTTCATTTAAAGAAGAAACGCGACTTCCGTTTTCGATATTTTTTTTCCGACTTTCTCTCTCTCTCTCTCTCTCTCTCTCTCTCTCTCTCTCTCTCTCTCTCTCTCTCTCTCTCTCTCTCTCTCTCTCTCTCTCTCTCTCTTTCTTTCTCTTTCTCTCTCACTCTCTGTCTCTCTCTCTCATTCCCTCCATCTGTCTTCAATTTCTACTTTGTTTCCTTTCTCTCTATCTTTCCCTTTCTTCTTCTCCTCTCTTTCTTTCTCTCTCCTCATTCCCCCTCCCCCCCCCCCTGCTTCATTCCCTCCGTCTGTCCTCAATTCATTAAGGGAAGCCATATAATAGAGCTATTTCGCTTCATAATGGGATAATATCTGGAATGTAAAATTGATACGTTTGATAAATTGCGGCTGTCACGGCGGGCCTGGACTACACTGAGCCATCGCGCTGTTTAGAGTCAAAATTAATCACCTTTTTTTTTTCTTTTGGTGGAGGGGGAAGGGGGGGGTATCTGTTCATGGGGGGAGGGGGGAGGTTGAACATGGGGGATTCTCCATGGCGTCTGTTCATGGGATGTTGTTACGGGGTTTTGAACACAGGGTTCTTTATGGTGTCTGTTTATGTGTGATTTGCTTTTTTTTTTTAAGGGGGGGGGGATTGAAAACCGGGGGATTTTTCTTTGATTTTTTAGGGGGAGGGGGGTGGTAAGGGAATTCTTTATAGTGATTGTTCATAGGAGTCTTGTGTGATTAGGGGGGGGGGGTTGAATAGAAAAAAAGTTCTTTTGGTATCATTAAGTTGTGAAAAAATATATTTAAGCTAAATATTTTGAAATTTATATTAGGATTTATTTCTATCTATTATTTATTTTTATTTTTTTTTTCTTTAAACTTCAAACAAAATTAAGTGTGCCATCTATCTTATCTAAGGATGTGTTTGGGTTTCATACAGAGGTAACTCTTTTTCTTATTTATTTTTTTTCTTTTACTTTTTTTTTCTTTTTTTGGTTCAAAACACAGGATCCGCTTTGGATTTGAAAAACAGGGAATTATTTTTTTCTATTCCTGGTGAATGTTCATACCAAGTCGTCTAGGATTTTCTCACGGTGAAGTCCATAGGAAATCGGCGGGGATTTTCTCATAAGGACTGTTCACAAGAAGTCGTTTTGGGATTATAAGAAACGGGGAATAGTTTGGGATAATAAATGTTCATCGGAGGTCGTTCGGGCAGGAGTTCAAGGAATTTTAACGTAGGAACATTTGAACAAAAAGATGCTTCAAACGCCATATCGGATTTTTTTTTCTTTTTCTTTATTTTTTTTTCTTTTCTTTCTTATTTTTCTGTTCCTTTTCTTTTTTTCTCCGTTTTCTTCTTCTTGCTGTCTTTTTCTTTTTTTTTCTTTTTTTTTCTTTTTCTTTTCTCTTTTTTTTATGGAAAAGACTAATATTAATTATCATTTTGTTTTTATCACCGCCAGTTTTTTTTTATGTATTTATTTATTTATTTTATTTTATTTTATTTTGTCATTTTTTACTTATTCATTTATCATTATTATTATTTTAATGCACTATCATATGTTAATATTTTCTTTTGATATGCTAGGAGTGGGTTGAATTTTATTTATTTTTTTTTTTCATTATTTCCTTTGCTTTTAATTGGATCTTATCTTTCTTTCTTCACTTTATCTGAGGGAAAAAAAATTCATACATTTTCATTACTGGTCCCGCTCCTATTTTCTTAATATTCTCTCTCTCTCTTTCTTGCTCTCTCTCTCTCTCTCTCCTTCTCTCTCTCTCTCTTTCTCTCTTTCTCTCTCTCTCTCTCTCTCCTTCTCTCTCTCTCTCTCTCTCTCTTTCTCTCTTTCTCTCTCTCTCTGTCTCTCTCTCTCTTCTCTTTCTTTCTCTCTCTTCTCTTTTTTCTCTCTCTCTTCTCTCTCTCTCTCTCTCTCTCTCTCTCTCTCTCTCTCTCTCTCTCCTTCTCTCTCTCTCTCTCTCTCTCTCTTTCTCTCTTTCTCTCTCGTTCTTAATTCTTTCCTTCTCTTGTTTTAATTCTAATATCCCTTCTCTAAGGACCGTGCATATAAACTCCCAAAGCCAATGAACGGACGAGCAGCGAATGGCGCCAATAAGTGACGTTATAATAATGATCCCTCTTCTTCAGAGTTGCCACTGAAATACGATCATAATAAAACTGGCATCAAGTGAATTTTTGAAAGATTTATTTAAAAAAAAATCACATGCAAGGTCCAAACTTCGTTCCAAAGAGATAAAGAAAAAGGGAAAAAGACGAAGAGAAAGAGAGAAAAAGAAAATCATTTTGATAAAGATACCGATCTAGTGGTGTCACATGTGTGACGTCACAGCTTGCATTCCCGAGTGATGTATAAAACGAGATGAGAGGCGCGTGTGTGTGCGTGCATGTGTGTGTGTGTTTGTGTGTGTGTGTGTGTATGTGTGTGTGTGTGTGTGTGTGTGGTTGTGTGTGTGTTTGTGTGTATGTGTGTGTGTGTGTGTGTGTGTGTGTGTGTGTTTGCGTGTGTGTGTGTGTGCTTTTTTTTTGTGTGTGTGTGTGCGTTTAGGAGGGGGAGGGGGGGTAGAGCGTATGTGTAGATGTAAGTATCTGAATGTATTTGTGTGTTTGAGGGAGTTTAAATGTTTAACTGTGTTTATGTGTGTGTGTGTGTGTGTGTGTGTGTGTGTGTGTGTTTGAATACGTGACTGTATGTATGTGTCCTTATCTGTTAGTCATATTTTCATTGATAATCATTTGAACTCAATTCGTAAACGTAAGAACCTTCTGCGGGACGATTTTCAGGTCATAATTTCAGAGTATGAAAGAAACCTAGTTATTTTCAGTCTTTTGTGCATATAAACTGTCAATATATTGTTTTCCTGGACTTAGGGTTTGCTTAATGACAGGCGTTTTCATATCTTAGATAAACGCACACATACGCATAATAAGACATATATAATCATAAATAATATGTATACATATATATGTATATGTGTGTATATATGTGCATATATGTATATATATATATATATATATATATATATATATATATATATATATATACATACATACATACATATATATATATATATATATATATATATATATATATATATATATATATATATATATATATATATATTTATACACACACACACACACCTAACAAACGCGCTTCGCACCGACCACTAAAAACCTTTGAGAGAGCGGCTCATCTCCTCCCTTCCCCAGTCACCCCCTCCCCTCCCTCCCCATCTCCCGTCCCCTCCCTTACTCCCTCCCACACCTCCACCACACATCCTCCCACCCACCCCCCACCCACGTACCTTCCCCCCTCCCCCCCCTAAAACTTGAGCGCCTTCAAGACCCGCCTAATACAACTTAACCGCCCCCGTCCCCTCGGTAAGGGCAGGCGAGGCGGTGCGCGCGAGCGAGCGAGCGGGCGTGCGGGCGTGCAGGCGGGCGGGCGGGCGGGTAGGCGAGCGAGCGAGAGAGAGTGAAATAAGATAAATTAATTTGCTCGACGGGAGCAACCTTGTCGGGCCGGGCGAACACGGCATACGGAATCAGTTTTGGCCAACTTTGGAGGCCGGGCTGGATCGGGAGGAGGGGGTAGGGGGGTGGAGGGTGGGAGGGGGGAGGTGGGGTGGTGGGGTGGAGGGGGAGGAATGGGGGTTGGAAACCTTACTTCGAGGGCTGTCTCTCTATCGCTTTTTTTTTTTTTCTTCTTTTCTTTTTTCTCTTTCTTTCTCTGTCTATATATCAGTTTATTCATCTTTCGCTTTCCTTTTCTCTGTCTATCTGTTTTCTCTCTCTCTCTTTTTTTTCTCTCTCTCTCTCTCTTTCTCTCTCTCTCTCTTTCTCTCTCTCTCTCTTTTTCTCTCTTTCTCTTTCTCTCTCTCTCTCTCTCTCTCTCTCTCTCTCTCTCTTCCTCTTCATCTCTCTCTCTTTCTCTCTCTCTCTCCATCTCTCTCTCCCTTTCTCAAACACTCAATGGAATCAAGCTCTTCAATGGTCTCTTTCACAGATTGGGTTTATGCTCCTAATGTTTTATTTATCTATTAATTTATCTAACATTTGCTTCTTCCTTTCGATCGTTTATTCGTGTCTGGAGGAACGTGAGGATTTTGGAAATTTAGGTTTTTTTTTTTCTCTCTCTCTTTTTCTTTCTTTTTCTTTGATTGTGTTTTATTGCGAGTTGATGTGTATGTTTTTGACATATGTGTGTTTATATATATATATATATATATATATATATATATATATATATATGTATGTATATATATATTTGTCATAAGTAAAACACTTTCCACAAACATGACGCCAATCTAATGTCAGAGAGAGACCCTTCACCCCCCCCCCCCCACACATCCATCCACCCCCTTCCTCCCACCCCACATCAAACCTCATCTCCTTTACTCCATTATCTCTCCCCCCCTCCCCCTTCCCCCTTCCCATCCCCCTCCCTTTTACACTCTCCCACTTCCCCCCCCCTCACCCCCCCTTTCCCCTAACCCTTGCCGCCCCAACCCCCTCCTTCCGCTAGCCACTTCCATTCCCACCTCTCATCTTCCTCCCTTTCTCCCCCTATCCCTCTCCCCTCCCCCCTCCCCATCCTTCTCAAAAAGCCCCCTGGACACATCTTAAGGGTGTAAGTGTGTCCAGAGACCCACACTAAGAGGGTAACATCACCGAAAAAGGCAAAAAAAAAAAAAAAAAAATGGGGGTAGGCCAACATGGAAAGGTGGGGCAGGGGAGGGGAAGGTGGGGGAGGGGAGGGAAGGAAAGGGTAGTGGAAGGGATGGGAGTGCAGGAGAAAGGAGGAGACAGGAAGAAAGGTAAATGGGGAGGAGAGGAAGGGAGGGATCTTAAGAGAAAGAGAAGTAAAAGTAGGGAGGTAGTGGGGAGGGGAGGAGAGGTGAGAGGAGGAGAAGAGATGAAAGGAGAGAGAAAGGAAAGAGGATACGAGAGGAGAGGAGAGAAGAGGTTAGAAAAGAAAAGAAGAAGAAAGGAGAGAGTAAGTTAAAGAAGAAAATAATATAGGAGAGGAAAGGAGAGAGAAGAAGAGAGAACAGAAATAGAAGAAGGAAGGAGAGGAGGAGGAGAAGGAGGAGGAAGAGGAGGAGGAAAGAGGAGGGTGAGGAGAGGGGACATCAAGAACATTCTCCCCTCATTTGACACTTTGCTCACGTCTCCTTCCAGCCTGTCAAAGAAAGCTCTCGAAGTCACTTACATTAGTAGTTTATGTCCGTAGATTTTTGTTTTCGTTCTTATCAATTGATTTCAAATTAAAGGTAAGGAAAGTGATGATAAGAGTGGCAGTGATAGGAGTAGTGATAATGGTTATATTGATAATGATATTGGTGATAATGAGGAAGATGGCAATAATGAGGAAGATAATGATGATGATGATGATGTGATGATAATGATGATGTTGATGATGATGATGATGATAATGAGGATGATGATGATAACAATGATTATCGTAATTCTTTTTTAGTAAGGTACTGGAACACAAAATAACAGAACACACTGGTCTACCTATCTATCTGAGTTGTGTGTGTGTGTGTGTGCATGTCTGTGTGTGCGTGCGCGTGTGTGTGTGTGTGTGTGTTTTCAACCATAAATTTCCCAAGAAACACCAAAAAAAATCTGAATGACCTTGGAATAGGCGTTGTCATGCACTGGCCTCAGTATGCATGACAACAATACTAAAGCTGTGTCACATCTCCTCTTAGTTCCTAACACCACGACAACAACAACTACACCAAAACATGAAACAAATAAAAAAAAAGATAAACAAATACACACAAAAAAAATGATTCTTGAAATAACATGTCAACACACAAAGAAAGAATATGCAACGTAGCTTTATGGAAATGCGACTTTCAACTTCATATTAAAACTTTGGCTGAAGATAATAGCCCAGAAGGTGCGCCAGGGAGAGAGAGAGAGAGAGAGAGAGAGAGAGAGAGAGAGAGAGAGAGAGAGAGAGAGAGAGAGAGAGAGAGAGAGAGAGAGAGAGAGAGAGAGAGAGAGAGAGAGAGAGAGAGAGAAGAGAGAGAGAGAGAGAGAGAGAGAGAGATAGAGAGAGAGAGAGAGAGAGAGAGAGAGAGAGAGAGAGAGAGAGAGAGAGAGAGAGAGAGAGAGAGAGAGAGAGAGAAAGGTCAGATATAGAGAGAAAGAGAGGGAGAGACAGTGAGAGAGAGAAAGGCCAGAGAGAGAGAAAAAAAAGCGTGTATGTGTGTGTGGGCCTTTGTGTGCATGTGTGAGAGAGAGCAAGAGAGAGAGAGGGAAAGAGAGACAGAGAGAGACGGAAAGAGAGAGAGAGAGAAACCGACCAAGTGTATTTGAATATGCATACATGCCCAAAGCTAATTTTAAACATTCGATTAAAAACAAGACATTCTAAACACTAAATTCATTAGTCTTCAAGAATTTCAATGTGTTAATATGAATACGTGATTAAACAGACTCCATTTTCACTTGCTCCATATGACGAAAGATGAATGAAAGATTAAAAACAAAAAACGAAATTAGTTCTTTGCCAAGTCCTTCACTTTATCTATTTGCTTTTAATAATGAGGATAGTGGAGGCGGGGGGGGGACATGCCGTTTGTATTTATTTATTCCTTTTATCTTATTATCATTTTTATCATTATCATCATTATCTATTTATTTTTTTCATAATTTCCTTTGTTTGTTTGTTTGTTTGTTTGTTTACTGGAAAGTGTGCTTTAAACTTAGAAAGTTATGATAAACGTTATTTATGCTTCCTCTTCTTCATCTTCATCTTACATTTACTGCTTCTCCTTCTTCTTTTCTTCTTCTTCTTCAACTTCTTCTTCTTCGTCGTCTTCTCCTTCTTCTTCTTTTTCTTCTTCTCCATCTTCTTCTTCGTCGTCTTCTTTTCCTTCATTTTCTTCTATTTCTTTCTTTTCTTATAAATTTACTTTTTAGTAAGAATGCAATGCTCCGATTCCTAATGGTTTTCGACTCGAAGATTTTATGTGATAGAGATGAGAGAAGCACACAGGTCAGAGGTCAAGGGTCAAGAGTCAAGGGTCAAGGGTCAAGGACAGGGTTCAAGGAAGGCTAGATATGTTTTCGAAATTCATTTGTATTTTTTAAATGGGTATTGTAAATATATACGAGCATAGATAGATATTGGTAGATAGATTGATAGATAGACAGATAGGTAAATAGATATGTAAATAGTTAGATAGATAGATAGATAGATGAAGGTTGATAGATAGATAGAGATAGAGAAAACAGATATATGATGAAAAATCGTTCTTATTAATAACATTGATGATTATATAAAAAATATTAATGGCAATGATAACGATAATGATAACATTAACAATGATGAAATTAATAGCAATGATAACAATAATGAAAGTGATGGTAATAATAATTATAATACGGATGATAATAACAGGAGCAATAATAAAAACAATAGCAACAATAACAACAACAGCAATAATAATAATAATAATAATAATAATAATAATAATAATAATAATAATAATAATAATAATAGTAATGATGATGATAACAAAAATAACGACCAATAACAGTGTTGTTAATGTTGTTTATATCATCATCATCATGATTACCACTAACCAATAAAGATGACCAGAATTCACCGTCGCATAAACACTCGCTCAAAAATCCCCGGATGAGGGTGTGATGACTGACCTGGTGAGTGGGATGACCTTTTTTGAGGGTTGCCACGTGGGCAAGACTTTGTGTTTACTGACCTCTTGGTGCCATAGTTGCCGTGGCGTGTCACTAACTGTCCCCAGTCTTTGTCATGCCATTATTAAGTTGAATATGTTATTTCTGAGCATGGGATCTGCTTTATTTGTTTGTTTGTCTGTCTGATTGTTTGTCTCTGACTCTCTCTCTCTCTCTCTCTCTCTCTTTCTTTCTCTTTCTTTTTCTCTTTCTCTTTCTCTCTCTCTCTTTCTCTCCAGTGACACTAAAACAAGTATAATATATTAGTGTGAAGCGAGTTGTCAGCTTCATTTGGCCTGATAAGTATGTTACGAAAATTGATCTCTTACAATTTCACGCTTTTATACTTATTAGTTTTGTAATAAATAACGTTTAGATAATAACATTAATATTAATAACCATTCTTTACAGTTACTCGTAGCGTAGAATCTTGTCATTTCTAAATCTGATTCTGTGTCTTCCAGATGGAGGAGAGCTTCCACATGTTATGCGACACATTCTACAAATGATGATGATGATGATGGTGGTGATGATGATGATGATGATGATGATGATGGTGATGATGATGGTGATTGTGATGACGGGGATGGTGATGGTGATGATGATGATGGTGGTGGTGACGATGATGGTGATGATGATGGTGGTGGTGATGATGATGGTGGTGGTGATGATGATGGTGATGATGATGATGATGGTGGTGGTGATGATGATGGTGATGATGATGGTGGTGGTGATGATGATGGTGGTGATGATGGTAATGATGATGATGGTGGTGGTGATGATGATGGTGGTGGTGATGATGATGGTGGTGGTGATGATGATGGTGGTGGTGATGATGGTGGTGGTGATGATGATGGTGGTGATGATGATGGTGGTGGTGATGATGATGGTGGTGGTGATGATGGTGATGATGATGATGGTGGTGGTGATGATGATGGTGGTGGTGATGATGATGGTGATGATGATGATGATGGTGGTGGTGATGATGATGGTGATGATGATGGTGGTGGTGATGATGATGGTGGTGGTGATGATGATGGTGATTGTGATGACGGGGATGGTGATGGTGATGATGATGATGGTGGTGATGATGATGGTGGTGGTGATGATGATGATGGTGATGATGATGGTGATGATGATGGTGGTGGTGGTGATGATGATGGTGATGATGATGATGGTGGTGGTGGTGATGATGATGGTGATGGTGATGATGATGGTGATGATGATGATGGTGATGATGATGGTGATGATGATGATGATGATGATGATGATGATGATGGTGATGATGATGATGGTGATGATGATGATGATGATGATGGTGGTGGTGGTGATGATGATGATGATAATGATGATGGTGATGGTAATGATGATGATGCTAATGCTGATAGTGGTGATGATAGTGATGATAAGGATACTAATAATAATTACAATGATTATAATGATAACAGTGATTAAAATGATAATGATAACGACGAAGAACTGGAAGATTCGAAGCTCCGAACCTTAAGAGCCAAATATTCAAATCCAAAAGGATAAACGATCCAAACTTTAAACCAAAAGAAAACAAGGAAACAAATTAGAAGGAAAAAATCACACGAACTTCACATAAAAATACATATATAACGGATGATTATTATCTTTAAAAATCCATACATGACAACTATTCAATATCCGATCTGACCCCACAAAAAAGAAAACAAAAAGGAAAACATCAAAAATCGAAACAACTTACGAAGCTTCGAACAAAATGACAAGCGCCTTTTTCGAATTATCTTTCGAACTCTGTAACGCGAGTGAGCTTCTGTGTACGCGTACATGAGTGTGTGTATGTATATATGTCTGTTTTCCGTAAGTGTACGTGCGCGCGTGTGTATATGTCAATACTCCATCCTCCATTGATGAATAATGAAGATTACTACACACCTGCATTTCCCGGCGTAAATCAAAAATAACCCTTGTCTTGTTGCACCTGGTTGGCCGATCACTTATTAATTAGGGGAAGAGTTTGTCGGAAGGATCTGCCGACAGAAGGCGACATCTATATTTCGCTCTCTTGTCTGCTATGTTTTTTTCACTTTTTACTTGCTCTTGTTGTTGTTGTGATTTTTTGATTGTGAGGTGGAGCGGGAGAGGGAGGGAGGGAGGGAGGGAGGGAGGGAGAGGGGAGGGTAGGGGTGGGGTGGGAGAGAGGGAGGGAAAGGGGGGGAGGGAGAGGGAGAGGGGAAGAGAGGGGGAATATATATATATATATATATATATATATATATATATATATATATATATGTATGTATGTATATATACATATATATACACATATATATAGAAATAGGTTGCTAGACAGATAGATAGATATAGATATATACATATATACATATATAGATCAATATGTATGTATATATATATATATATATATATATATATATATATATATATATATATATATATATATATATATATATATATATCACACACATCCCTCGCTCCCTCCTCCGCCCTTTCTCTCACCTAAGGATCAAGGAAAGTACTGTACACATGTAATGCTCAAAATGCACTTCAATTCCATAATTACTTCTAGGCAGCCTTGTACTACGGCGATGCAATATTAATAAAGCAAATCCAATTAAGAAATATCAAGTTTTTTAAACAATTCTTCGAAAGTTGAGAGTACTTGAAAGAGTGGAAATTTAATTGCTATAATTAAAATCCTAGATCAGATCTTAAGTTGTTTTTTTCTTCTTCTTTTTTCTTTTCAATCTTTTTTTTTTTTCAACCCTTCTTTATTTTTTCAAAACTTATCCAAATTGCCACTTAGGATTAAACGGGGAGGGAGGAGGGAGAGAGAGAGATAGAAAGGGGGATGTGGAGAAAAGGAGGGAGGGTGAGAAAGTGAGGGGGTAAGAGAGAGGGGGAGTAGAGAGAGAGAGAGAGGGTGAGAAAGAGAGGGGGGTGAGAGAGAGGGGAGTGGAGATAGGGAGGAAGAGTGAGAAAGAAGGAGTGGGGGGGGGGGGAGAGGGGGAAGAGTGAGAGAGAAAGGAGAAGTTATATATATATGCCATTGTTATTATGTCTATTGCATATCATTCGTATAAGTATGCTTTTGTTATTGTATTCTATATAATATAATCATCAATGTAATTTGTGTCTTTCATGTCATTCTAGTTGTTACATATATATCTTACCACCTATCTGTTTACCCCTCTCTTACTGTCACGCCAGACATACCAGCGCAATTTTGTCCTTCCTTTTGCAAGAGCTATGTATCGATGCAACACTTCCCTCATCGCATTCCAAATGTCACATGTCACAAGAAAACACGTGATTCCCCCATATTCTCAGACAAATCATACATTGTGGTAGAGAGTCTCCTCTCGGGGAGCAGAGGAGCAACACCTCGCTCTTCCCCAGAGGAGCAGCCCTCATTCCAACATACAACTACTCCAGCTTAAGAAATAAAGATAAAAGCTGTTTCGGCCATGTTTTTTTGTTTTTTTTCTTCACACCCTAAGCCAGGCTACAGATATTCATGCAGAAGTCCAATCAGATCTTTTTACAGAGGGAGAGAAAGAGAGCGAGAGAGAGAGAGAGAGAGAGAGAGAAACAGACAAACAGAAATGAAGTCAGACATAAAGAGAAGACAAGGAGAAATACAGAAAAAAAGAGAAAGAGAGAGAAAGTGAAAGGGGGGAGGGGGGGAGGGGGGGAGGCAGGTAAATATACACACAGATTAACAGACAAAAAAACGAGACATTAAGAGACAACAAAAAGAAGATATAAAGATAGAGAAAAAGGGAGAGATAGAGAGGAGAGAAAGAGAGAGAGAGAGCGAGAGAGAGAACGAAAGGGAAAGATAGAGACAGAAAGAGTAAGAGAGAGAGAGATAGAGAGAGACAGAGAGAGAGAGAAAGAGAGA
>NW_028234423.1:16442123-16449623 GCF_977035675.1 Penaeus japonicus | reverse complement strand
GCAGGATAATAACCCATTAAACAAAGCCAGATGATCCATTCCTCCCCCCCCCCTCCTCCTCCCTTTCCTCTTCTTCTTCTCTCCTCCTCTCCCCTTTCTCTTTCTTCTCTTTCTCTCTCTCTCTCTCTCTCTCTCTCTCTTTCTCTCTCTCTCTCTCTCTATCTATCTATCTATCTATCTCTCTCTCTCTCTCTCTCTCTCTCTCTCTCTCTCTCTCTCTCTCTGTTTCTATTTTGCCTTCTTCCTTCCTCCTTTCTTTGTTTTGTTCTTTTCTTATTCTCCCCCTCCCGCCTGCTCTTCATTCTCCCTCCACCCTACCTTCCTTCCCCTCTCTCTCCATTCTCCTTCTTACCTACACTACTTTAGTCTTTCCCTCCTTATCCTTCATTTATTCCTTGCTCTACCTACTCCTTCCTTCTCTCCTTATTCCATCCTTCCCTTTCTATCCTTTCATTCGCCTCCCTATCCCCTCCCTCCCTCCCTTTCCTTCTTCTCCCCTCCTTATCCTCCCCTCCTCTCCCTCCCTAACCCTTCTACATCCCTTAACCCTTTCCCCCCACCCTGTCCCCTCTTCCCCTCCCCATCCTCTCCCCTCCCCCCTCCTGCCTTTTCCCTCCTTGCTCCCTTCCTTCCTCCCTTCCCTCCCCATCCTCTCCCCTCCCACTTCCTGCCTTTTCCCTCCTTGCTCCCTTCCTTCCTCCCTTCCCTCCCCTTCCTTTCCCCCTCCCTCTCCTCCTTCACCTTCCCCTCCATCTTCCCCTCCCCTACTACCCTCTCCCTTCCCCCCCTTCAACCCACTTCCCTATCTCCCTCTCTTCTCCTCTCCTCCCCCTCCCCCTCCCCCTCCCAGATGGCGTTCCACGTGATGCGCTGTAGTGGTTGTGGCCGTCGCAGATGGTGACAGGTGGCCGCAGGTGGTGAAGGGAGGTGATGACTTTGGCCTGAACAATAGGGCTTCACCCCCCCTCCTCCATTCCCCCTCCCTCTCCTCTATCCTTCCCCCTCCCCCATACTCCTAGACGCCCCTCTCCCACCCTCCTTCCTTTGGTCTCCCTTCCCCCCTCTCTCTCCCTCCCTCCCCCTTCCTCCTCCTCCCTTACCTACCCCCCCTCCCTCCCCCTCTCGCTTTACATTTCCCGGCTTTTGTTCGTCATTGCGCGCAAATAATGGTGAGCTCACCCTACTTTTTTTGTTATTTTTTGTTGTTTCTGTTTTTGTTACATTTGTTTTAATTTGCTTTTCATTTTTGTTGTTATCTGTCATTTCTGTTTTTGCTTTGCTTTGTTATCTGTTGCTTTTGTTTTTGCAGTTTTCTATATATATATATATATATATATATATATATATATATATATATATATATATATATATATGTATATATATATGTACATATATATATAATATATATATATATATATATATATATATATATATATATATATATATATATATATGTATATATATATGTGTGTGTGTGTATATATATATATATATATAATATATATATATATAATTATATATAATATATATAATATATATATATATATATACATATATATGCATATATGTATATATATATATGTATATATATATATATAATATATATGTATATATGTAAATATATATGTATATATAAGTATATATGTAATATATATGTGTGTGTATATATATATATATATATATATATATATATATATATATATATATATATTACCTTTGTCTCTGATAGTATATCTAGTTCTTTTTTTTATAATTTATATATTTTATTGTGCTTTTGTCTCTGTTGTTATGATCTTTTTTAATCTCTCTCTCAATTTTGCATTTCTATAACCAGTCCTATTTCATTTTTTCTTTATTGATATATTCATCCAGTTATTTGTACATCGCATCTTCTTTCTCTCTATCGATATTTACCTAATCACCGCTTCCTCTTTCTCTCCATTTCCCTCTCATCTTTTTTTTTCTATCTTTCTGTTTCTCTTTTACTTGTATACTTCTCTTTTTTCTGATTTTGCTACAAACACTTTTCCCTTCCTCTTTCCCCTCCCCTCTCCCCCAACCCCCACGAGACACACCTACCCCCTCCACCCCCTCCAGTCTCTAGCCCCCCCTCCCCCTATCCCCTCCCTCCCTCTCCCTCCCCCTCCCCCTCCCCTTGTTCACTATCCCCTCCCATCCCCCTTACCCATCCTCCCCCTCCCCCCCCCCTCCCCCTCCCCTTGTTCACTATCCCCTCCCATCCCCCTTCCCCCTTCCCCCTACACCATCCTTCCCCTTACCCCTCCCATCTCTTCATCCTTATCCTTATCCTCCTCCTTGCAACACCCCCTTCCCCCTCCCTTGCAGCTCAAGACGTAAACAACATGCATAACAAAGATCAACAAAGTCCATTACAATGCAACCGCCCTCTCAATTCGTTGCCATGACAACCGATGCTGCCATGGTCACTTGCAAATGCCTCTTTCATCATCATTGCAATTGATTCTTCTTTAGTCAATGCATGTGTTCCTCTCTGTCTATCTGTCTATCTATCGTTTTGTCTGCTTCTCCCTCTCTCTCTCTCTCTCTCTCTCTTTCTCTGTCTCTCTCTCTTCTCTTTTCTTCTCTTCTCTTCTCTCTCTCTCTCTCTCTTTCTCTCAATCTCTCTCTCACTCTATCTATCTATCTATCTATCTATCTATCTATCTATCTATCTGTCTGTCTGTCTGTCTATCTACCCATCTCTATCTGTTCATGCATTTTTTTTTCTATACATCTATCTCTCTATCTATCTATCTATTAATCTATCTATCTACCTCTCTATCTATCTATCTATCTATCTATCTACATACCTATTTATTTATCATCTACCTATCTATCTAATAGGAAGAAGGAAAAAAAATAAAAATAAAAACCCTACAGATGATAGTCAAAATAATGTAAATAATGATGAACATGACAATGATTAGGTTCTTGATAATGATAATGAAGACAACGACAGAAGTATCACTGATGATAATGATGGTGAATGTTTGTGACAGTGGTAATGATAGGTATAAAGATTTTGACAGTGGTGACTTAATGACTTATCACAATTATTGATAATGATGATAGCGGTTATGATGTTATGTCTTTCTTTTCTTTCTTTATTTCTCTCCTCCTCCTCCTCGTCCTCCTCTTCTTCCTTCTCCTATTCTTTTTCCTTCTCCTATTCTTCTGCCTCCTCCTCTTCTTCTTCCTTCTCTTTTCCCTCTCTTTTTCTTCTTACTCCTCCTTCTCCTCTTATTCCTCCTTCATTTCATCTTCTTCTTCCTCCTCTTCTTCCTCCTCCCTCTCCTCTTCCTCCTCCTCTTCTTCTTCCTCCTCCTCTCCCTCTTCCTCTTTCTCTTCCTTCTCCTTTTCTTCTTTTTCCTCCTCCTCCTCCTCTCTTTTCTCCTCCACCTCCTCCTATTCCCCCTCCTCTTCTTCCTCTTTTTCTTTCTCTTCGTCTTTCTCTTCCTCTCCTCTTCTTCCTCCTCCTTCTCTTCTTCATCTTTCTCCTCTTCCTCCTTTTCTTCCCCCGTCCCCTCTTCTACTTCTTCCTCCTCCTCTTCCTATTTCCCATCCTCTACCTCTTCCTCTTCCTCTTCCTCTTCCCTCTCCTCCTCTTCCTCTCACTCCTCTTCCTCTCCTCCTCCTCCTCCTCCTGTTCGTCCTCCTCTTCCTTCTACTATTCCTACAACCAACAATAGCAAAAACAATTTTTAAAATCTTCTTCCTGAACTAAAACATGACAACAACAACAACAACAATATCCCCTCCACCCCCTCCCTCTTAAAAAAAAGAAAAAAAAAAAAGAAAAAAAAAAAAAAAAAAAGACAGTCGGCCGGACGCAATATGGCGGCATAGATGTTTATACAGTGTTGCTAATGTCCCCCGGCCATGCAAATAAGCGCGTGTTATTAGCGGCCGGAGCGAAGAGTGGTGATAGTTCATCCCACTTGGTGATGAGTCACGGCGAAAATGATGATAATGGTGATAATTGCCATGGTTGGACGGCCTTGTCATCACGGGAGGAGGGGGGAGGGGAGAGGTAATAGTGATTGGCGATGGTGTGTGTAAGTGGCGATCGAGCAACGGATCTCGCGTGTAACTTTTTTTTTTTTATTGACGTGTCTTGCATACTACTTACGTGTTGCATATATTGCATATGTCTTCTATGAGTAGAGTAGTGTTTTACAACTTTGTTCTTTTTTTATTATCTTTTTTTTTTAGGCGAGTTTTACCTCCTATTTACGTGTTGCATATATTGCAGATGTCTTGTATGAGTATAAAAGACTTTTTTAAAAACATTTTTAGACGATACTTGCCTACTACTTACGTATTGCATCTATTGCACATATCACATATATACAGTGTAGCGTTTTAACCTCTTTATTTTCTTTCTTTTTTATCTGTGAGACTTGCAATCTGCATGGCATAGACTGCACATTTCTTGCATATTAATTTTCGAGGGTCAGACGACAATGATAGTGAGTTTCATTGCGTATTTGTTTTTGTTATATATTCCTATGGTGTTTAGCGAGAGAATCTTAGCTATTCAGTATTAATATTATCATCATCAACATCATCATCGTTACTACCATTATTATCATTAATATCTTTATCGTTACCATAATTAATATTATAACTATTGTTGTTGGTGTTGTTATTATCATTAACATCAATATTGCTAGTACTATTATCATCATTATCATTATTATCATTATCATCATCATTACTACCATCATCATTACCATAGTTGTTATCATGATTATTATTATTAGTAGTAGCATCATTCTCATTATTATCACCGCTGAACATCACGCCACACCATCACTTATCCAATTACATTAGATCACCTATTACACTACCTTACAACCATCCGCCCCTATATCACCCACCACCCCCTAGTATCAACTCCCCCCTCCTTCCCCTCACCTACTTCTCACTCATGTGCCCTGCCCAAATCACCCCGGTAGTCCATCGTAATAGCCTATACTAATTCCCCACTACCGTTCAGAGCATAACCACTCCCCGCACCAGTTACCACTACCATTACCTACAACAATTAACCACCATACACCCCACACCCCCCACACCCCACATCCCACTCCCTTAATCCCCCTCCCCAACCCCCTCCAAACTCCCCAACCCCCAAACCCTACCCCGCCATAATTCCTTTATTCCGTATCAGCCTGTTTCATGATATTTGTCACGGTGTTTCACGGGAAAGGGGAAACGTAGCCGCATGAGGGGAAAAGAGAGGGGAAGAAAGAATAGGGGGAAACGAAAGGGTTGATTTGTGTGTTGGGGGAGGAAAGGGGTGAGGGGAAAGGGGTGAGGGGAAAGGGGTGAGGGGAGAGGGGTGAGGGGAAAGGGGTGAGGGGAGAGGTGAGGGGAGAGGGGTGAGGGGAAAGGGGTGAGGGGGAAAAGGGTGAGGGGTGGGGGGTGGGTGGGGAACTTTATATGAAGACGGAGGTGGGGGGAAGTGGTGTGGGGAGGGTGTAGTGTGTGGGTGTGTGGGTGAAAGTGGCGGTGAGGAGAGGAAGGGAGTAGGGGAGTGAGAAGGGGAGGAAAAGGGATGTATTGGGAGAGAGAGAGAGGATGATGGACGAGAGGCGGGCGTAGGGTGAGGGGGGAGGGGAATAGTTAGCGTAGAGAGTTGGAGGCGAGGGTTGGGAGAGGGAAGGGGGAGTGGAGGGAAGGGGAGGGGCAAAGAATGAAAGGTAAAGGGAGGGAGGAAGAGGGGGGAGGGGAAGAGGGATAGAGAAGGAGAGGAAAAGGGAAGAGGAATAGTGAGGGGGGAGAAAGATGAGGGAGGGAGAGAAAAAGAGAAAGGAGGAAGGAGAAGACGGAGATTAGAGAAAGGGAGTGAAGAATAGAGGAGAGAGGAAGGAGTAAAGAAGGAGACGGAAAGGGGAGAGAGGAGAAGGGGGTGAGAGGAAAAGAAGAAAGAGGGAGAAAGGAGAGAGTGAGAAGGAGGGAGTAAAGGGTAAGGGGGAGAGAGGTATAGACAGAGAGGGGAGAGAGACAGAGAAGAAAAGGGAGGGTGGAAAGAAGAGAAGGGGATGAGAGGAAGAGAAGAGAGAGCAAGAAAGGAGGAAGGAGGAGAGAGTGAGAAGAGGGAGGGAGTGAAGGGTAGGGGAAGGAGGAAGAAGAGGGGTAGAGAAGGGGTGAGAGAGAGGGGGGGGGGCAAAAGGCACAGCGGGTCATATCGGAGTCTTTTGTTCCTTTCACAAAGGGTGGACGACTCCCCTTAGGGGTCCCTTCTACCCCCCCCCCCTTGGGCTCCCCCTCGAAGCCATACCCTTCTCTCTCTCTCTCTCTCTCTCTCTCTCTCTCTCTCTCTCTCTCTCTCTCTCGCTCTCTCTCTCTCTCTCCCTCTCTTTTTTCCTCTTCTCTCTCTCTCTCTCTCTCTCTCTCTCTCTCTCTCTCTCTCTCTCTCTCTCTCTCTCTCTCTCCCTCTATCTATCTATCTATCTATCTATCTATCTATGTATTTCTGTCTATCTATATACCCCCATATCTCCCTCTCCCCTTCCCTCTCCTCACTCCCTCTGCCTCTCTCTCCTCTCTCATACCTCCCCTCTCCCCTCTCCCCCCTCCCCTCTCCCCTCATCCATCAATATGTTTACGCTCTTGTCTACATAGTGCCTTCTGGTCGCCCAATTTCGCCCGATTTCGCCCATTTTCGCCAGTTGCTTCGCGTCTGTCTGTTTGTCCCCACTTTGTCCCCAACTACCCTCCCACCCCACAAAAACAGTCACCTACAACCCCACCCACCCCTCCCACACCCACACACGCACTCAAACACACACACACACACACACGCACGCACACACGCACAAAACCCGACCGTTTATATTCATGTCACACTCCTGACTCATTATCTTAACATCTGTCCATTTCTCCGTTGCTCTTTCCTCCTTCGCTCGATTGTTTACACACTAGATGTCGTTAGCAGACCTCTTGTTTGAGGAGAGGGGGGAGAGGGAGGGGGAGGGGAAGAAGAGGGGGTGGGAGGGGGAGGGGGAAGAGGAGGGTGTGGGGGAGGAGGGGAGAAGTGGAAGGGGGGAAGGGGGAAGAGGAAGGGGTGGGAGGGGGAAGAGGAGGAGAAGAGGAAGGGAAGGGAGGGGTGGAGGGATGGGCGCGGAAGGGGGAAGGGAAGGGGAGAAGAGATGAAAGAAAGAAGAAGAAGGAAACAAAACGAACGCAACAAAAAAAAAAATCAAATGACGCAATGACAAATAAAACAACAAAAGACACATAAAATACATGAAACATTATAAAAACAAATAAAACGAAAATAAAACACGTATGACAATAATGATGATACTAATATTCATAGTAATAATGATAATATGTTAATAATAATTATAATAATGATAGTGACAATGATAATAAAGATGATAATGATAATAACAATGATAATGATAATGATGATAATAACAATAATGAATGTAATGATAATAATACTTACAATGATAATCATAATGCCAA
>NW_028234423.1:16430475-16442023 GCF_977035675.1 Penaeus japonicus | reverse complement strand
CCCCTTCCTCCCCTCTCTTCCCTCTCTCCCATTCACCCACCTCCTTATCCCTCCCTCCCTCCCTCCCCTTTGGTCCCCTTCCCTCGATAACCACCAAACCCACATTCCTCACCTCCCTCCCTCCCTCCCTCCCTCCCTCCTATCCACCCACATCCTCCTCCCTCCCTCCCTCCCTCCCTCCCTCCCTCCCTCGCCCCCCCCCAAACCTACAAAGGAACACACCACAACACTTGGCCCTTTACACGCCACACTGGGAATTTTTTTATTATTTCTGAAGGCGAGTGAGCCTGAAGCGAGTAGGGGGAGGGGAGGGGGAAGGAGAAGGGGTGGCTGGGGGGGGGGGGGGTTGCGGGGCAGGAGGTTAAGAGCATGACCAAAACACGGGGAAGAAGAAGAGCCACCAATAAATATTTAACCAGAACCAAAAGGGACGCTCTTTCTCACCAAGAGGGGAAAACCCTATGATAGGTAGTCAGATGGTAGGCAGGCATGATGCTTCGTTTTTGGTTTTTCTTGTTTGGGGTCACGCAACCACCCCCTTACCTCTAAGCCTTTTTTTTTTTTTTTTTTTTTTTTTTTTTTTTTTGTTTTTTGTCTTTTTTTTTTTTTTCTTTTTTTTTTTTTGAGTAAAGAGAAGAAGAAGGATGAGGCGTGGGGGGGGGGGGGGTTGTTTTGTTGTGTTTGTTGTTTTGTGTTTTAGTGTTATTTTTTGGTTCGTTTTTGGGGGTGGTTGTGTGGTTTTTGGTTTTTGGTTTTGTTTTTTTTTTTAGAGTTGTTGGTTTGGTGTTTTTTTTTTTTTTATTTTTTGTTTTTTTTGGGGTTTTTTTAAGGGGCGCGCAGAGGTTTTAGACTTTGTATAGTTGTTATTATTTGTTATTGTATAGTTGTCTTTATTATTATTATTATCGTCATTGTTATTGTTAATAGTACCATTATTGTTATTACAATAATCATTATTATCATCATTATTATTACTAATGTTATGATTATATCATCATTATTGTTCATGTTATCATTGTTATCATCATCGTTATTTTCATTAATATTACTATCATCATAATCATTGCCATTACCATCATTATTATTATCATAATTATCATATTACTCTTACTACTATCGCTATTACCATTATCACTGTTAGCATTACCAGTGTTACTCTAATTACTGCCATTCTTATCATTTTGATTAAACTTTTAATATCATTGCAATTTTTATGATCATCATCATCTACATTGCTTTCAATGGAGGGGGTCTATGAGGGAGGGGGATGGGGGAAGAGGGGGGGGGGGGAGGGAGGGGTGTAAGGGGGGGGGGAGGAAGAGGGGGAGGGGGTTTATGAGGGAGGGAGAGGTGAGGTGAGAGGAGGGGGGAGGGGGGAACGGAGGGGGAATGATGAGGGAGGTGAGGGGGGGGGGGAGGTATTTACGCACATGTGGATTTGTACAGAGGGGAAAAATGGAGGTTTACACGAGGGAATGCAGAAAGGGGGACATTCTGAAAGAAAAATGCGCGTGTGTTTGTGCTTATATTTGTGTGTGTGAATGTGTGTGTGAGTGTGAGTGTGTTTTTTTTTTTTTTGTGTGTGTGTGTGTGTGTGTGTTTGTGTGTGAGTGTGTGTGAGTGTGTTTGTGTGTGTGTCTGAATGTGTGTGAGTGTAGGTGTATTTGTGTGTGTGTGTGTGAATGTTTGTGTGAGTTGTGAGTGAGTTTGTGTATCTAAATAGATAAAAAAAAACAATAGATACAGAGACATATTCACATATAGATATGAATATACCTAAAGATATAGACATACACACTGGCATAGAGATGTATGTATTTGTAGATAGATAATAGATCAGTATATAAATATAGACATAAACATACAGATACAGATATACATATCTATAGAAATAAACATAGCTAAAGATAAAGATGTAAATCATAAACAAAGATCCATATTTACATCTATACACAAAACAAAACACACGCAAAAAAACAAATAAAAGCATTAAAAAGAGCAAAACGGACATAAACAAAAACACAAATCAAGCAGACAGGCACAAGCATCGACAAGAAATCAAGCAAGAAGGCAAGCAAGAAGTCAAGCAAGGAGTCAGGCAAGAAGTCAAGCAAGAAGGCATGCAAGAAGTCAAGCAAGAAGGCAAGCAAGAAGTCAAGCAAGGAGTCAAGCAAGAAGTCAAGCAAGAAGACAAGCAAGAAGTCAAGCAAGGAGTCAAACAAGAAGGCAAGCAAGAAGGCAAGCAAGAAGGCAAGCAAGAAGTCAAGCAAGATGACAAGCAAGAAGGCAAGCAAGAAGTCAAGAAAGAAGTCAAGCAAGAAGGCAAGCGAGAAGTCAAGCGAGAAGGCAAGCAAGAAGGCAAGCAAGAAGGCAAAAAAAGCGAGAAGGTCAAAGCGAGAAGGCAAGCCAGAAGGCAAGCAAGAAAGTTTCAGGGCAAGAAAGCAAGCAAGATAGTCCGAAGCAAGAAGTCAAGAGAGGAAGTCAAGAAAAGAAGGGAAGCAAGAAGGCTCAAGCAAGTAAGTCAAGCAAGATAGGCCGCAAGCAAGAGAAGCTCAGCAAGACGGCAGACAAGAATGTCACAGATCAAGCAAGATGGCAAACAAGAAGGCAGACAAGAAGTCAAGCAAGAAGTCAAGCAAGATGGCAAGCAAGATGGCAAGCAAGAAGTCAAGAAGAAGGCAAGCAAGAAGGCAAGCAAGAAGGCAAGCAAAAAGGCAAGCAAGAAGTCAAGCAAGAAGGCAAGCAAGAAGTCAAGCAAGAGTCAAGACCTAAGAAGGCAGACAAGAAGTCAGCAAGAGAAGCAAGAAGTCAAGCAAGAAGTCAAGCAAGAAGGCAAGCAAGAAGTCAAGCAAGAAGGCAAGCAAAAAGGCAAGCAAGAAGGCAAGCAAGAAGGCAAGCAAGAAGTCAAGCAAGAAGGCAGACAAGAAGTCAAGCAAGAAGTCAAGCAAGATGGCAAGCAAGAAGTCAAGCAAGAAGGCAAGCAAGAAGGCAAGCAAGAAGGCAAGCAAGAAGGCAAGCAAGAAGGCAAGCAAGAAGGCAAGCAAGAAGGCAAGCAAGAAGGCAAGCAAGAAGGCAAGCAAGAAGTCAAGCAAGAAGGCAAGCAAGAAATCAAGTAAGAAGTCAAGCAAGAAGGCAAGCGAGAAGTCAAGATGGCAGCAAAGGAAGGAAGCAAGGAAATCATAGTAAGAAGTTCAAGCCGAGAAGGCAAGCAAGAAGGCAAGCAAGAAGTCAGGCAAGAAGGCAAGCAAGAAAAGAAAGGGCAAGAAAGTAAGCAAGATGGCACGCAAGAAGTCAATCTAGAAAGTCAGCAAGTAAAGGAAGCAAGAATCAAGTAAGAAGTTCAAAAGCAAGAAGGCAAAGCAAGGAAGTTCAAACAAGAAGGCAAGCAAGGAATGGAAGCAAGAAAAGTAAAAGTAAGAAGCAAGCAAGATAAGGCAAGCAAAAAAAAATCAAAGTAAGAAGGGCAAGCAAGAAGGAAGGCAAGAAGGAGAGCAAGAAGGAAGGCAAGAAGAGGCAAGCAAAGGCAAGCAAGAAAAATCAAGTAAAGAAGTAGCAAGAAAGTCAAGTAAGATGTCAAGCAAGAAGCAGTCAAGAAAGAAAAGTCAAGCAAGAATGGCAAGCAAGAAAGTCAGAGCAAGGAAATCAAGTAAGAAGTCAAGCCAAAGAAAGGCAAGCAAGAAGAAGTCAAGCAAGAAGTAAGGATGGTCAAGGAAGAAAGGCAAGCCAAGAAGTCAAGAAGAAGGGCAAGCAAGATGGGCAAGCAAGAAGGCAAGTAAGAAGGAAAGCAAGAAGGCAAGCAAGAAATCAAGTAAGAGTAAGCAAGAGGCAAGCAAGAAAAGTCAAAAAGGAAGGCAAGGAAAGAAGGCAAGCAAGAGTCAAGTATAAGAAGGGCAAGCAAGAGGGCAAGCAAAAAATCAGTAAGAAGGAGGCAAGAAGGCAAGCAAGGAAGTCAAGCAGAAGGCAATCAAGGAAGGAAGCAAGAAGGCAGCAAGAAAACAAGTAAGAAGTCAAGCAAGAAGTCAGGTAAGGAAGTAAGCAAGGAAGTTAAGAAGAAAGTCAAGCCAAGAAGGCAAGACGAAGAGAAAAGTCAAGCAAGAAATCAAGTAAGAAGTCAAGCAAGAAGGCAAGCAAGAAGTCAAGCAAGAAGGCAAGCAAGAAGGCAAGCAAGAAGGCAAGTAAGAAGGCAAGCAAGAAGGCAAGCAAGAAATCAAGCAAGAAGGCAAGCAAGAAGGCAAGCAAGAAGTCAAGCAAGAAGGCAAGCAAGAAATCAAGTAAGAAGTCAAGCAAGAAGGCAAGCAAGAAGTCAAGCAAGAAGGCAAGCAAGAAGTCAAGCAAGAAGTCAAGCAAGAAGGCAAGCAAGAAGGCAAGCAAAAAATCAAGTAAGAAGGCAAGCAAGAAGGCAAGCAAGAAGTCAAGCAAGAAGGCAAGCAAGAAGGCAAGCAAGAAGGCAAGCAAGAAATCAAGTAAGAAGTCAAGCAAGAAGTCAAGTAAGAAGTCAAGCAAGAAGTCAAGCAAGAAGTCAAGCAAGAAGTCAAGCAAGAAGTCAAGCAAGAAATCAAGTAAGAAGTCAAGCAAGAAGGCAAGCAAGAAGTCAAGCAAGAAGGCAAGCAAGAAGGCAAGCAAGAAGGCAAGTAAGAAGGCAAGCAAGCAAGCAAGCAAGAAAATAAGCAAGGCCAGGCCAAGCCAAAGAAGCGCAAGCACCCCGACGAAGAAGTCAAGTAAGAGTAAGCGCAAGCAAGAAATCAAGTAGAAGTAAGCAAGAGAGGCAGAGCCAAGAAAGAAGTCAGGCAAGAGGACCAAAGCAAAGAAGCTCAAGCAAGAATTGGCAAGAAGATCTCTTGTCATAGCCCCCTATAGAAGGGCAAGCAAGAAGAGCAAGCCAGAAGCGCAAGCAAGAAATCAGAGTAAGAAGCATAAAGCAAGAAGTCAAGCCTAGGAAGTCAAGCAAGAAGTCAAGCAAGAAAGCAAGCCAAGAAGTAAGCCAAGAAGTCAAGCCCAAGAAATCAAGTAAGAAGAATCAAGCAAGAAGGAAGCAAGATGCTCAAGCATGAAGCAGCAAGCCAAGAAGGCAAGCAAGAAGGGAAGGAAGAAGGCAAGCAAGAAGCAGCAAGCAAAGAAATCAGTAAGAATGGCAAGCAAGAAGCGCAAGCTAAGATGTCAAGTAAGAGCGAGAAGCAGTAATCATGTACGAAGACAAGCAAGAAGGCAAGCCAGAAGTCAGGCAAGAAAGGCAAGCAAGAAGTCAAGCCCAAAGAAGTCAAGAAGAAGTCAAGCAAGAAGGAAGCCAAGAAGGAAGACAAAGAAGCGCAAGAAGAATATCAAGTAAGAAGTCAAGCAAGAAGTCCAATCAAAGTAGAAGTAAGGCAAGAAGTCAAGCAAGAAGTCAAAGCAAGAAGCTCAAGCCCAAGAGTCAAGCAAAGAAAGAAGAAATCAAGTAAGAAATCAAGCAAGAAGGCAAGCAAGAAGTCAAGCAAGAAGGGGATGGCAGCCTGTAAGAAGGCAGCCAGAAAGGAATGTTAAGAAGGCAGCAAGAAAAGGCAAGCAAGAAATCAAAGATTTAAAAGGCGATGCAAGAGGCAAGCAAAGAAGTCAAGTATTTAAGAAGGCAAGCAAGTTAATAAGTAAGAAGTCAAGCAAGAAGGCAAACAAGAAGGCAAGCAAGAAGGCAAGCACAAGCAGCATGAAATCACGTAAGAAAGGAAGCAAGAAACAGATCAAAGTCAGCAAGAAGGCAAGCAAGAAAAAATTCAGCATGAAGGCAAGCAAAGAAGGCAACGCAAGATAAGGCAAGCAAGAAATCAAGTAAAGTAAGCAAGAAAGTCAAGTAAGATGTCAAGCAAGAAAGTCAAGCCAAAGATCGTCAAGAAGAAATAGTCAAGCAAGAAGTCAAGCAAGAATCAAGTAAGAAGTAAGCAAGAAGGCAAGCAAGAAGACGTCAAGCAAGAATAGGCAAGCAAAAGAAAGGCATGCAAAAGAAAGAGGCAAAATTTAAGAAGGCAGCAAGAGGCAAGCAAGAAGTCAGTAAGAGGCAGCAAGTAAATCAAGTAAGAAGGCAAGCAAGAAGGCAAGCAAGAAGTAGGCCCAAGCAAGAAGGCAAGCCCAACAAGAAGTCAAGCAATAAGTCAAGCCAAGAGTCACGCAAGAAGGCAAGCAAGAACCGCATAACCTCCCCCCTTAACCAAGTCATGCAAGAAGGCATGGCAAGAAATCAAGTAAGAAGTTCAAGCAAGAGTCAAGTAAGAAGTAAGCAAGAAGTCAAAGCAAAAGTCAGAAGAAGTCAACAAGAAAAGTCAGCAAGAAATCAAGCAAGAAGGCAAGCAAGAAGTCAAGCAAGAAATTAAGCAAGAAGTCAAGCAAGAAGGCAAGCAAGAAGGCAAGCAATGAGTCAAGCAAGAAGGCAAGCAAGAAGTCAAGCAAGAAGGCAAGCAAGAAGTCAAGCAAGAGGGCAAGCAAGAAGTCAAGCAAGAAGTCAAGCAAGAAGTCAAGCAAGAAGGCAAGAGCGAAAAGATACGGAAGAAGGCAAGCAATGAGTCAAGCAAGAAGTCAAGCAAGAAGGCAAGCAAGAAATCAAGCAAGAAGTCAAGCAAGAAGTCAAGCAAGAAGGCAAGCAAGAAGTCAAGCAAGAAGGCAAGCAAGAAGGCAAGCAAGAAGGCAAGCAAGAAGGCAAGCAAGAAGGCAAGCAAGAAGTCAAGCAAGAAGGCAAGCAAGAAGGCAAGCAAGAAGTCAAGCAAGAAGGCAAGCAAGAAGGCAAGCAAGAAGGCAAGCAAGAAGGCAAGCAAGAAGGCAAGCAAGAAGGCAAGCAAGAAGGCAAGCAAGAAGGCAAGCAAGAAGTCAAGCAAGAAGGCAAGCAAGAAGGCAAGCAAGAAGGCAAGCAAGAAGGCAAGCAAGAAGGCAAGCAAGAAGTCAAGCAAGAAGGCAAGCAAGAAGGCAAGCAAGAAGGCAAGCAAGAAGGCAAGCAAGAAGGCAAGCAAGAAGGCAAGCAAGAAGGCAAGCAAGAAGGCAAGCAAGAAGGCAAGCAAGAAGGCAAGCAAGAAGTCAAGCAAGAAGGCAAGCAAGAAGGCAAGCGGGTAGGCAAAGGAAGCAAGAAAAGGAGATTCAAAGTGATTTATCTCAGTGTTGTGTATTTGCATTTCATTCTTTGCTGTTTCGCTTTGGGTGTGTTTTGTGGCCTGAGATATTTGGAGGGATGGAGAAGGAGAAGGAGAAGGTGAACGGAGAAGGAAAGGGAGAAGAAAGAGAAGAAAAGGGAGAAAAAGGAGATATAAAAGGGAGAAGAAAGAGAAGAAAAGGGAGAAGAAGGAAATAAGAATTTGGAGAAGGAGATAAGAAAGGGAGAAGAAGGAAATAAGAAAGGGAGAAGAAGGAGATAAGGAAGGGAGAAGTAGGAGATAAGAAAAGAAGAAGAAGGAGATAAGAAAGGGAGACGAGGAAGGAGTAGAAGGATGAGTTGAGGGAGAAAGAAGAAGAAGGAGAAGGAGAAGGAGAGTGAGAACAGAGAAGGAAGTGGGAAGAAGGAGAAGAAAAGGGAAAATTGAGAAGGTGAAAGAAGGAGCAGGAGTCGAAGGACGAGGGGAGGGAGAGGGAGAGGGAGAAAGAAGGAAAAGAAGAAGGGGAAGGTGGTGAGAAAGAAGGAGAAAAGTGAAGGTGAAAGAGAAGGAGAAGGAGAAGAGGGAGAGGGAGAGAGATGGGTAGAGAGAGAGGAAGAGGGAGAGGGAGAGAGATGGGTAGAGAGAGAGGAAGAGGGAGAAAGAGAAAGAGAAGAATGGGGACAGAGAGTGAGTGAAAGGGAGAAGTAGAGATTGTAGGAAAAAGGAGAGGGGGGAAGAGTGAGGTGGAGAGGGAAAAGGAGAAATAAAGAAGGAGAGAAAAAAAAAAAAGAAAAAAAAGGGAGAAGAGAAGAGAATAAAGAGAGAATTTATGACCGTATGGGGGGGGGGGGGGGGGGGGGGGGAGGGGGGGGGGGGGAAAGAGAGAAGAGGGGAAGGTGGGATGAAGAGAGAGAAGGAGAGGGAGATTGAGGAAGAGAAGATGAAAGAGAGAAAGGGAGAGGGAATGGAAATAGAAAAAGGGGATATATATATACACTTTCTCTCTCTCTCTCTCTCTTTTCTTTTTCTATCTCTCTCTCTCTCTCTCTCCCCCCCCTCCCTATCTCTCTCTTTCAAGTTGGGCAACTTACGCTCAATAATCAGAATATATCAAGATGTTTTGGCTGCGTTAATTGTTCTCCAACTTCCTGTTGCGCTTCCGCCCCCCTCCCCCCTTCTCCCACCCCTCCCCCATACGCTTAAGTTGGGTCACGGGGGTAACTTGCCTCTCTCTCTCTCTCTCTCTCTCTCTCTCTCTCTCTCTCTCTCTCCCTCCCCTCTCTCTCTCTCTCTCTCTCTCTCTCTCTCTCTCTCTCTCTTTCTCTCCCCCCCCTCTCTCTCTATCTCTTTTTCTCTATCAATCTATATATCCTCTCTCTCTCTCTCTCTCTCTCTCTCTCTCTCTCTCTCTCTCTCTCTCTCTCTCTCTTTCTCTCTTTTTTTTTCTCTCTCTCTCTTTCCCCCCCCCTCTCTCTCTCTCCCTCTCCCTCTCCCTCTCTCTCTCTCGCACAGATGAGGCGTGTGTGAGGTTATTGACTTGTGTTTGCTTGTGTTGCAGCTTGCGTGTGTGTTTGATAATATCATCATTCTCTTCATTACTATTGTTGTTATTAGCTTTGTCTTTATCTTTGTTGTTACTTGCATTATCGTCATTATCATTGCTGTTATTTGCATCATCATTATTTTCATTATCTTTATCATCACTGCTGTTATTTGCATCATCATTATCATCACTGCTGTTATTCGGATTATCATCATCATCACTGCTTTTATGATTATCTTTGCTACTAGTAAAGCAATCATCATCATCATCTTTACTTCTATCACTGTCATCATTTTCACTATCAATGTCATCACCATTAGTATTATTGTCATCACTTTCAATGTCGTTGTTATCGTCATGTTTGTTGTGGTATCTATATCATAGTACACAAAATGGTTTATTTTTATTGTTATAGAAACTATCATATCAATATTGTTTGTTGTCTTTCTAGTCTTTATCAATATTGCATCATTATCCTTAACAGCATTATCATTATCTATTATCATCATCTTTATCATCAACATTACTGTTGTTCTGAATAAAGTGAGAGTGAGAGAGACAGAGAAAGGGAGAGAAAGAGAGAGACAGACAGAGAGAGACAGAGAGAGAGAGAGAGAGAGAAAGAGATGAGTTGGGGGAGGGGGCGGGGGGGCGAGAGAGAGGGAAGAGGAAAGCAGAGCAGCAGGACATGAGAGGAGAGGGGAGACGAGAGAGAGAGAGAAGGGCGGAGAGAGGAGGATGAGAGAGGAGGAGGAGAGAGAGGAGGTGGAGAGAGAGAGAGAGGAGAGAGAGCCCCCCAAGGGGGGCGGGGCGGGGGTTAGGTTTGAGAGTCAGTAGAAACAGTCAGCGATAGCATATTCGCCTCCCACTCTGACCTATCTTTCGCTGGGTCAGAGAGAGTGCAGGTTTCATGGTGTGTGTGTGTATTTATGTGTGTGTGTGTGTGTGTGTGTATGTGTGTGCGTGTGCGTAGATACTCATGTGCCGTATATATATATGACTGTATGGATACACGATAAAGCAAAGATATAAGTATTCAGAATTCACTAAACACAACTTGATTGACGGTTCATTGGAAGGATAGGGATCAAACCACAAGTCGTTGTCACCACCTCCAACAACTGACGCTACTAAGAGCTGATACAAGCCTGAGTCATCATTGGCTCATGATTATACCTAATAACTGCGGGACCTCCATCAGGGTAAACTTATTTACTAAGCGGGAAACCACCCTTCTCACCAGATCAATCTGCGGGTCCTACTGATCATCACCACCACCAACACCACCTCACCACCATCTTCACCATCACCACCATAATCATCACCAACAACGCCACCATCTTAACCATCATCATCACCACCACCAACACCACCTCACCACCACCATCACCACCACCAGCATCCAGAGCCCCAGCCTCCAGCCTAAGATCAGTCTACCGTAAGATCAATTCCCTTCCACGCCTTGTCTCTGGCTTCGGGAGTTGCAAAGTTGCTCACAAGTTGCCACCAATTAACCGAACAAAGAGACGGCACCTAGTTCATTGTCGGGAGGGGGGGGGGCGAGGCAGGGGGGGGAGGGGGTAGGGAGGGTAAGTTTGTATGTGTGTTTGTCAGGAGAGTTTGTGATGTAGGAGTGTTTACTGTATGTGTGTTTGTGAGGTATGTGTATTTGTGTGTGTCTGTGTGGCTGTCAACTGAGTGAGTGAAGAATGTATTGTTTGTGTTTGTGTTTGTTAACGGAGCTATTGAAATCTATGTTACTCTGTGTGTGTGTGTGTGTGTGTGTGTGTGTGTGTGTGTGTGTAAGTGTGTGTGTGAGAGAGAGAGAGAGAGAGAGAGAGAGAGAGAGAGAGAGTGTGTGTGTGTGTGTGTGTGTGTGTGTGTGTGTGTGTGTGTGTGTGTGTGTGTGTGTGTGCGTGTGTGCGTGTGTGTGTGTGTGTGTGTGCTCGTTTTTGAATTTCTTAGCATAAGAGAATTGCGTGTGATGGTGATGTGTATTTACATTTGCATGTTCTGTAAGTACATGCACTTTTTTTACTGTCTTACGTGTCATCTTATTATTGACGTCTTACAGACTTTGCTAAGGATTCTCTCTCTCCTCAGAAGTGAAGTTCTGACTCTACTTCCTTGCATAAAATTTAAACTATATTGCATGTTCATTCATTCATTCAGAGATCATGCTATTGTATTTTTTGTCATAACTTGTATTTTTTTTCATACTCTTTGGGTGTTTGTCGTTTCTGTTTGATGTACATGATGTACATAGTGTATGTGAGTGTACTACATACACACACAGCATATACACGCATATATATGTATGTGTGTGCTACATGAATTTGCAAGTTGTGTGGCACACACGCACAGAAACACATATATAAATCGATAGATAAGTAGATAGACAAGCTAGTTAGACAAGAAAATTGATTTGGATGATTTATATATACATACATACATACATATATATATATATATATATATATATATATATATATATATATATATATATATATGTGTGTGTGTGTGGGTGTGTGTGTGTGTGTGTGTGTGTGTGTGTGTGTGTGTGTGTGTGTGTGTGTGTGTGTGTGTGTGTGTGTGTGTGTGTGTACATTCATACATACATCACTGCCTATTTAATTAACTTATATAACCCTGCAAACACGAGACTCTAGTATTTGACAAAAACCTCGATTCTCCGCCTTTATGCCAAACAAACCAACAAGTCAATAATGACATCAAATATAAAAAAAATCCTTACTCATCTCAAAAATTCGTAATAAAGAGGTCTTCACCTTTACAATACGCCCCTGTAATCCGTTATGTAAAGATAAACACCTTGTCACATTTCTCTCTATTTTGTGAGTAAGAAAAGAGCAATTTTCGTTTCTCAAGTAAAAAAAAAAAAAATAAATAAATTTAA
>NW_028234423.1:16414916-16422416 GCF_977035675.1 Penaeus japonicus | reverse complement strand
ATAAGAATAAGAATATAAATAGTGTTAAATAGATAGATAGAGATATAGACAGACAGATAGATAGATAGATAAAAAAGACAAACGAAATAGAAAACACACTCCCAAGATATAAAGAAGAAGAAAAAATAATATTGAAAAGGTAGACAAAGAAACATACAGACAGACAGATAGATAAAAAAAAGACAATAGAAAACACACACCCATGACATAGACCCCCCCCCACCTTCCCCCAACTCCCCATCTCACCTTCTCTTCCTCCGCCATTTTGTTCAGCCCCAGTTTGTTCCCCGGTCCGTGGAATCAACCGGTGCGTGCCTCTCCCTCTCCCCCTCCCCTCCCCCTACTACCTGCGGCTACTGCTTGAAGAGCCCGGGACATTTTCCTCCAAGCACAAACAAAAGGTTGAGCGGCGCAGAGCAAAGGGTTAAGCCTTCAGCGAATGGCTTGGGTGCTGGATGTCCGTGGCGAATTCCGTGTCGGAGGTCACTGGGAAAGAGCATGGTATCGGTTGTGCGATGCTGTGCGATGCTTTCTTTGGTGGTGTTAATGCTTGTTTGCAATACTGGGGAATAATGGTGATACATCAGTACTGGGGAATGTTTATACGTAATCAACAAAAACAACAAAGAGACAGAACGACACTTTGGCAACACCAGAGCTGTCAACAGAAACAACAACAACAAAGAGACAGAACGACACTTTGGCAACACCAGTGCTGCCAACAAAAACAACAAAGAGACAGAACGACACTTTGGCAACACCAGTGCTGCCAACAAAAACAACAAAGAGACAGAACGACACTTTGGCAACACCAGTGCTGTCAACAAAAACAACAAAGACACAGAACGACACTTTGGCAACACCAGTGCTGCCAACAAAAACAACAAAGACACAGAACGACACTTTGGCAACACGTGCTGCCAACAAAAAACAACAAAGACACAGAACGACACTTTGGCAACACCAGTGCTGTCAACAAAAACAACAAAGACACAGAACGACACTTTGGCAACACGTGCTGCCAACAAAAACAACAAAGACACAGAACGACACTTTGGCAACGCCAGTGCTGCCAACAAAAACAACAAAGACACAGAACGACACTTTGGCAACACCAGTGCTGCCAACAAAAACAACAAAGACACAGAACGACACTTTGGCAACACCAGTGCTGTCAACAAAAACAACAAAAACACAGAACGACACTTTGGCAACACCAGTGCTGTCAACAGAAACAACAAAGACACAGAACGACACTTTGGCAACACCAGTGCTGCCAACAAAAACAACAAAGACACAGAACGACACTTTGGCAACACGTGCTGCCAACAAAAAACAACAAAGACACAGAACGACACTTTGGCAACGCCAGTGCTGCCAACAAAAACAACAAAGACACAGAACGACACTTTGGCAACACCAGTGCTGCCAACAAAAACAACAAAGACACAGAACGACACTTTGGCAACACCAGTGCTGTCAACAAAAACAACAAAAACACAGAACGACACTTTGGCAACACCAGTGCTGTCAACAGAAACAACAAAGACACAGAACGACGCTTTGACAACACCAGTGCTGCCAACAAAAACAACAAAAACACAGAACGACACCATGACAACACCAAAACTATCAACATCAGCGCAATAACAGCAACAATAATGAACAACACAGCAACATCAACACAGGATATTAGATATGGCGTTTTTTTGTGTTAGAGAAATGATGATAATGATATTCTAATGTTTGTGTATTGTATGTGTATGTGTGTGTCTTTGCCTGTTTATGTCTGTATGTTTGGCACTATGCAAGTGTTTGTGTATGTACGTGTGACTCTATGCATATGTCTGTGTGTGTATGTGTGACCCCATGCATGTGTTTGTGTCTGTATGTGTGTGTGAATCTCTCCAGCTAACATGTCGACTTCTAGTGCAAAATTTCTCTCTCCGTTCTTGCCTGGCAGTGTTTTTCTCCAGCCGAGGGAAGTCTTTGAATCTTGTGCGTCATTTGTTTATCTTTTCTTTCAAGGGAAACAGAGCCTAGTTAACGTTAAATATTTCCCGAGATGCGCGACACATGTTAAATTTACCAAGGTGGGAATTAGATTAAGGGATGGGAATTTGAAAAAATGTTTGTTTTTTTTTGTTTTGTTTTTTTGTTTTATATCTTATATTCTGGATCTCTCTTATCTCTAGATATATTTTTCTTGCTTTTCGCACTTTGGTTCTCCACGTCTAAGTCCTTTTCCCCTCTTCTCTTCCCCTCTCCCCTCGTCTTTCCCTGTCCCCATCTCCCTCCCCTCTTCCCCCTCCACCCAACCCCCCTTACCTCTCTTCTCCACCCTCCTTACTCTTTCCCTTCTACGGTGGCACCTCTCCCTCTCCTCCCTCCCCTTCTCTCGCACACTTCCCTCTTCTCCCAATCTCCCCGCTTCCTTCACGTTCCCATTCCCTACCACGTCCACTCTTCCAATCCCCTCCCCCTCCCCTCCTACTCTCCCAATCCCCTCCCCCTTCTCCTTCATCCCCCCCCCACCCCATCCCCAACGTCAGCGAAAAGAGCTTCGTATTCTACCACCACTTCCTCCTCCCCCCCCCTCCCTCTCTCCATCCACCACCACTACCTCGACCCTCCCACCCCCACCCCAACCCCAAAAAGTAAAAAAAAAAAAAAATGATAAAAAAAAATTGAGAAAAAAAAGACTCAAACAAAAATCAAAATAAAAGGCGTATGTTGTTGTGTCGAGTTGCATCATACATCACAGTGCAAATCGGATCAGCTATGGAAGCTCTGTGTTGTCTACAGACTGCAGGAGAGAGAGAGAGCGAGAGAGAAAGAGAGGGAGAGAGAGCGAGTGAGGGAGAGGGAGAGAGAGACACGGGGAAGGCAAGGAAGGGCCAGACCAATCTTTCTCTCAAATTTCTCTGTGAGTCTGTGTATCTCTCTTTATTTGGAGGTGGGGGGGGGGGGGAGAAGCCTATTAGCAAGATAGGGAATAGAATGATAGATGTAGAGATGTATAAATATATAGACAAACAGACAGATATATAGTTAAAAGATGGCTAGCTAGCTAGCTAGGCAGAGCTAAACTTATAGATAGATAGACAGGCAAACGGATAGATAAATAGAGAGAGAAAAAGGGAGATACATAGATAGATAGACACACACACACACACACACACACGAACACACACGCACACACACACACACACACACACACACACACACACACACACACACACACACACACACACACACACACACACACACGCGAACACACACGCACACACACACACACACACACACACACACACACACACACACACACACACACACACACACACACACACACACACACACACACACACATATATATATATATATATATATATATATATATATACATATATGTATATATATATATATATATATATATATATATATATATATATATATATATATATATATATATATATACATAGATATAGATAGATAGATAGAGAGAGAAAGAGAGAGAGAGAAGGTGAAAAAAGACATAGAGAGGATGAACTCCCGGCACCCAACATAGCCGTGAACGAAGGATTTTCCTTTTGAATTGTCTTTTGGAAAGGTAATATTTGTTCTTTTTTGTCATGTTTTCTCTTTCTTTTTTTCAGGTTGATTTGGGAAGGAATATTTCAATATCCCCTTTAATGAATGTCGTGTGTGTTTTTTTTATGACATGATGTAAACACCGCAAGAGATTAAACTATTCGGTGTCCCAATGCCTGAATATGATATTGTGTGCGAGATCTAGTGAAATATGGCTGGCATTTCCCTTAGAGTTGGACGACTATTCACTTAGAAAAGGAAGGAACACAGAAAATAGAAAATCAAGGATAACAAAGATAAAAGCAATATAGATAAGGATAATGATGACAATGGTCATAAAGATGATAGTAGTAATTATAATAATCATAAAAAATATAGTAACGATAATGATAATAATAATGATAATAATGCTAAGAATACTATTAACAATAATAATAATAACGAAAAACAAATCTGTACATTCATACAGACCAACTATAGTTCCTGCATGCAAGTGGTAGATATTGCAAACTAAAAGAAAAGAAAAAAAAAGAGAGAAAAGCAAACAGTATTATTCCCATGAAATGCACGTGGATTTAAGGAAATAACAGGAAAATACAAATATGTACTGTTTTCACCTACTGTACATGTATTAAAAGTCATAGCTTTTTTATGTTCATATAGTGAAGTGAGTGTCCTTTTCAATAAGTGTTAATCCTAAAAGTGCACAGGTATATTACACTTACATAAAATTGTCTTAGAATAGATAAAATCAAACAGCTGTTTTGTTTGACTATCTATGATATTGTTATGATTATGGTCATCTTTGTTATTATCAACATTTATTATCATCCTCATCATTATTATTATCATTAATATTGTTTTAATATTGTTGTTAGTGTTAATATCAATAATAATTATTATTATCATTATCACGTTTATTAGTGTTACTATCAATTATTATTAAGATCCTTATCATTGTCATTACTACCAATATCATCGTCATTATTATCATCATTATCTTTATTATTACTATCATTATTATCATTAGTATCATTATTATTATCATAATCATTTTTATTACCATTATAATTATCATCATCATTAATGTTATCATTTTTATCACCCTTGTTATTATCATCATCATGACTATTATCATTAATGTTATCTTTATCATTATCATTATTATCATTAACATCAGCATCATAATTATAATTATCATTATTGTCATTGTTATAATCATCTTTGTTATTATTACCATTACTATCATGATCATTATCATAATTATCACTATCATAATCATTCCCATTCTCAATTTTATCATTATCATTATCATTGTTGTTATCATTACCATTTCATTTTCTTTGATATCATTATTTAAATTCTCATTATCATCATTATCATTACAAAGATAATGGTAATGACAGTAATAATGGTGATAATAGTAATAACAATGATAATGAGAAAGATAATGGTGATACGGATAATGATAATGATGATAACCATAATGATAATGATAATAAGGATAATGATGATATTAATAATCATAATAACAATGATGATAATTATAGTTATCAAAAATAATGAAATGATAATAATGATAATGATAATAGTGATAAAAATGAAGTGATAATGATCATAAATAATGATAAAGATAATGACAATAATAATGATAATAATAATAGTAATTGTCATTATTACTATCAATATTGGTATTATTATCATCATTATTATTATAACAACAATAACAATAATGACAACAAAAATAACAATGATGATGATAATGGTAATGATAACGATAATCATAATAGTAATGATAGTAGTTATAATTATGATAATACTAAAGATTATGATTGTAATAATGAAAATTATCATTTTTATTATCATTATTATAATAATTTTTATCATAATCATTATTACTATCATCATCATTATTATTATTACTATTATCATTATTATCATCATTATCATTATTATCATCACTATCATTATTTACATTGGTTTCATCTTCAATATCATTGTTATTGTTATCATTGTCATTATTATCATCATTATCTTTATATTTGTTATTATTGCTATCATCATTCTATTTATCATTATTATTACCATCATCATTAGTGTTATCATTTTTATCATTAGTATTACTCTTATTATTTTTGTCATCTTAGAAACAGAAAGAGATAGAGAGATAGAGAGAGACAGACAGAGAGAATCAAAAGAAATTGAAAAAACAAACAAACAGAGACAGTGTTACACCAAATAAACAACAGCAAAATTTATCAACAACAAAAACAAAACAACACCCCTTCTCCCCTCCCTCCCCCTCCAAAAAAATATACACAGACAAATAAAAAAAACACCATCTTACCCTCGCCACACACACCCCAAAAAAAAAAAAAAAAAATAAATAAAATAAATAAATTAATAAATAAAAACAACACCATCCTACCCTACCCCCCCCCCCCATTCTCAAAAAGCAAATACCCAGACAAATAAGAACAACAAAACCATCCTCCCTTCGCCACCCCCTACCCCCCCCCCAAAAAAAAAAAAAAAAAAAAAAATACCCAGACAAACAAAACAAAACAAAACAAACAAACAAAAACAAAAAACACACACCAATCTCCATCATAATAAGATCAATAAGAAAACACGAGAGGATGGAAATGACTCGAGCGAGCGACGAACGCCGTTAACTTAAGACAAATATAAGGGTCTCGAGCGAAGAGAAATGGCCGCTCCTTGGGCGAGTCTGCGAGGGCGAGAAATAGATGGATGGATAGATAGACAAAATAGACAGACGGAGGAAGGGAGTGAGAAAGAATGAGGGGAGGGGGAGGGGTGAGGAGTGTGGGGTGAGGGGTGAGAGGTGAGGGGTGAGGGGAGGTTGGGGTGAGGGGTGAGGGGAGGTGAGGGGTGAGGGGAGGTTGGGGACGAGGGGTAAGGAGGAGGGGAAGTGGAGAGGAATGGAAGAAGACATAAAATAAATGGCACAGAGGCACGGACACAGATAATGTCCAGTGTGTGTCCATCATATCCTTTTCCCCCTCTTCCTCCTTTCCTCCTCCTCCTCCTCCTTCTCCTCCATCTGTTTCTTCTCCTCCTCATCTTTCCTTCCACCTCTTCTTCCTCCTCCTATTCCTCCTCCTCCCTCGTTCTCCTCCAACTCCCTCCTCCCTCATTCCACCTCCCTCCTCCCTCATTCCACCACCTGCTCCTCCTCCTCCTCCTCCTTCCTCCTCCTTCTCCACTCCCATTCGCTTTAGCGCCCACCACTTCCCCCCACACCCCCATGCCCCCATACCCATCAACCATACCCATACTCTATGTCGCGACCTGTGATACGACCATATATGGAGGGGAGGGGGGAGTGGGAGTCGGGGGGGGAGAAAGAAGGAAGAAGAGGAGTAGGAGGAGAGTTATGAGGAGGAGGGAAGAATGGGGAAGAGGAGGAGGAAGAGAGGGGAGATGATGATGATAAGAAAGAGGAGGAAGGAAGAATTAGAGGAGGAGGAAAGAAGAGGCGGCGGGAAAGGAGAAGGATGGGGAGAAGGAGAAAGAGAAAGAGATGAAGAAAGAGAATAATAAGAAGAAAGAGGAGGAAGGAGAAGAAAGATATGAAGAAGAAAAGGAAGATAAAGAAAAAGAGGAACAAAGAAATAGATGGGGATAGAGAATGAGAAAAAGAAAGAGAAAAATAGAAGAGAAAAGAAAGAGAGGAAGAAAAAGAAGAAGAAGAAGAAAGAGAAGGAGAAGAAGGAAGGAAAAAAAAAGAAGACAAAAAAGAAGAAAAAATAAGAAAGAGAAAAAGAGAAGAAGAAAAATAAAGGAGAAAAAGAAAGAAAAGGAGAAGAAGGAAGGAAAGAAAGAAGGCAAGAAAAAAAAAAGAATATGAAAAAGAAGAAGAAGAAGGAAGAGAAGAAGAAAAGA
>NW_028234423.1:16389916-16392416 GCF_977035675.1 Penaeus japonicus | reverse complement strand
CCCACCTTCAACCTTTCCCCCCACCACTCCCCACTCCCACCCCTCCCTCACCCCCAACACTCAACCTTCCCCCCCACCCCTCCATCACCCCCTACCCTCAACCTTTCTCTCCCCCACCACTCCCATCACCCACCCCTCCCTCACCCAACCCTCAACTTCCCCCCCCTACCCCTCCATCACCCCCTACCCTCAACCTTCCCCCCCCCCCACCCCTCCCCCCCCCCCCCCCTCCCTCACCCCCAACACTCAACCTTCCCCCCCACCCCTCCATCACCCCCTACCCTCAACCTTTCTCTCCCCCACCACTCCCCACTCCCTCCCCACTCCCTCCCCATCCCCCCCCCCCCCCCGCCAAAGGACAAGGACCAAGCTGGATGACTTCTGTCCACACCGCTTTGAATATCCGCGGGAGGCCACATGAGTAAGAATACATCAGGCCACGGCTTCGGCGCCCTCTTGAAAGCCTCCTCTTGTCCCTCTTCCTCTTCCGCTTCTTCCTCTTTCTTCTTCCTCTTTTTTTATTCTCTCTCTCTCTCTCTCTCTCTCTCTCTCTCTCTCTCTCTCTCTCTCTCTCTCTCTTTCTCTCTCTTTCTCTCTCTTTCCCTTCCTTTTAATTTCTTGCCTTCCTTCTTTTCTTTTCTTTCTCTCCCTGCTCCTCTTCTTCCCCCTCCTCTTCTTCCCCTTCTTGCCTCCTTACCCTCTCTCTCCCCTTCTACTCTTCTTTATTTCCTCTTCTTCTTCTTCTTTCTGCTTCTTCTATCTTCTCTTCTCTCTCTCACACACACACTCCCAAATCTCCCTTCATAAAAAAAAGAAAAAAAGGGAAAATAAAAAATAAGATAAAAATATATAAAATATATAATAATATATATATATATATAATATATATATATATGGATATATATATAGATATAGATATAGATAATTATAGATATATAGATATAGATATATAAGATAATATAGTATAGATATATTATTATATATATATATATAATATATATATATATATATATATATATATATATATATATATATATATATATATATTATCAATATATACTTCTCCTATATATCCTTTTTTACACCACACTTCTCCCACTTTTCCTCTCTCTCCCCTTTCCTCTTTCTCTCACTTCATTTCATTCTCTCTCTTTCTCTCTCCCTTCCCCTCCTCCTCTCCTCCTCCTATTCTTTCTCCCCTTTATTCCTTCGTCCCTCTCCTCTTTCCTCCTCTCCCCCTCCCTTTTCCCCTTTTCTCCCTCCTCTCTCTCCCTCCTTCCCCTCTCCTTCCTCTCCTTCCCCTCGTCTCTCCTCTAATTCTCCTTTCCCTCTTTCCCCTCTCTCTTCTCATTAAACATCCTCCCTTCTTTCTCTCCTCTTTTCATCTCTCCCCTTCCTCTCCCTTTTTTCTCCTCCTCCCTCTCTCCCCTCCCCTCCCCCTCCTTTTCTCTTCTCTCTTCCTCTTCTCCACTCCCATCTTTCTCCTCATCCTCATTCCCTTCCCTCCCTCTCCCTCTTCTCTCCTCTCCTCTCCTCCCCCTCCCCCTCTCCCTCTCCTCTCCTCTCCTCTCTTTCCCTCTTTCTCTCCCTCTCATTCTCCTCTCCTCCCCTCCCCCCTCCCTCTCCTCTTCTTTTTCCTCACTCTTATCTCCTCTCTCTCTCTTCCCCCCTTTCTCTCCCTCTCATTACCCTCTCTCTTATCCCCTCTATCTCTCCCTCTCATTCCCCTCTCTTCCCCTTTCCCTCTCTCCCCCCCTCTCATTCCTCTCACCTCCCCTCCCCTTTCCCTCTCTCTCCCTCTCATTCCCCTCTCTTCCCCTTTCCCTCTCTCTCTCCCTCTTCTCCTCTTTCCCTCTCTCTCTCCCTCTCATTCTCCTCTCCTCCCCTTTCCCTCTTTCTCTCCCTCTCATTCCCCTCTCCCCTTTCCCTCTCATTCCCCTCTCTCTTTCCCCCTCTTTCTCTCCCTCTCATTCCCCTCTCCCCTTTCCCTCTCATTCCCCTCTCTCTTTCCCCCCATAACTTAAACACACGCACACACCAACACCGTTATTCCCACATTTAGTCTGTGATTTATATCGGTCTGCTGTTGTTATTAAAAACATCCGCACCAGTAACTGTAATTACTATGTGCTATGTGGGTCAATGCTGAATGCTGTTGCAGGCTTTAACCACATATGCGCGTGTGGTGACTGATGTGGTTTGTGGTATTTCTCTTGCTTTCTCTTTCTCTCTCTCTTTCTGTCTGTCTCTTTCTCTCTCTCTCTCTCTCTTTCTCTTTCACTCACTCTCGCTCTCATACTTCCTTTCTCTCTCTGTGTGTGTGTCTCCCTTTCTCGCTCTTTATGTTTTATCTTTCTCTCTCTTTTTCTTTCTCTTTTCTACTGATTCCCAAATCTCTTTCTCTCTCTTTCTCTATCTTACTATCCTTCTCTCTCTCTCTCTCTCTCTCTCTCTCTCTCTCTCTTTCACCCCCTCTCTCTCTTTCACCCCCCCCCCTCTC
>NW_028234423.1:16379916-16384916 GCF_977035675.1 Penaeus japonicus | reverse complement strand
CAGACCCTCGCCAGAACAAAAGCGGGTGATTTTCGAAGGGTTGCTCTCCGCGTTGGCAGTACTGTGTAGACGCATGAATCCTCGGCCGCGGGATTACCTCGGATGCAAGGATTAATCACCGGATTATCCCGGATTGTTGAAAAAACGCCGGTCTGACATGTGTCTAGCAAATTGATGTGTGAAAAACGGGCTAATGTAAATATAACCAACTTTTAACACTTGACGGAAACGGAGGGGTGGGGGGAGGGAGGGGGAGGGGGAGTGGGGCTAAAAGGAAGAGGGGGGAGGGGTGGGGGAGGAGGAGGAGGGGGAGGAGGGGGACTTTGTAATAGAGACATGTGCATTTGAAGATTTATTATTGACTGTACATGTTGAGCGAGCTGCGCACTCGTATCCTTCGATAAGTCACAGTCGATGGCTGTCCGGAACGAATACATACGGGAAATACTTGATGTTCATATTCAAATGAGCGATGTATATGTTAATGTAACACCATCCACCTGTGACCGATAACGTACTTTTGACCTGTGTGCATCAGATGGGTTATATAGACGCATTTGCTATAAAAAAGGAAGGAAATATATATTTATGTGGGGGGGGAGGGGGGTGTTCTATTCGTTATTGATTAGAAATTAATATGTATGTGACACTAATGATCTGAATACAACGTACAGAAGAAGCTGTGTTAATTACGATATGAAATGAAATGTCGGACATGCTTCTAATACGAAAGGAATGATTACGCTTATCTAATAGTTACCAAACCTTTCTATTACCGCTCTGTACACACTCCATGCCCCTGATGAACAGAAGAACATTCCTCAAACTGTTCATATTTGTTCATTACTGGGGGAGTCCGAAGGGAATAGGCAGTTGGAACAAGAGATGCTACGAACTTCTGGCTGATGTAGAACCGAACTTCCACCGGTTACCAAGAACAATATGTTCATCGGGTGTGAACAATGAACACAAAAAAGGCTTTCCAGAGTATATGGAAATGGCCGTGGGTGACATAGTGGGCTGGGCGCAATAGGGAAGGGCGTTGAGTTAAAGTTATGGGCGTGATTATAAATAGATATGAAATGTGGCCGTGTGATATAATTAGGAAGGTAATGAGAGGGAGATCGGGTGATGGGCGTTTGGGCGTTTTAATCAGCGATATTACGAATTGTTATCTTAATAATGTAAAAAAAAACAGTAATTGGGATACTACTACTATAATTACTACAGATCATGATGATGAGAATGATATGATGATGAAAGGGACAATGAAAATAATGATATGACAATAATGTTTAGCTTTATCATCATAATAGCCATGACAATGATGATGAGAATAATAGTAATGACAATGTTATTGATGATAATGAAATTGATAATATTATTATTATTGATAACAACAAAAATAATAGCTAATATAATGATGGTAATAAAAATAATGATAGTAATCATATTAATGATAATAATAATGATAATGATATGAGCAATGATAATAGAAATAACAATAATTATGACTACAGTGATAACAATGATAAAGATAATGATAATAACAACATTATCATGGAAATGATGATAATGATTATAATAATACTGATAATGATAAAGATGATATTAGATATCATGATAATAAGGACAACAGCAACAGCACCACACCCAACAATGATAATGCCATTAATAATGATGTTAATAATATTGATATTGATAAGGATAATAGTAATGATAATATTAATAATCGTAATGATGATAACAAAAACAATATCCATATTATTAATAATAATGATAATGATGGTAAAGATAACGATAATAATGATAATGATTATGATAAAGGTAATAGAAATGATAGTATTAATAATCACATTGAGGAAAAGAATAACAATAATAATAATGATAATGATGACGATAATGTTGATAATAATACTGACAATACAACAATAACAAAGATAATCAATTGATAAATAAGGATAATCACAAAAAGATTTTTATAGACAGAGAGAGAAGTTACAAAACACTCAAGTCTACCACAAAATACCCAAGTCTACCACAAAATTCACAAGTCTAACACAAAATACACAAGTCTACCACAAAATACACAAGTCTACCACAAAATACCCAAGTCTACCACAAAATTCACAAGTCTAACACAAAATACACAATTCTACCACAAAATACACAAGTCTACCACAAAATACACAAGTCTACCACAAAAAAAGTTCAAAAGACAAGGAATCACTACCAGTTGCATATCCACAGTCTGTGACATTTTGCAAAGGCGAAGAATCAATCCAAAGGAGATCCAACCTCGAATCCGAATCACCACCAAAGTCTAAACGATGTTACTCTGGCCATGGCCAACCCACCCATAACAATGCACCACACTCGGTCACTTTTCACATAACAACCCAGTGATCGAAGGCAGTAGTAGTAGGCCTACCTCTAGGTGGGGGAAGGGGGCGGGTGAGGGTGAGGGGGGGCGGGGGGGGGAGCGGGGGGAGAGTGATAGATTGAAGATGATATAGATTTTTTTTTTTTTTTCCTGTTCTAGTTGACCAGTGTTATATCGCCTCATGGGTGTTCCTGCCGCTCTATTACGCACGCAGTGATGACCATCTTTCGGGTGTCTTTTCTTCGTCTTTTTCATATTCTTCGACTTCTTTTTTATCTTCTAGTTATTCATATTTTACGCTCCTTTTTCTTATTCGATTTTGTTTTTCTTCTTCTTCTTCTTAATTCTTCTTCCTTATTCGTTTCTCCTCCTCTCATTCCTCCTCTTCTCCTCCTTTTTCTCCTCCTATCCGTCTTTCTTTCTTTTTTTCGTCTTCTTCCTCTTCCTCTATTTCCATCCTTTTACTCATCCTTTTCAACTTATATTCCTTCTTTTTTTTTATTATTCATATGTTGTCATTTCTCTTTCGCCCTTTTTGCTTTTTCTTCTCTTCATTTGCTTAAGGTTCTTTTTTTGTTGAGATTTTGCTCTTCTCGCTTTTTCTGTCTTATCTCTCTTGTGGTTCTTGTTTAATTGTCTTTATTCATCTGGTTGTTTTGTTTGCCAGGTTGCTTGTCTGTCTGTTTGACTATGTCTCTCTCTTATGTATACACACAAACATAGGTGCATTCATATATGCATGCATGTGTGTATATATACATACATATATATATATATATATATATATATTATATATATATAATATATATATATATATATGTACACACACACACACATATATATATTATATATATATATATATATATATATATATATATATATATATATATATATATATATATATATATATATATATATATATATATATATATATATATATATATATATATATATATATATATATACATGTGCGTGTCTGTGTGTGTGTGTGTGCGTGTGCATGTGAGTGTGTTTTCGTGTGTGTGTGCATGTGTGTGTGCGTATAACACAGTCAGACAGACAGAGAGACAGAGAGACAGACAGAAACAGAGACAGAAACAGAGACAGAGACAGAGACCCACAAAAGCAAACTCTACTCAATGCATTCTCCCCTTCTTTCCTCTCCCTCTTCCCTTCTCCCTCTCTTTGCCTCTCCCCAGAGACCGAAGGAGATGAGGAAGACCTATGCTTACCAGATACCCCACCGGCATTATCCATTCCCCGAATCTGAATTTATGATATAGTGTTTCCCGTTCTAAGAGGTTTGGTAGTGAAATATGCATGAGAATATCGCTGGCCAGCCGCGGCTCGGTGCCAGGCGTACGATAATCGGGGGGGGGGGGGGGGGGGGGGGGGGGGGGGGGGGGGGGGGGGGGGGGGGGGGGGGGGGGAAGGGGGAGGGGAGGGGGTGGGGGGGTAGGAGAGGAAGTGGGGAAGGGGGGTGAAGGTTGTGAGGAGGGAGGGAGGGAGGGAAGAGGATGGGTGGGAGGAGGTGGGGGAGGGGGGGAAGGGTGGTGGGAGGGGTGGTGGATAGGAAGGATAGGGAGGTTGTGGGTGGGTAGGAGAGGAAGTGGGGGAGAGGGGGGAGGTTGTGAGGAGGGAGGGAGGGAAGCGGGTGGGTGGTGTGAGGGGGGGGGGTTGTGTTGAGAGTGGAGAGGGGTTTGGATAAGGGAAGGGGGAGGTTTGTGAGGAGGGGAGAGGGGGGTTGGGGTAGGGGGACAGGGAAGGGGGAGGAGGGGAATCAGGATGAAATGGTAGAGGGAGGGGGAAAGGGGGAAGGGGGGTGGGGATAGGGGGACAGGGAAGGGGGAGGAGGGGAGTCAAGGTGAAATGGTAGAGGGAAGGGGAAAGGGGGAAGGTAGTTATGCAGGGCTAAGGGGAAGGAGGGGGAAGGAGAGGGATGGTAATGGGAGGCTGGAAAGGGAAAGAAGGGAGGGACATAGAGGGGGAAGAGATGGAGAAAGACACAGTGAGGAGAGAAGAGAAAAAAGAAGGAAGAAGGAAGGGAGGGGGGGGGGTAGAGAGGGAAGGCGAGGTGGAAAGAGGGTAATGGAGGGGAGGGAAGAAATGAAGGAAGGAAGGAAGAGGATAGAGAGGAGGATGGGTAGGAAGAGAAGATAGGAAGCGAGGGGAGATGGAGGAAGGGAAAATAGGAGGAGAGAGAGGAAGTTAAGTAGAAGGGGTGAGAAGGAGAGGAATGATATGGGGTGGGAGGAGAGAAATGGAGAGAGAAGAAGAGGGATAAAGAGAGAGAGAAAGGGAAGAGAGAGATAGATAACAGAAAGAAGATAGTTAGAAGATAAGGGGGAGGGGGAGGGGGTCTAAAGTCTAAGAAACACTCAGAGAGAACAAACCTCCGCCAACGCCCAAGAATTCTGTAAATTCGTCTAATCATTTGCTTTCAGTGCCATGGCCAATCCACCCATAAATGATCATCCGAATCTGGCTGCAACTTTTCAATTCTCTACGGCATTAGAAGAAGAAAGGGAGGAGGAGGAGGAAAAGAAGAAGAAGAAGAAGAAAAAAAAAGTGAAAATGACGAATAGAAGGAGGAAAAGAAGCAGAGGAAGAAGAAGAA
>NW_028234423.1:16367416-16369916 GCF_977035675.1 Penaeus japonicus | reverse complement strand
TTTATATAGTATAGTTATTGATTTATTATGTAGATAGATGCTTATTTATAATATTTATATATTTATATTCTTTTTGATGTGTGAAGATGTATATTACAAACACACACACACACACACATTCACACATACAAGGACACACACACACCTTCACACACGCACACAAGCGACACGCTCACACACACACAGATATATTTGATATAGATAGTTTTGATGATATATATATGATATATATATTTATATATATATAGTGATATATGTCTGCATTATTATATATTGGTAGATGATTTATAATTAGATTTATAGATATATATATTTATATATATATTTTCTGTGTGTATTAATTTAGTTTGGTATATATATAGTTGTATATATATATATATTATATTTATATAGTTAGGTATATACACACACACACATTCACGCACACACAAACACCCACCCACTACCACCACCACAAAGCAGACACACACACACTCACAACAGACACCTAGATTTATATAGTTTGAGATTGCGTTTTATAGATATATATTTTTAATATATATAGATATATTTATATTGATATTTATATATAATAAGATACAGCGTTTATGAATATGTATAGATGCTTAATTTTATTTTTATATAGGTATATATATATATATATTATATTATATATATTTATATATATTTAAGTTTATATATATATTTATATATATATTTATATATTATATATATGTGTATAAGTTTTCATTTAAATTTTAATATATATTTATACATATAAAATTTTTATTTATAGTTAGATTTATATTATATAGATATTATATTTACATATATATATATATTATATAGATATATTAGAAATTTACATCATATATTTATATATACTTACAAATAATAGATTATATATATATATATATAATATATATATATATATATATATTTTATGTGCGTTGCCGTGTGGATGTTGTGTGTGTGTGTTGTGATGTGTGTGTGTGTGTATATATATATTTATATTATTATATAAATTTTGTATATAATATATATATATATAGTATATATAATGATATTGGTATTTAATAGTTTTTGATATATATATTTATATATAGATATGTATATTTATATTTTGATATATATTACATATATTGATCTATATATTTATATGATATATGATATTATATAATATATAGATACATTTACATATATATATATTATATCCTATATCGATCTGTGGATATATATATATATATTAATATACATACATTCTTTTACTGATATATATACATGTATATATATATATATATATATATAATATTATATTTATATATATTTATATATTCATATCTATATCTATATGTATATATATATCGACATATTTTTATATATATTCATATATATATCTAAACCTTTATTCATATCTATATCTACACACACACACACACACACACACACACACACACACACACACACACACACACAACACTAACACACGCATACTTCCCACACACACACACACCACAGACACCACACCACACACACACACACACACACACACACACCACACACACACACACAGACACACACACACACACTCTTATATATATATATTTATATATATTATAGATGTATATATATATTTTATATATTAATAAACATATTATATGTTATTATATGTTTTATTATATATATTATTAAACATATTATATATATATATATGTAATATATTATTTATATATATTAATAAACTTATATATGTATATGAATGTTATTTATATATATATATATTTGGGGTTTATATATATATATATAATTATACATATTATAATATATTATTAAGATGTATTTATATATATGGCTATATTTAAATATATTTAGATATTTATATATAGATTTATATATATATATTTTTTATTATACAGATATGTATATATTATAGGTATATCAGGGACACACACACACAACACACACACCCCCCTATCACCACACACACACATACGACACACACCACAACACACACAAAAACACACACACACACACATGGGGGACCACACACCACACACACACACACACAACGCACACACACTCACACACACACAATATACTTCTTTATATATATTTAGTTATATACACATATATATATATATATATAGTATTATATATATATATAGATAGATATATATATATAAATATATAATGATAATTTATTTAATATATATTTATTTATATGTTTATATAATATCACACACATTTTTATATATATATATATATATATATATAGATATATATATATATAGTGATATAGATATATATATATTGTGAGTTTATATATATTTATATATCTTATATATAGTTTTTTTTTATAGTAAATATATTTATATATTAGATAGTTATATATATATATTTATATATCGATATATATTATTTATATTATATATATATATATATATATATTTATATATATATATATATTTATATTTACACCACACAACACACACACACACACTCACACACACACATAGACACA
>NW_028234423.1:16334916-16352416 GCF_977035675.1 Penaeus japonicus | reverse complement strand
GAGATGAGAGGGGGGTGGGGAGGAGGAGGAGGGGTAGAGGTATAGGGGATAAGGGGAGAGGGGGAACTAGGAGGAAGAAGGGGTCGAGAAGGGGAAGGGGAAGAGGGGGGATCGGCAGCTGCAGAGAGAGAGAGAGAGAGAGAGAGAGAGAGAGAGAGAGAGAGAGAGAGAGAGAGAGAGAGAGAGGGGTGGGGGGGAGGGGTGGAGAGTGAGGGGAGGCAGTCGGATGCTGAGGGGAAAGGGTTAGAGGAAGGGCGACATCGGAGGCTGAGGGGGAGGAGAGGGGGGGATGGAGCGGGGGGCATCAGATTCCGAGAGGGAGAGGGTTGAAGGGGTGGGGTGGGGGTGGGGAGAGGAATGGTGTGGGGGTTGGGTGGGGGGGGGCGAGCGTACCTTTCCCTCTGTCATGGCCTCTTTCCCTCGTCTTTTATTGGGGCGACTATGTCATTCATGCACACTGCCATGAATAGTGCATGGTTGGTGAATATGCACAATCTCTCTCTCTCTCTCTCTCTCTCTCTCTCTCTCTCTCTCTCTCTCTCTCTCTTTCTCTTTCTATTCTATTCTTTATCTATCCTCCATACTTCTGTATTTGTTATCATTTATTTGTTATTTATTGTGATTTCCGCCACTTAGATATTTCTTTCCTTTATTTATTTATTTTTTCAAACATTTATCAAAATATAAACTCCACACGTACATGCACGGTTGGTAAAGACGAAATAAATGTATAGTTTAATGTACATATTTATATTTTCTGTGTAGGTCTGTCACTCTATGTAGGTACTTATACGTACATACATACAGATAGAAATGGCACACAAATACAATTATACTCACTCTCATATAACTAACACATTCACACACACACACACACACACACACACACACAGACAAGCACATAAACACACACACATGCACGCAAGCACACAAACAAACACACACACGCACATAAACACACAACCCAAACCAACAGCGTCGCGCACAAACAAAAGCGCATCAACACAAACAGTAGCAGGCCCCCTACAGACATGTCAACATATATTCATGCACTCATATAAACACACTCCCTCTTTCCCCTCTTGCGCTCTCTCTCTCTCTCTCTCTCTCTCTCTCTCTCTCTCTCTCTCTCTCTCTCTCTCTCTCTCTCTCTCTCTCTCTCTCTCTCTCTCTCTCTCTCTCTCTCTCTCTCTCTCTCTCTCTCTCTCGCTCTTGCTCTCTCTCTCGCTCTCTCTCTCTCTCTCGCTCGCTCTCGCTCTCTCTCTTTCCCATACGGACAGACATCTATCATTTCCTCTCTCTTGAAGCAACCCCTACCCTCCCCCCCTTCACCCTCATCCTCACCCTTACCCTCACCCTCTGCAGAATACACTACAGTATTTTCCCCTCTTCCTAACCCTCCCCTCGTCCCTCTGTTGTCGTCTTGCTCTCCCTGTTTCTGTATGTGTCTCTCTCCCTTCTCATGTATATCTGTCTCACACTGTCTCTGTCTCTCTATTTCTCTTTTTTCAGTTTCTCTTCTTTCTCTCTTTTTCTCGCACTCTCTCTTCCTCCTTTTCCTTTTTTCCTAGTTCTCTTATCTAGCCCTACCCCTCCTCCTCTTCCTCCCTCCCTCTCCTCTCTCTCTCTCTCTCTCTCTCTCTCTCTCTCTCTCTCTCTCTCTCTCTCTCTCTCTCTCTCTCTCTCTCTCTCTCTCCCCCCCTTCAATACAACCCATATAATCCCCCAATTCATAATCCATATCAGTGATAATATTCCCCTCCCCCCCCCCCATCCCCCACCTATAACCCCGTCACGCCTGGCTTCTCGCTGACTATATTAAAGAAGGAAACCCATTTGTCAATTTCTCTAAACCATTTTCCTGTCCCCTTCTTTCTCTCTTTTTCCCCCCTCTCTACTCCCCTCTCTCCCTTATTTCCTCGCCTCTTCCCTCTTTCTTTCTCTCTCTGCTCTCTCTCTCCTCTCTATCCCCCTTCCCCTTTCTCCCCTTTGTCCTGTCTCTCTATCCCTTCCCCCCTCTCTGTTTTCCTTTCCCCTCTTCTCTGTCTCCTTTTTCCCCTCTCTCCCCTCTGTCCCCCCTCTCTATCCATCCCCTCTCCCCTATCTCCCATCCCCCATTCCCTTCTCCCCCTTCTCCCCTTTGTCCCCCCTCACTGTCTCCCTTTCCCCTCCCCCCTCTCTCCCCTCCCCTGTCTCCCTTTTCCCCTCTTAAAGCGAGTCTCCTTGGTTTAAAAAGAATGCCAGGCCTTCTTATTATGACGGAGGTATGTGTTCATTCTTTGTTCACGATGATAATGCAATGATGATCTTAATGATGATGGTAGTGGTCTTTGGCTTTTCTGTTTTATTTATTATCACTTTATTATCATTATTATCATTATTATTTATTATTGGTTATTATCACCAATAATAACTTCTCTTTACATTTTCATTTGCTATTCTCTCTCTTCCTCCTCTACTCTCCCTCTACCCCTCTACCCCTCTTCCCTCCCCTCCTCTACTCTCCCTCTTCCTCTCTTCCTTCCTCTTTCCCCTCCTCTCCTCTCTCCTTCCCCTTCCCCTTCTCCTCCTCCTCCTCCTCCTCCTCCTCCTCCTCCTCCTCCTCCTCCTCCTCCTCCTCACCGAGACGGATTCACCCTCTCTCCTGCATGGATATCCTTCGGTCGACCCACCTGTTCTGACGTTTCATATTCCGCCTCCCGTGTGTGTGTGTGTGTGTGTGTGTGTGTGTGTGTGTGTGTGTGTGTGTGTGTGTGTGTGTGTGTGCGTGTGTGCGTGCGTGCGCGTGAGTGTGTAATATGTAAGTTTTATTTCGTGTGTGTGGGTGGGGGTTGGGGGGAAAGGGTGGGGGATAGAAGGAAGGGGAAATGGGTAGTGTGTGTGTGTGTGTGTGTGTGTGTGTGTGTGTGTGTGTGTGTACGTTCATGCCTTATCCCCAATACACGCACCAATCAGCAGAGCATTCCAATCAAAAGCGATTTATTCCTTCTACAATCATATCTTTTGAGTACCAATCATTAACACATTTTTTACCTCTAGATAATAATCCCAATCATTATCTTAACCACGCCCACTGAGCCATTTCTTCGATGCCATCAGCTTTATGTGTGACTTAGAACCCTTTTCTCTCTCTCTCTCTCTCTCTCTCTCTGCCTTTCCCTCTCTCTCTCTCTCTCATTCTCTCTCTCTCTCTCTCTGCCTTTCCCTCTCTCTCTCTCTCTCTCTCTCTCTCTCTCTCTCTCTCTCTCTCTCTCAGTCGCTCTCTCTTTTTCTCTTCCGCTTCCAACCTCTCCCCCCCCTTTCCCCTTTCTCCCTACCCTCTTCCCGTCCCTTCCCCCTTTTTCACCACTCTCTTCCTCTCCCTTTCCCCATCCTCTCCCCCTCTCTTCCCCCTTCCCTATCCCCTCTTCCCCTTCCACGTCCCCTCTTGCCTCGTCCCTCCGATTAAAACCCGCCCGCCCTCCATCTCTTCACATCGCGCCCCTAACAGGAAATGAAAATAGATTTGCCTTAAAACGGGGGACTGGATCTGTGGGAAGGGGAGGAGGAGGAGGAATAGGAGGGGGGAGGGGGAGGAGGAGGAGGAGGAGGAGGAGGAGGGGGAGGTGGAGGAGGAATAGGGTGGTGGGAGGAGGAGGTGGAATAGGAGGGGGGAGGGGGAGGGTGGTGGGAGGAGGGGGAGAAGGGATGAGGGGGAGAAGGGAGAAGGGTGGAGGGGGAGGAGGGGAAGAGAAAGGGGGAGGGGGGAGGAGGAGAAGGGGGGAGGGGAAGGAGGAAGGGAATAGGAAACGGAGAAAAGGAAAAAGGGGGGGGGGGGGAAGAGGGGAAGAAATGAGAAGCAAGAAAACAGAAAGAAACAGAACAAGAAGGGAAAGAGGAGAAGACGAGAAGAGGAAAAGAAAAAGAGGTTAAGAGAAGAGAACCGAGTAAGAGCCGAGGAGAGAACCGAATAAGGAGAGGGAAGGGTAGAGGGGAGAGAGGGGGAAGGGGGAAGGGGGAGGGGGTTGGGGAGGGAGGAAAGGGAGCCGAGGAGAGAACCGAATAAGGAGAGGGAAGGGCAGAGGGGAGAGAGGGGGAAGGGGGAGGGGGTGGGGAGGGAGGAAAGGGAGCCGAGGAGGGAAAAAAAAAAGGATCCGTTTTGCTACAGCTCTTTGTGTGTTGTTTGCCCTCGTTGTCGCTCGCTGCCTCCTCGTGTCGGCCGGCCGCGGAGCCGTTCGGAAGCCCGGTCGCGCGCGCTCTTTGATCCCGGGGCCGCGGTAGGGTGGGGGTGGGTGGGGGGAGGGGGGAGAGGGGATGGGGGTGAGGGGGGAGGGGGGAGGCTCGTTCGGCCGGTCCGCGGGTTGTCTCTTCGGGGGGATTTTTTTTTTTTTTTGGGGGGGTGGGTAAGGAGGTGACGGGGGGGGGTGAGGGGGTAAGGGGTGGGGAGGAAGGTGGGAGGGGGTGGAGAGAGATCTAGTGAGGGGGTGGGGGAGGGGGCAGAGAAAGAGAGAGAGAGAGAGAGAGTGAGAGGGGTGGGAGGGGGTGGAGGGAGATGGGGTGGGAGGGTGGGAGGGGGTGGAGACCCTTTTTTTCTCATTGGCTTTCGAAAGTCTGTCATCACCCCCCTTCCCCCTCCCCACCCCCCTCACCCACACCCCCACACCTCCACCTCCTCCACCCACTCCCTCTGTCCTTCCCTGGCCGATTCATCTATTCATTACTCATCTAAAACCCTTGCTCGCCTCTCTGCTTGCGCCAAATTAAGAATCACGATTAATCTGAACCTCCTACCCCCCTCCCCCTCCCCCTCCCCCTCTCCCATCCCTCATCACCCCCCCACCCTCCATCCCACAAACACACACTCAAACAAACAAACAAACACAAACAAAGAAACTCAAAACAACACACCAAACAAACAAACAAACAAACAACCTCCCTTCCCCCCATCCCCACCCCCAACAACCAAACAACCAAACAAACAAACCCCCTCAAAAAAAAAAAAAAAAAAAAACTAATTACCGCATTTCTTTGATTTCTTTGAACGCAAAGCGAAGGGCGATCGGGCGGCCGCGAGCGACGAGGCACAACCAAGTCCACTTTGAATGATAGATTACTCTTCCAAGCGCCCACTTGTATTGCAACACACACGCCATTGCACTCAAAAGGGGGCGTGGCTACTGGTCTTTGCCCAGTGCTCTTGCAAAGGGAAGTTCTTGGTCGTGTGGTGATGACGGTGATGATGGTGATGATGGTGATGATGGGTGTGTGGTGATTGCGGGTTATGGTGATGATTATGGTGATGATGGGTTGTGTCTGGGTGTGTGTGTGGTGCTTGCGGGTGATGGTGATGATGATGATGATGATGATGGGTGATGATGTTGGGTGATGCTTGGTGTCAGATGATACTGGTGATATTTGGTTGTGATGCTTCTTGATTGTTTGTTTGTTTGTGATGTAGGATGGTGATGCCTAGTGTGATGATGTTATAACATCACTGCCATAAAAAAAACATCATCATCATCATCATCATCACTATCATCACCAATATCATTATCCTCTTCCTCATCCCCATAATCATCACCATCACCACCCAAAAAGTTACAAGAAAAGCAAAACAAAATCCACAAAAAGGCCTATAAGTGATGTAAAATTCCCCTTTTATTGCTTAACGAAAAATAATAGGCCTACTTAACCTATGAATCATAAATCCGGTTTTATAGGCCTAGTCTAATAGGATTCTATGCATAGGGATTTATCGTAAGTAACTTTTTGTTTGATATAAAAAGGAGGGATCGTGATAGGTTGTCAAAATAGGAAGGTAGAGTGAGAGAGAGAGAGAGAGAGAGAGAGAGAGAGAGAGAGAGAGAGAGAGAGAGAGAGAGAGAGAGAGAGAGAGAGAGAGAGAGAGAGAGGGGTGGGGGATGACATCATCATCAACAGATCTTTTATGAAAAATGATAAGATTAAACATTATAATAGTGATAACAATAACGACTGTATTATTAGTAGGAAAAACAACAACAACAGAAGCATCAACAACAATAATAAAAATGATAATCATCATCAATAACAAAAAATAACAATGCTTCTAATAATAATGAAATAATGATAACAACGATAATAATGATAATAATAACAACAAGAACCAATACCAATATATTCATAATTTCAAAATCTCCATCAGCTAAAAGCAAAACATAGGCCCCTTCCCCTCTCTTCGCCCCTCCCACCCTCCCCCTCTCCACCCCTTCCCCTCCCCATCCATCCACCCCTTCCCCCTTCCCCCCTTCCCCTCGTTCATAAGGAAATGGCGTAATAGCAAGAAAAGCGCCGTTATTGATAGTGATTGAGGGGAGCCTGTGTAATGACAGCCGAGGGGAGATCGCCATGGTGAGTAAGGGGTCGGTGGCGTTAACAGGGGTAACGACTGCGATGGTGAAGGAAAGAAGGCTGAGGGGAATGAAGGAGGATGGGTGGGGAGATATGGTGAGGGGGAAGGGTGGGGAGGTGGTGGGGAGGTGGTGAGGGGGATGGGTAGGGAGATACGGTGAGGGGGAAGGGTAGGGAGATATGGTGAGGGGGAAGGGTGGGGAGATATGGTGAGGGGGAAGGGTGGGGAGGTGGTGAGGGGGAAGGGTAGGGAGATATGGTGAGGGGGAAGGGTAGAGAGATATGGTGAGGGGGAAGGGTGGGGATATGGTGAGGGAAAGGGAGGGGTTATGAAGAGGGAAAGGGAGGGGAGATGGTGAGGGGAAGGGTGGGGAGATGGTGAGAGAAAGGGAGGGGAGATGGTGAGAGGATGGGAATGGTATAGTGAGGGGAAAGGAGGGGCTATAGTGAAAGGGAGAGAAGGGTATGACTAGGGGAAGGGAGATGGAGGGAAGACAAGAATAGGAAGAAAGAAGAAGAATAAAGAATATAATCAAGATTAGAAATATCATCGTTCAAGAACAGTGAATAAGATAGTGAGCGATAGTGACGTAAAAGAAAAAAAAAACGAAAAAATAAGCGAACGACAAGGGTGGTAAGTATAAGAGCAAGATAATCCTTCTCTACGCCTCTCCCCTTTTCTCCCCTCTCCCCTACTCGAATGTATGACCGCTTGGTGGCCCCTTCTTTCCCCTCTCCCCCTCCCCCCTCTCCGGTCCACCTTCCCCCTTATCCTTGCTACCTACCCCCCACCCCCTCCATCCGCCATATTGAGTCAGATTTTTTTTCGAAGGGAGAAATAGCGTACACGTTGTAATAACAAATATAATCATCAATAATGATGATGATAATGATAATAATGAAAATAATAATGATAATGATGATAACAAGAACGATAGTATAATATTGATAATGATAGTAATAACAATATCCTTTTGTTTCTCCGGTTATATTTCAAGAGACATGTTCTTCTAAATCAAGAGTCAAAAGAAAGAACAATTAAAAAAACAATGACAAGTCTCCCCTCCCCCCCCCCTTAAAAAAGGGTCGTTATCCGCAAAGCCAAGCCGTCCATCTTCTCCCCCTTCCCCCCTCCCCCCTCCCTCATTCCCTCTTTATTCTTTGTCTTTCTAATTCAAAGCAAACTTTCCCTCCCTTTTCCCTCCTTCAGAATATCAAAATAAGGCATCTAATTTCTCTCTCTCACTCTCTCTCTCTCTCCCTTCGTAATCTGAGACATACTGATAGACAAATAAAGAAAATGACCCTAACGACCCCCACCCTTCCCCCCCCCCCCCGCCGAACAAAAAAACGCAACTATCCGCAACCCCCGCTCTTCCATCTTGTGTCCCTCCCCCCTCTCCCCTTCCCGCTTTTTCTTCCTCTTTCTAATTCAAAATGAACTCAGACATCAAAATCACGCTTCTAACTTCTAGCCCTTCTTTTCCCCCTTGTCCCTAGTCCCTCTCCGCCCCCTTCCACCCCTCCCCCCCCCCATTTCCCTCCCGAAACCAGTGACAAAATAGCTTGTACCATAACTAACAGACTAATTTGTTCATTCAGACGGGCGGCCGCTCGCTCCCCGCCAATCACAAGCGGCGGATCGCGTTATGCTCTCTTTCCGCCCCGCTGATTGGCCGCCTTGCGCGTGACGTCACCAAATCACAGCCCTTTACGAGGTTCTTATTGGTCAGGCTGTTACGGTTAATGAGTAATTACAGTCCGGTTGACGAATCACGGCCCGCTCGCCACTGGGTAACTGCAGCCGTGAAAATATTCAGAAATTGGGATTTTTCTGGAGTCGGTCTTTCCTTCATTCCTTTTTTTCGTATAACTATATTGATTAAAATACTGTCGTGATTATCAAAATATTTAGAATTACGATAATATTCATGATACTCATGGCATGCATCATTATCATTATTACGATCATAATTAAAAAAATAATAATTGTCAACGGACCGGATGTTATGATAATTACGGTAAAGATACTGCTAGTGGTATAAAATGCGTAATAATAATGATAACATAATGAAGGAAGGTAATAATCATTTTAATATCGTTCTTGTTTATAAAACATTAATTACAGCAACAGCGATACAATTACAATGATAATATCCGTATCAATACTGATGATGATATTGATGATAATATTAGTGATGACAATAATTATGAAATAATAATAATGATAGTAATAGTTGGTAGTAGTAGCAGTTATGGCATAATATTAAAAATAACAATAGTGATAATAATAATGATAACAAGGGTGATGATGATGATGATGATAATAATAATAATAATAATAATAATAATAATAATGATAATAATAGTAGTATTAATAATAATAGAAATAATAATAATATTAGAAATAATAATACTAATATTAATACTACTAATAATGATCATAATAATAATAACAATAATGATAATAATAATAATAGTAATAACAATGATAATAATAATAATAATAACAATAATAATAATAATTATATGATAATAATAATGATGAAGATAATAATAATAATAATAATAATGGTGATGATAGTGCAACTAATACTAATAATAACAAAACCGACTATATTAATGATGATAAGAATGATAATAACATCCATAAAGACAACAACAGCAATAACAAAATAACAACAATAATAAAAAGAGAACATTAATAGTAATTGTAATGAAATTATAATGATAATAATCATAATGATAATGAAATTATAATAATAATAACAATGTATATTAATCAACACTGATTTTTTTTTGTAACAACCATAGTAAGGATAAGATTAACACCGATGATGATAATAACACTAACTATAATGATAATATGATGGTAATGATGATAACAGTAATATTACAATAGTAATGATTATAATGATAACAATAATGATAATAACAATTTGGAAAAAATATCAACAATGATAATAATAATGATAACAACAAAAACAGCAATGCTAGTAAAAATGATGATAATAATAATAGTAATAACAGTGATGATAGTGATAATGAAAATAATAGTAACAATAATGATAATAATATTGATAATAAACGCAACGATAATAATTTCATAATTGATAATAAGAACACTAGTAATAATAACAATAATAATAATAATAGCAGGAATAATAACAATGATAATAACAACAAAAGTAATAATAAAAGCAATCACGCACATGCGAATCATATAACTAACTTTCTCTCTCTCTCTCTCTCTCTCTCTCTCTCTCTCTCTCTCTCTCTCTCTCTCTCTTTCTCTCTCTCTCTCAAGAGATTAATATAATCAGAGAGAGAAGATAATTAAGAAAATAAAAAAGGCCGAAAAAACGTTAATAGTGGTAATTAATTATAATAGTAAAACATATGTAATTAACGATAATTTACAATAATGTATATACACACACACACACACACACACACACACACACACACACACACACACACACACATATATATATATATATATATATATATATATATATATAATGGTTTTAATATTAATGCTCATCGTTACGATGTAATTACTGACTGGAAAGGATCATTATTGCTTATGCAACAAATACGAGATAATGATAGTAAATGATGATGATAATATGATAATAATGAAAAAGATAATGGTAATAATGATAATATTATTAATAATGATAATAATGTTAGGAATCATAATCATAATAATAGATGATGATAACAAGAACAATAATAGATGATAACTAGAACAATAATAATAATGATAAAATAATAATAATAATAATAAGAAGAATGAAAATTATATAAATAATGAAGATAATAATGACAGCAATAAAGCAGATACTCCGCTAAACATGAACAACCAAAAATGAACATTTATTTGTATAGCTTAAATTCTAAAGATATTTTGACCGAACGAATGAATATCTAGATGGACGGAAAGAAAATTAATTTGATTAAAAATGTTCATGCATAAAAAAAAATATTAGAGAGATATTACAAGTAAAGGTGAATAAATAGATGAAGAAGAGGTAAAAGAAGAATATTTAAATATATATATATGTTGTAGGATATATTAGGTAATAATGATAACGATAATGATGATAAGAATATATATGATAGTATTAATAATCAAAATGATAATAATAATAAAATTAGTAATAATAATAATAACTATTATCATTTTCATACTAATATTTTTTGTCATTCTAATCATACCAATGCTAACATTCATGATAATAAAAATGATAATAAAAATAACAGTAACAACAATCATAATAACAATAAAAATATTTTCATAATAACAACGATAGCCATTCATTTATAAAAACTAAAGATTATAGCTAGGCATAATAATAATAATAATGAAAATGATAATAATAATAATATTTCTAACAACAGCAACCTAAGAGATATCACGAACGGTAATAATCTTGATAACATGAATAAAGATACTAATACCAATAATAAGATAATAGTGATGATGATAATAATAATAATAACGATAATAATAACAATAATAATAATGATGATGGTAGTTTAATAACAACAACAATAGTAATATCAATGATAACAATAATAATAATATTAATGATAATAATAATAATAATAATAATAATAATAATAATAATAATAATAATAATAATAATAATGATAACAATATAAATAATAATATATATACATGAAAATATTATTAACAACAATACTAATAGTAATCATGCTAATAATACGAACGATAAATTAAAAAGCTACATTACAGGAAAAAGATAATGACTATTTTCGATGATGATACTGAACAAAAAACAACCCCCCCCCCAAAAAAAAAAAAAAAAAAGAATCATAGCAACAATAATATTGCCAATTACTGAAATTAATGATCCTAATTAATAATAATAAAGAATACTGATGATAATGATAACAGCGGGAGACTATGCTAATAACATAATCATCATAATGATAATGATAATAATAGTGGAAATATTCACCTTAATTACGATAAGAAGAGAAAGAATGAAGAATAAAAATGACTAATGATATAACACATTGATTAATAATACGTTATAGTAATAACAAATATCAATAACAATAACAGTAATAACATTTAAAATGAGCAAAGGATTTAAAATTAGCGAAGTTACCCCTAAAAATCACAAAGCTATTTTGGTTCAGAAGTGGCAACGTTAAAAACAAACAAACAAATAATGATAATAACGGATCTAGAGGTATAACTCAAATAAATGAAGATCACAGAACTTAATATTAACAATAGTTTTTTTAAATATCGTATCCAAAAATATACATGATTATTAAAATTGCTTTAAAATTCTGAGCATAAGAATAAGTAAGATTTACGGGTGGAATGTTTTTATATTGAAAGGGAATTTGAGGTAAAATTACGGTTTTACGGCGTACTATACAAGAACACACACACACACACAAACACACACACACACACACACACAGACATATATATATATATATATATATATATTTATTTATGTACATATATATATATATATATATATATATATATATATATATATATATATGTATATATATATCTGGGTACATATATATATATATATATATATATATATATATATATATATATGTACATATAATACATATATATATATATATATATATATATATATATATATATGTACATATATATATATATACATATATATATATAATATATATATATATATATATATATATATACATATACATATATATATATATATATTAATATATATATATATATATATAAATATATATATATATACATATATATATAATATATATATATATATATATATATATAATATATATATAATATATATATATGTATGTGTGTATATGTATATATATATATCATATATATACATATATATATATATTATTTATATTATATATATATATATATATATATATATATATATATATAATATATATATATGTATATATATATATTATATTATGATTATTCACACACACACACATACACACACAACACACATATATATATACATATATATATATATATATATATATATATATATATATATATATATTGAGAGAGAGAGAAAGAGAGAGAAAGAGAATTGAAGTTATAATTACCACAAGCATTAATATGATCATGAAAATTATAATTCATAAATATGTTTTAGTTATTTATGCTTATTATTGAGAGGGAAAATCATTTCGTTTGTTTCACCTAAGATCAAGTGTGTTAAACTCATAGTAATAATGATAATGCTAATAACAATGACAATAATAATAATAATAATGATAGTATTAATGATAATTATAATATCGATAGTAATAATAATGATAATAATATCAAAGTTAATAATAACAATAACAATTAAAATAAGGATAACTACTATAACAATAACGATCAAATTAACAACAATGATAATAACAACAATAACGACCATAACTATAACAAAGATAGCGATAACAATAAAAGTAAAATTTTGTTTTTAAACATAAAAACAAAAACAACAACAACAAAGTAAGCACACATCCACACAAACACACACAAAAAAAACGTAATTTCCAAATCTGGAATGACTCTAACAGCCAAAGTGATTAAACACAATAATAATAACAATGTCGCGTTGTGTAGTGACGTTTGACGGTAACAAACACTATACCTTGCTCATTAGTGATGGTGTGAAAGGCTGCGGGAATAGGGTGACAATGACACAAAAATTAATCTGTCTGAATATATGTCTCTGTTTGTGTGTGTGTGTGTGTGTGTGTGTGTGAGTGCGTGTATATGTAAGGGCATATGTGTGTGTATGTGAGCGGAAGAGTGTATATGTTTGTGTGTGTTATTTTCTTCTTTTTTGGGGGGGGTGGGGTGGGGGGGGAGGCTGTATGTTGTGTTTTTTTTTTTTTCGTGTGTGTGTTTTGATATGTTGCCTCGTTCACCATGGACATAATTGTACGTATGTGGTACAAAAAAGGAATAAACTCATACACACTCTTTTTACCTTCCCCCCCCCCCCATCCTCCCTGGTTTACAAAATTACGTATTAACTTTCTCCCTCGTTGGATTTGCATAGGGGGTTTTACCTGAATCCGCAAATCAGAGAGGCGAGATTCCTACCATTTCGAGTCTCATAGGAGCGCCTAAAACGTTTCAATAGGCCTTTCTGCGTGAGGGAGGGAGAACCTTAGGGGACGGGGGGGGAGAGAGAGAGGGAGAGAGGATGGGGAGAAGGGGAGAGGATAGGGAGAGGGAGAAGGGGAGAGGATGGGGAAAAGGGGAGAGGATGGGGAGAGGGAGAAGGGGAGAGGATGGGGAGAGGGAGAGGGAGAAGGGGGGAGAGAGAATGAAAGACGGGAGCGGAATCCTCTGGCGATGTTTGAGGATTTAACGGCCAAGGTGACACACTTTGCCCATATCAATCGGCGTGCGGCTCCCCCATCAATCTCTGGCGCAGTTGACAACCCTCGACGAGCGGCCAGAGGGGAGGTAGAAGAAGGCCCTCAACGCTAAGCCGATGTGGTGGACTCTTCCTCCCCCCCTCCCCCCCTTAATGCCATCGAAGTTTGGCCCTCCTACGATACAACTTCTCACTTCTTCTTCGCCTCCGCCTCGGCCTCCAACTTAACACGGGTTTTGGGTCAAGGTACACTGGTCGAGTCGTGTTGACAAACGTCCATCTGGCCTCCGATTGACAACTTGCCCCTCGGCCCCCTTCGGCCCCCTTCGGCTTCTGTGTTGGGCGACGCGTCCCCTCGCTTTTCCCCCTCGCTGACGCCGCGTTCACACATCCCTCAGGACCTCTCCGCCAGAGAAAGCACCTGGTCAAAACCACGCAACTTCCCCCCAACTTTCCCCTTTCCCCTTCCTCTCCCTTTCCCCTGCCACTCTTGCACTGCATCAATCACTCGGAAAACTCCTCAATGGATGAATCACTTCTCGCCCCGAAAGGACGGCCGTGAACCTTGTCCATCATCGCGGCGGAGGAGTTTATCACGACGCGCACTAAAGCACACTATAAAGACCGATAAAGAAGCGACGACCCTCGTGTGAAGGATGACCTACGCCTTCCAGACGTCTTCAAGGGGTTCCTTCTCCACCACAGACGTTGACGAAAATATATGACTCGAGGAGCGTGAGAGGGAGAGAGACAGAGACAGAGAACGAGAGAGAGAGACAGAGAACGAGAGAGAGAGAGAGAGAGAGAGAGACAGAGAGAGAGAGAGAGAGAGAGAGAGAGAGAGAGAGAGAGAGAGAGAGAGAGAAAGTTCCGACCCTTCCCGATATCTCACAAAACGGAGGGACCGCATGCCTATCAAAATACTTGTCTTTCCTCGGCCCTTCCTTGGAGAGCCCTTTAATGACGAGCGGCGCCGATGGCTCTCGGGTCTCAAGAGAACCCTTCTCGCGACCTCCTCAGGGAACCGAGCTTAATTGACTCTGCCACACCACTGATTGGCGATTCGGATGTGCGTGAAATCTGACACAACGACAAGCCAAGGAGAAACGGAAGGGCGACTCACCTCTGCCTGACCTGCCGACGAAGCGGAGGTCGTTGAACTTGGCGACCTGGTTCTTCATGACGGCCGAGTTGTTGCGCAGTTCGCCGCAGAAGTTCTCGTCGTTGCCGGCGCGCACGGTGACGATGGTGCCGTCCTTGACGTCGTCGAGCGCCACCACCTTGAAGGACATGGGCAGGGACTTGTTGGAGCGCCAGTGGTTGGGCAGCGCCGTGCACAGGATGTTCGGCGCGCCCGTCTTCACCAGTTCGCCAGGGTGCTCTCCCCCGCCGCCCATGCCGCCCATGCTGGCCACCTCCGTCGCCATGTCGCCTGCGCTGCGCCACGCCACCGTCATCAGGGCGCGCGGGTCAGCGGCGCCAGCATGAGGAGCCACGATGCCGGTGACACCCAGCCCTAGTGGCCGTTCCTTCACCCCGGAGCCGCAGGGGATCCCGCTCTCCTGCCGGGGCGCGCGGGCTCGCTGGCTCGAGGGCGTCGGGCGATCCCCTTCGGCCGCCGACACGTGCGGGCGCGGCGTCAGCGCTAAGGGACGCCGCTAAGGGACGCCGCTGCTCCTATCGCTCCTCGCGCCGCCTCGTGCTCTCTGAGGGCGCTCACAGCCGCATCGCACGTGGCCGGCAGCGCCTCCAGGAAGTCCAGCGGGGCCGACGGCGCCTCTCGAGAACGCGGCCGAGTCGTCCCGCGGCTTGCGAAGGAGCTCAGCGACTCCTAGTGGAAATCGGAAGCTCACTCGTCAGAGATCCCGATGTCCTTCTCTCCACCACGGGTCACTAAACGTCCGCTGATCTTCCTAGCGATGCTGATGCTGCTACGGAGCCTCTCCTCTCCCGACGAGGCCGAGCGTCTTCCGTCAGCGCTAAAGTCCTCTCCGTAGTACAAGGCCTCGGCGTTATCCACACGAGACGAGAGGGAAGTCCGAAAAGCGTAACAACTAACAGTGATACAAAGTTTCAAAAGGCACTTACGCTCTCAACGGTTCAGCGGAAACTATCAATCACTCCAAAGATCTATTTGTACATTTACATTAAGAAAATACAATGAACAAAGCATAGGATTGTGTTCACAGGGTCGGTCGAAAGTTATTTCCAATCACTCCTGGAGAGTCTTGAGAGAGGCAACCGAGGACTGGAGTAGCCAATCTCTTCACGGACGCCGTCGCAAAACCGGCAAAACAAATTCGAAAATATCGCAGAAGACAATAATGATCTCCCGCTAAACGCGCATATTTATCAAAATAGCTATTATCTGTATCCAAGGCGTTACACACCAAGCCGCAAAGAGACTCTTGAAAAGCTCGCTCTTACAGCAAAAGCACTCAGGGCTTCCTCGGCCGCACACACACACACGCACACGCACACCACCGCGAACACCACCAGCTGCGGGTGTCGTGGAGGGATGAGGGTCACAGGTCCGGTCAGTGCGGTGTCGTGAGGATGACTGACTGGCTGGCTGACTGGTCCGGGGGCTCTCTGGGCGGCCGAGGACTACCCGCCTCCCGTTGGCCAACCGCGCGGTGAACCCGACACTCGTACGAACACCTGTACACTCGCCGCCACCTTATTTCGCCTTCGCTCGCTTTTTCCCCTTCCCCTCGCCGCTTTTCCTCTCCCTCCTTCGCTCGCCTTTGGCCCTCCAGCTCTCGCCTCTTTCGCCCTCTCTCTCTCTCTGCTCTTCCTCCGTGTTTTCCTCCGTCGGGCCGAGCGGGAAAAGCCGTGGGGGGAAGCCGAGGGCGTCGCGGCGGTGCGGGAGAGTTTCGGCGTGATGAAAAATGCATTTTTGTGTGTCGCCGAGTTCGCACGCCGGCCCGGAGACGCGATTGACTCTATCATTACAGGCGGCGGCTCGGAGGCCCCGCTTCCACCCGGCGCGTCACCCGCTCACCCGACTCACGCTCTCTTAGATAGTGTATACTGGGCTGATTTTTTTTCTTTTAAAATTATATATTTGCGGTCGTCTCGGGAACGCCCGCTTCGCCACGCCGTCGAGAACCATCCTTCTAAAAACTCAATCCACTCTTTACAAATATGAGATAGCGTGTATAGCGTATGATTAGAGTCGAATTAATCACCAGCTTTGCGGAAGAGCCCGGGAGCGTCTGGGAGTGTCTGGCATCTCGCGCAAACCACGAATCGGCCAATCAGGCAACCGCTACACACCTCAAACTCCGCCCACTCGAGGAGCCCAGGAAAAGAAAGACATTAAATATTTACAAGGATTTTTGACTTCACTCTTTGATTTCTGAATGGAAAATTGAGCTTGTAAGCGTTCCAAAAGCTTATATGAAGACTCACCCGTGTTTCTTTTCAGCCGAGCAATTTCATAGGCTAAGTTAATCAGAAAATTGAGGGCTTTAATTTCTAGGTCTGCGTGTGCTTGCGTGTGGCGGTGGTAGGGGGAGGGGGGGAGGGGGAAGAGGGGGGAAGGGGGAGGGGAGGAAGAGAGGGGAGTTTATATATGTTTGCGTGTGTGTTTTTTTTTTTTTGCCTTTTTTATTATTTGGCTTCAACAGAGGGACGGACTGACTGCTTGCTTGAGTGATGGATGCTTTGGAATATGCTTTTATAAAGTGCCGGCTTTTGGGGGCAAGAAAAGATGGTGTTTGTCT
>NW_028234423.1:16327416-16329916 GCF_977035675.1 Penaeus japonicus | reverse complement strand
AACAAGAGAACATAAACAAACAAAAGAACAAAAAGCAAAAACAAAACAAACAAAAAACAAATAATTCAATGAAAACAAAGACAGAATAAAAAAAAAAAACAATAAACAAATATGAAATAGACATACGTAAAGTAAGGGGAAAAAAAGAAAATGGAATATGCAGAGCAGAAAAATATGTGAAAAACAAAACACATAAAGAAAAAAAAAACAATTAAAATTGAAACATGACTGACGCACAGAGAGAGAGAGAGAGAGAGAGAGAGAGAGAGAGAGAGAGAGAGAGAGAGAGAGAGAGAGAGAGAGAGAGAGAGAGAGAGAGAGAGAGAGAGAGCGAGAGAGATAGAGAGAGAGAGAGAGAGAGAGAGAGAGAGAGAGAGAGAGAGAGAGAGAGAGAAAGAGAGAGAGAGAGAGAGACAGACAGACAGAGAGATAGAAATAGAGATAGAAAAATAGGTAGATAAATAGAGAGAGAGAGAGAGAGAGAGAGAGAGAGAGAGACAGACAGACAAACAGATAGACAGATAGATAGAGAGAGGTAGATAGATAGAGAGAGACAGACAGACAGACAAACATATAGATAGATAGAGAGAGAGAGAGAGAGAGAGAGAGAGAAGCAGAGACAGACAAATATACAGACAGATAGATAGATAGGTAGATAGATAGATAGATAGATAGATAGAGAGAGAGAGAGAGAGAGAAGCAGAGACAGATAAATATACAGACAGATAGATAGATAGGTAGATAGATAGATAGAGAGAGAGAGAGAGAGAGAGAGAGAGAGAGAGAGAGAGAGAGAGAGAGAGAGAGAGAGAGAGAGAGAGAGAGAGAGAGGAAGAGAGAGAGAGAGAGGAGGAGGAGAGAGAGAGAGAGAGAGAGAGAGAGAGAGAGAGAGAGAGAGAGAGAGAGAGAGAGAGAGAGAGAGAGAGAGAGAGAGAGAGAGACATACAGACAGAGAGATAGATATATAGAAAGAAAAATAGGTAGATATATAGAAAAATAGGTAGATAGATAGAAAGAAAGAGAGAGAGAGAGACAGACAGACAGACAGATATATAGATTGATAGATAGAACGAGAGAGAGAGAGAGAGAGAGAGAGAGAGAGAGAGAGAGAGAGAGAGAGAGGCAGACAGAGAAATAAACATATAGATAGAGAGACAGAGAGAGCGAAAACAAATACGGAAAAAAATATATATACGAAATGATACATAAAGTAAACAAAATAAAAGAGCAAACACACACATGGACCAAGAAGCAAACAAGCAAAAAGACAAATGATAACGGGCAAAGAGACGCTCAAACAAACATACAATTCCACAAAACGAAGAAACAAAAAATAAACAAACACACATAGAGAAAAAAGAAACTGAACAAACAAACAAACAAACGAATACGCAAATAGATGATCAACCAAACAAGCATTCAGCTAAACAACCGAACGAAAACAAGCAACCAAACAACCAGTCAACCAAATAATCAAATAGTTTACTAACCGACCAACCAAACAAGCAAACAACCAAACTGTTCAAACAACAAACAACCAAAGAGGTAAAACAAACAAGCAAACAAACAAACAAACAAGCACACAACCGAATAACGGCACGAAAATCAAACAAAAAGGGATATAATGACAAACCAAACAACCAATTAACCAGTCAAACAAGTAATCAAGGGCACGCCCATTATAATTTTCATAATTATCATTATTATTATATTTGTCATTATTATAATCATAATAATGATAATGATAACAATGAAAATGATTATCCTTATTATTATTGCTACAATATCATCAATATTATCATAATCTTTATCGCCATTATCATATCAGTTCTTATTGTCATTGATATTATCGTTATCATTACTATTATCAGTCTATTTTCGTCATTATCATCTTTATTGCTACTATCATTATAATCAACACTATTATTTTATCATTATCATTATTACTATCAATATGATTATAATCATCCTAATCATTATCATTACTACCATTAGTATTATCATTATGTTAATGATCATCATTATCATCATTGGTATCGCTATTGTTATTACTATCATTGTTATTGCCATCATTAGATTTATATTATCAACATTATCATTATCTTTATCATTAGTATTAATATTATTATCGTTATTATGATTATCATCATTATCATTATCATCCTTATTATCTTCATTGCTATTTTTATTATCATCATAATTATAATTATCATCGTTATCATCATTGTTGTTATCATTATCATTGGTATCATCACAGTTACTACTGTTATCATTTTATCACCACTATCACTGTGATCATTTATCATTCAGTTATAATCTTTATAATCTTGATTATTTTATTATTGTTATAATTTATTGTTATCATTTATCATTTTTGTCAGTATTGCTATCATTGTTATCATTATCATTATTGCTATTATTGTTATCATTTCTGTTATTTTCATTATTGTCATAATTTTCATTATAATCATAATTGTCATCCTCTTTATTGTCACGAAAA
>NW_028234423.1:16310371-16312871 GCF_977035675.1 Penaeus japonicus | reverse complement strand
TGTTTGTTTGTTTGTGTTTCACATAGGAATTATTTTTAGGCTTCATATTATATTCAGATACATTTTAGATATTGTTTATTTTGGCAGTAATAAAATATTCCCACGGTTTGGTAGGCCGTCGATACACGTCCTGCACTTTTGCAAAGTCTTGCAACCACATATAAAAGGTTATATATATATATGTGTATATATATATACACACACACACACACACACACACACACACACACACACACACACACACACACACATATATATATATATATATATATATATATATTATATATATATATAAATATATATAATATATATATATATATATATAGATATATATATATATATATATATATATATATATATATATATACATATATGTACATATATGTACATATGTATATATGTATATATGTATATATATATATATATATATATATATATATATGTATATATGTATATATATATATATATATATATATATGTATATGTGTATATATATATATATATATATATATATATATATATATATATATATATATATATATATATATATTGTGTTCTTTCTGAAAAAATTGCACTCACTACCCACAATTTTCTCTGGCGCCCCTGAATACACACACTCTCTCTTTCTGTGTATATAGAGAGGAATAGAGTGAGAAAAAAAGGGGGGGGGGGGAGAAACGACACTTAGACATATCTTCTCTCTCTTTTTTCCTCTTTCCCCTCTCACCTTCCTTTTCCATCCTCCTCTCTCCTCTTCTGTTGTTCCTCTTCATTCTTAACTCCTCTTTCCTCTCTCCTCTGCTCTTCTCCCTTCTCTCCTCTCCTCCTTTGCTCCTTACTCTTTACTCCCTCCCTCCATTCCCTCTGCATAGTAGATATTCTCCTCTATACCCTCCTGTCCTCTTTCTCTCCTCTCCTTCATTCCCTCTTCCCGAATTCACTTCCATCCTATCCGCTACCCCTCCTTTCCTAGCCTCCATCCCCCCACCCCTACCCCAGCTCACCTTTCCCTCCTTCTCCTCTTTCCCTTCCCTTACTCTCTTCCACATCTCCCTCCCTCCCCTCCCTCTCTACCAACCCATTCTCCACCCCTCCCACTCTCTCTTCCATCCCTATCTCTCAATCTATTCTCTAACCTATTCTCTAATTCTCTCTCCCTCCCTTCCTTTTCCTTCTTCCGTCCTTCCTTCCCTCCCTCCCTCCCGTCCCTTTCTTCCATTCTTCTCTCCCAACCTATTCTCCACCTCTGCCATCCCTTTCTCCCTCCCTTCCCTCTCTCTTTTCCATTCCTTCCCTTCTCTCAAGCCCCCCCCCCTCTCCCTACACCCCTTCTCTCCTATCCCTCCCTTATCTCTCCTCTATCCCTCTCTCGTAACCCCCATTCCTCAGCCCACGCATCCCTCTCTCTCTTCCATCCCTTCCCTTCCTCCCCTCACCCTCCCCCCTCTCTCTAGCCTCCATCCCTTCCCTTCCCTTCCCTTCCTCCCCTCACCCTCCCCCCTCTCTCTAGCCTCCATCCCTCTTATTATCCCTCCCTCCCTCCCTCCTCCCTCCCTCTCTCTAGCCTCCATCCCTCTTATTATCCCTCCCTCCCTCCTCCCTCCCTCTCTCCTCCCCTCCATAGCTCAGGATCAGAGTGCTGACGTGAGCTAATGATGGAGATAAACAAATTAGGCTGGTTACTGACAACATGCAGAGGAACGTGCGCAGCGCCGACCCCGTTAGAAGGACTTTCTTCAAACGTTTCGCAAACGTTTTCCAAAGAACTTTTATCTCCGTTTTCGCCGGAGAACCTTGAGTTGGGTCGTATGTATGTGTATGTGTGTTTTTATATTGTGTGTGTGTTTTGTTGTTGCGTGTATGTGTGTTTTGTGTGAGTGCGTGGTTGTTTAGGTTTCTTAGTATGTGTTTGTGTTTGTGTGTTGTTGCTTCTTGGCGTATGTGTGTGAGTGTGTTTTTGCATTTGTGTGTGTGCGTTTGCTCTTGATTCTTTCTTGGTCATTTATTTGTATGCGTGTGTGTGTGTGTGTGTGCGTGTGTGTGTGCGTGTGTGTGTGTGTGTGTGTGTGTGTGTGTGTGTGTGTGTGTGTGTATTCCCTCTTCCTTTTGGAAAGGTTATTGAAGAGCGATAGGAGGGTAGGGGGGGGGGAGGGGAGGGCATGGACATCCCATAGTATCATTAGGCCTTGTTAGGTGATTTCGCAGAGCCCTTGTTGTCGCACATCTCCCACCCCCTCCCCCCCCATTCACCCCCTCCCCCCACTCCCCCCCCTCCCCCCATACTCCCATCTCGTCCAATCATTTTATTCGATCCGGATCCGACAACATCCCTACCCCCCTCCCCTACCCCCTACCTCCCGATCTCATAAATAAACACCTCCCTTTTGATGATCGTAATTTTCCCCTCTGCCCCTCCCCCCTTCCCTTCCTCCCTTCCTCCTGCCCTCACCCCATCTTCAAATTAATATAGACATTTATAAGAAAGTTCAAGGTCTCTAAG
>NW_028234423.1:16280371-16287871 GCF_977035675.1 Penaeus japonicus | reverse complement strand
TCTCTCTCTCTCTCTCTCTCTCTCTCTCTCTATCTATCTATCTCTCTCTCTATCTCTTGATTTCTCTTTCCTCTTCTTCATTCTCTCAATTTCTCTTTATTCTTCCCCTCTCTCTCTCTCTCGATTTTTCTTTCGTCTTCCTCTTTCTCTCTCAATTTCTCTCTCCATTTCTCTTTCCTCTTTCTTTCTTTTTCTCTCTCTCCATTTTTCTTTCCACTTTTTCACTTTCTCTCTCAATTTCTCTTTCCTCTTCCTCTTTCTCTCTCAATTTCTCTTTCCTCTTCCTCTTTCTCTCTCAATTTCTCTCTCTCTCTCTCTCTCTCTCTCTCTCTCTCTCTCTCTCTCTCTCTCTCTCTCTCTTTCTCTTTCTTTTACAATTTTCCTTCCTCGTCTTCCTTTGTTTTCACCTCCTTCATGTCTTCCTTCACAATCTGTTTTTCGTCTTTCTTCCCCCACTTCCTTCAGTGTCCTTCTCTCATGTCTTCCCCTCCTACACGTATTCCTTCACAAGAGTTCTTTAAATAAAAATCTCCAACTTGTTACATTTCCCCGTCATACTATATATATATATTTTTTTTTTTCTTTTTTCTTTTCTTTTTTCTTTTTTTTTTAAGATAGTAACATTCAAGACTATGTTGTATCTCGCAGTGAAATTACTAATGTTGAAACTGAATCACAAACGGGACATTAGACCAGTTATTTTTCTTGAGTTACTGTAGATGTTCTAACTATTGTATATGCTCGCACCCATTCTTTCTCTCTATATTATTATTATTATCATTTTAAGACACTGAAAGATACGGTAACTCCCTTTATCATTTGTCAACGGTGCTGTTCTTGTCTGGACAGCAACTCAAGCTTAGCTGCATCTTCTTATGAAGCTGAAGGTTCCGTAATAACACGTGTCCTCTCTATACACTAATATTTAAATCTTCTATTTATGTCTTTGCAAACTGAAGTGAAAAAAAATAGAATAAATATATAAATAGATAAATAAAATAGAATAAATAATAAATAGATAAATAAATAAATAACATAAAATAAATAATGAATAAATAAATAAATAAATAAAAACTAAATTAGAATCTTTCCGATACACTAATACGAAAAAAAATCTGCTTTAATGAAACCGGAGTAGATAATTTCACTGTACGCTCTGATTGTTTAATAACAACAATCAGAATCTCTCTTTTATCCCATAGCAAAATCGAAATTCAAATATCAACATTTAGTCTTCAATCTGCAATGACATCCAATATCTTTTAAAAAGACATCCTTCCTATATATTTATGCAGATTATCCATTCTGTCTATCTTACATCTATTAATGGAACCCATGCAACATTCGATATCCTTTTTGGCATATAAACATTGCAATTTTCACCGCATTCTGCAAAGAACCTGAACCGTAAGCAAGACCCGATATTGACACAGCACACACACGCCATTCTTCACGTCCTGTAATGCAACTGAAACGCATGTAACACTAAGATATCTTTTACAGTACACGAACAATAAACTACAAACAACAACGGAAACACAGACATCCGCCCCGGTCCCTGACACAACACCAAAACGCTCCTCCTTTTCCCCCCACAACGAAACCATTCTCCACTGAGGCCCTAATGAAACCGAAGCACTCGTCTCGTTTTCCATTTGTCTTCCCCTCTGGCTAAGATAAGCTTCCCTCGCCGGTCAAAACTTAATTAATACGCTCAATGGATGACACTCTCGTAGCTAATCATGGCCTATATGATTAGCTGCGAGAGAGCCGCTGGGAAGTCTGTCTCTCTCTCTCTCTCTTTCTCTCGCTCGCTGTCTTTCTCTCTCTCTCTCTCTCTCTCTTTCTCTCTCTCTCTTTCTCTCTCTCTCTCTCTCTCTCGCTCTTCCACACGCGCGTTTATTTTAATCAATGGGGTCTCGGAGGCTCTCGACGTCCAGTTATGACTCGCTCTTCGGTTGAAGGTTTTTCACTCGTTAAGGTCCTTTGCGGGAGGTTGAGGACCGGAGGAGAGTGGTTATGGAAGGAAAGGAGGAAAAGGTGGCAGGTTGGCTTGCGAGTGTTGGAGGAAAACAAAAGAAAACAAAGGAAATACAATAGCGGACTTTGCCTTTTTGTTTCTGCTTCTTGTGTGTTTTGGTGTGGGGTTTAAATGACTTGTGAAATATACGTATAGAATTTTGGCGAATTTTGGAGGATTTGCTGATATTACTGAACACAGAAGAAAAATATTTTATACATACTATCTATATCGACTCAAATTCAGATATTATGATTGAAGAAATTGTATTCAAAAACAGTGAGAAAAACATACCACAGGACACCTTTTTGAAAAAAAAAAGATGGAAGGAAAACCAAAAGAGAAACATTACATTATTAAATGAGTAGCTATCTGTTAATTAAGCTACGAGAAATTTGTAAATCATATTAACTTACCCTAATAACATTTTTGTTGTGAGCGAAGACTCGAAAATCTTTTGCGCAAAGTTTAGCATGGAGGCTACAGAATTAGGAGTATGGAGAGCATATTGGGAAGAAATGGGGTGTGATCCTAAGCAAAGCTCTGTGTGTGTGTGTGTGTGTGTGTGTGTGTGTATGTGTGTGTGTGTGTGTGTGTGTGAGAGAGAGAGAGAGAGAGAGAAAGAGTGTGTGTGCGTGTGTGTGCGTAATTGTGCTTTTCTGGCCCTGTGGTTGTGTCTGTTTCTGAGTACGAGTCTGGCTGTGAATACTTATGACTCTATTGTTTATTTTCTTTCGCACGAGATATACTATCATTTTATCTACTGTGCACACTCACCATAGGATTCCCATGATCTAAAATGATATCATACACGCTATTTATTTGTTAAGAAAGAGTCTATTGCCCCCTTCTTAAATTCAGTTTCCCATTCCTCACCATATGACACACTCGGTTATAAGATCTTGTTATGAAGGGTATTTTCTTATGACATCATTATAGAACATTATATATTAAAACATTATAACTATATATAACATCTTAGAACATTATAGAACACATAACACCCTTTGCCATCCCCTTGAAGAGAGAGACAAAAGTACAAACAGTGAACACACAAACTATACACTCATACACCCTTTCCCTTCGACTCCGAAACCATCCTACCCTTCCCCCTTCCCTTTATCAGTCCCTCATCTCCCTCCCTTCCTCCTTCATCTTCTTCCCTCTCCATTTCTCTTCCCCCTTCTCTCCTTCTCTCTCTCCTATTTCTTGTCCCCTCCCCCTTCCCACTCCTGTTCCCCTCTCCTCTTCCAGTTCCCTAACCCCCTTCCCTCCTTCCCTCCCCCTCTATATCCCTTCCTCCTTCCCTCTCCCTCCCCCACCCTCTTCTCTCCGTCCCAATAACATGCCCCCTTCCCCCTCCCCCTGCCCCCCCCCTTCCTACTCAGCCCAACTCCCAACCTGCCCTGTACCCACCTCCCCTGCCTCCCCCCCCCCACCATAAATAAATAGAGCCCCTGTAGCAGTATGTGGTAAGACAGCAGACTCCCTCTCCCCCCCCTTCACCCAACCCCCTACCCCCCCTTTTTCAGGGTGGGTGCAGAAGACCACGTGGTATGCGCTGTGGATTTTGGGAAAGAGTGAGATCTTTTGTTATGCATTACAGTCTGTTATTGGAACGCGTTATCATTATCATTACTGTTGTTGTGATTATCTTTGTTTTGTTTTTTTCATTATCAGTATCATTACCTTCATCATCATTATCATTGTAATGATTATTATCATCATTATCATTGTAATGATTATTATCATTATTATCATTGTAATGATTATTATCATCATTATTGATATAATTATCACTATTATTATGAGTATTATCATCATCATCATTCTTATTTTCATCACCTTCTCTCGTGTCCTTATTCTTATTTGATACTTCAAGTCATAGCTTTCTCTACCCCCATCCCCCACCCCCCTGCCCCTCCCCGCCCGTTTTTTCACTTTTTAACTTGTCTTTTTATTTGTCTCAAAAAGATTGAAAGGCCCGATGCATATCTCATTAAATCTGCCTTCTTATTAAGCAATCCGTTTTATCAGAGAGAAAAAAATCTCAGGGTTTCAATAATTCAATAATTTAGTTCTATAGGATCACCGGGTATTAAATTTTATTGTATATAAATTAGAATATAGATATAGCATTCTACTCCAAAAAAGTATGTTTGATACAGCCTAGCCTAGATATGGTTAGTAAGTGTAGCACCCTCTTGCTCATGATGCAGCAACTAAGCTTGTCCTAGGATGCTGAGGAGTGGCCTTGCGTCATCCTTGCAACAAACAAGGCCTGAAAGTCCTGGTCACGTGCTATTGCATAAATCTTGCAACAATCGTGGCGTGAAATCAGTAGCATTGCATCATCCTTCCCTCAAAAGAGTTCCTGAAAGTCCTGAAAACAGTAGCAATCATCGTTGCAACATACAAGTCCTGCAAGTCCTGGAAACAGCAACATTGCATCATCCTTGCAACCAACCAGCCCTGAACACCTGCATTCAGAAGCAAAGCATGTGTGTGTGTGTGGGGGGGGGGGTTGCACGGGCTCCCTTCTTGACCCTTCTTGACCCTTCTTGATCTGCCTCTGAGTCGCCTCGTCACATTGCACGATGAGAACACAAGAAACGTGCAATCAGTCATGGAATGTGTTTGCAACTTCCTTTTCTTTTCGATGTTATATATAATTTTTTTCTTCTCTTTCGTTTCTTATTTTTTCATCCTTTTTTTTTCTTTTGTTTCGTCTGACTGTCCTTCTTTTTTTCATTTTCTTCCTTTTAATATTTCTTTCTATTATTTTTCGTCTTTTTTATCCTCTCGTTTTCCTTCCTCCCTTCTTCCTCATCTTCCACCTTATCCTCCTTATCTTTATTGCTATTCTTATTACAATCATTCACTATCAATAATTCCTCTTTTCCTCTTCCCTTTCCCTCTTCTTCTCATTCATCTTCGTCTCCTTCGTTCTTTCTCCTTCCAAAAAACAAAGAGAATTTCTCAAAAAGTGCTATGACCTTCCTTCTGTTCAAGATTTTCAGATAAGAAGTGTTCCTGAGTCATAAACACGCATGTGGGAGCAGTCTGTACACACTGTTGAAATGCCGTAAATAGTATGTGTGTACGTGTGTGTGGGGGGGGGGGGAGGTGTCTGTGTGTGTGTGTCTGTGTGTGTGTGTGTGTTTGTGTTTCTGTGTGCGCGTGTGTGTGTGTGTGTGTGTGTGTGTGTCTGTGTGTGTGTGTGTGTTTGTGTCCGTGTGTGTGTGTGTGTGTGTGTGTGTGTGTGTGTGTGTGTGTGTGTCTGTGTGTGTGTGTGTTTGTGTGTGTGTGAAAGAGTTATGCTGGATACGTGAAGGAAGGTACCAGCTTTTGTACATACAACTTCGAATATGAAAAGCATACACAGATACACACGTTACTCCTACGCAAAGGTAGATATGCATATAGATTTACGAACACGCCTGTAGATGTATAGATAACACGAGGACTGCCACGACTTCAACCGAGTCATAAAGTTCAAACCGAAAGCTGTTGGCCACGTCGTCACTATTGGGAGGGAAGGGGGGGAAGGGGGAGGGAAGTCTTTCCAAGAGGGAGAGTATGGGAGGTGGTGGAAGGGGGGGAGGGGGGAGGGAAGTCTTTCCAAGAGGGAGAGTATGGGAGGTGATAGAAAGGGGGGGGGAGGGGGTGGAAAGGCGGGGCGAGGAAGAGGAAGAGAGGTGGGTGGAAAGGAAGGGGAGGGGGTTAAGGTAACTTCAAATAGGAAAGAGGGGAGGGGGGAAGAGGAAGGAAGGAGTAGGAACAGGGGGAAGGGAAAGGGAAGGGGAGGAAAAAAGAGATAAAAGAGAAAAGAGAAAAAAGAAGCCTCTTGAAGATGGTCTTTTTAAGAGGGGGAGGAGGGGGGGAAGGGAGAAGATGGAGGGAGTGAGGAGGGGGGGGTGAGGGAAGGGAGGGAGGGGAAGTGGCGGGTGTTCCTCGTGGTTTCTCGTTTGTAATGACTTAACTAGTGGGTGTTGTTAGTAATGACCAAAATAGTGGTTTGTTCGTTACTTCCCTTCGTGGTTAGAGAGATTTATTTATTTATTTATTTATGGATTTATTCATTTATTTGTCGTATCTAATTAGCGTTGTTTTATGATGAAGTTCAATTGTTAATTGTTCTTGAGCGTAGTTACTGATTATATTTATTCTATATCATATCTACTATCATATTTTCCTTCCATATCTTTTTTGTTTTGATCAAGTGGGGTTTAATGAAAAAAAAAATCAATTGCTTATAGTGTTATGTTATATATTAAAGAGATTTCTGATTTTTTGTATCATCCTAAATTTAGAAAGAAAACTAAATATTTGAATCATGTTGAAGTATATGGAAATATAGTCATTTACTATTTTTTGTATCGTTGGATTTTTTTTATAAAATGAAGAAGGCCAAGAAGTATATAGTAAAGAATTGATGTATGTTAAGAAATTTCATATTTTTGGAACACAAATTTGAAAAGATTTATTTTTGTCTCTATGGAGCAATCCAATACAAATACAAGAAGTATAAAATAAAGTATAAAAAAAATAGTCTAAAAACACACTGAAAAAAAAATCACTTCAGTGAAAATTTACACATTCTTCTTTATGGTTAACAAATAATTAAAACGGTAACCATCGGGGTAACTCGTGATGACCTGTCTCTGTTAGGCTGTCAAGGGGATGGAAAATAGATGGATGGATAGATGGATGGATGTTCTTCCGCCCAAGTGGATGGAAGGTAAATGGAGAGAGTGAAGTCGAGATAGAGTATAAGCGAGAAAGAGGGAGGGAGAATAAGAATGAGATAGAAGAAGAGAGTGAGAGAGAGAGAGAGTAGGGAGGAGAAGGCGAAGAGAGAGACAGAGAATGAAAGCGAGATAGAAAGAGCGAAAAAAGAAAGAAAAAGAGAGAGATGGATAACTGGAAATGTGGAAATAAAAGGAAAGCTAAAACAAGAGACACTGTCAGACGATGGAATAGGGAGGGGAAGATAGACAGACCCAAGTCTATTCTCACCAATCCCAAAACATACTTTATATGAGACTTAATCCATACGAAATACAAATCATTAACAACCACATTATATTAGCAATTCTAGAAACCAACAGACCTTATGAAATAAAATACACATCAACTTTTACACAGAAGACAATAAATAATTGGGCAAATGACCGAAAGTCCCGCCATCTTGTGCAATGAAGCAATTGCAAACGATTAATTTTCAGTGATTTCTTAGCTAGCTGTGATTCAATTTCTTGATTTCTTAAGTGCTAAGCTAATGGAGAATCTGTTTTTCTTGGATAAAATTAATGTTAGAGATTTTTAGTATAGATAGCATTATCAAACATTGATTAACTATTGAGAGTCCACTTAAATATCTTGATGAGGTTATGAGATTTCTTCATCAGTAATTGTATAAGAATATGATATGAGACAAAGATATTAGTAATTTTGAAGCAGATATGATTAAATATTAA
>NW_028234423.1:16267871-16272871 GCF_977035675.1 Penaeus japonicus | reverse complement strand
GGTTGAACATCTCTTTTACGGGTCGTGTAGCTGAACGGTATCAACCGTGCCTGTCGATCTTACGGCGCGGGTTCGAGTCCCGGTCAGGGAGGTAAATATTTGTATATATTAAAATGCGTTACTGCATTCTACCATCTTCTCACACATATAACCTTGGTAACTTGATTTGGGACTTGAATTTGTGATTCCGTGGCTGCCGAGTGCCCGTGGGAGATGTTCGTGAAACCTCGCTATCACTGTTCTTTCAAGAACACATAGGTAATGTCCATGACATCTCATAAGGCGTCTGGTTGAACATCTCTTTTACGGGTCGTGTAGCTGAACGGTATCAACCGTGCCTGTCGATCTTACGGCGCGGGTTCGAGTCCCGGTCAGGGAGGTAAATATTTGTATATATTAAAATGCGTTACTGCATTCTACCATCTTCTCACACATATAACCTTGGTAACTTGATTTGGGACTTGAATTTGTGATTCCGTGGCTGCCGAGTGCCCGTGGGAGATGTTCGTGAAACCTCGCTATCACTGTTCTTTCAAGAACACATAGGTAATGTCCATGACATCTCATAAGGCGTCTGGTTGAACATCTCTTTTACGGGTCGTGTAGCTGAACGGTATCAACCGTGCCTGTCGATCTTACGGCGCGGGTTCGAGTCCCGGTCAGGGAGGTAAATATTTGTATATATTAAAATGCGTTACTGCATTCTACCATCTTCTCACACATATAACCTTGGTAACTTGATTTGGGACTTGAATTTGTGATTCCGTGGCTGCCGAGTGCCCGTGGGAGATGTTCGTGAAACCTCGCTATCACTGTTCTTTCAAGAACACATAGGTAATGTCCATGACATCTCATAAGGCGTCTGGTTGAACATCTCTTTTACGGGTCGTGTAGCTGAACGGTATCAACCGTGCCTGTCGATCTTACGGCGCGGGTTCGAGTCCCGGTCAGGGAGGTAAATATTTGTATATTAAAATGCGTTACTGCATTCTACCATCTTCTCACACATATAACCTTGGTAACTTGATTTGGGACTTGAATTTGTGATTCCGTGGCTGCCGAGTGCCCGTGGGAGATGTTCGTGAAACCTCGCTATCACTGTTCTTTCAAGAACACATAGGTAATGTCCATGACATCTCATAAGGCGTCTGGTTGAACATCTCTTTTACGGGTCGTGTAGCTGAACGGTATCAACCGTGCCTGTCGATCTTACGGCGCGGGTTCGAGTCCCGGTCAGGGAGGTAAATATTTGTATATATTAAAATGCGTTACTGCATTCTACCATCTTCTCACACATATAACCTTGGTAACTTGATTTGGGACTTGAATTTGTGATTCCGTGGCTGCCGAGTGCCCGTGGGAGATGTTCGTGAAACCTCGCTATCACTGTTCTTTCAAGAACACATAGGTAATGTCCATGACATCTCATAAGGCGTCTGGTTGAACATCTCTTTTACGGGTCGTGTAGCTGAACGGTATCAACCGTGCCTGTCGATCTTACGGCGCGGGTTCGAGTCCCGGTCAGGGAGGTAAATATTTGTATATATTAAAATGCGTTACTGCATTCTACCATCTTCTCATATATATATATGTATATATATATATATATATATATATATATATATATATATATATATATATATATCCTTCTCTCTCCATCTCTTTCTCCCTCTCCTTCTCTTTTCCTTTTTCCTTCCCTCTCTCCTTTGTTACCTCTCTCTCTCTCTCTCTCTCTCTCTCTCTCTCTCTCTCTCTCTCTCTCTCTCTCTCTCTCTCTCTCTCTCTCTCTCTCTCTCTCTCTCTCTCTCTCTCTCTCTCTCTCTCTCCGGTAAACATCAGCCAAAACGCACACACACAACACGTGACGTTAACACAACCTGGACTGATAATGATGCTGCCCCAACTAATGTGTTTTTAATCTGTAATATTACCTGTTACTACGCCGTGTCCGATGTTGCAATGCCGTTTGTAAATGGCTTCAAAATAAGGGGTAATTAAGGGGTGGGTGGTAAGGGGGAAAAGGGGGGAAAGGGAAAGGGGAAAAAGGAAGAGGGGGAAGAGGGGGAAAATGGAAAAGGGAAAAGGGGACAAAGGAAAAAAAGGGAAAACGGGAGAAAGGGAAAGAGTAAAAAAGGGGAAAAAGGGAAAAGGAGAGAAAGGGGAAAGGGAAAAAGAGGAAAGAGAAAAATGGAAAAAATAGACAGGTTTGTGTGTTATTTGTTAATCCTGTGGTATTTTTGGTATCAGTGGTTCGTTGAATGATATGATTTGGTATTACTGGTTGGTTCAGAGTGAAAAGAGAATGCGAAAAATGAAAAATAAAAATATTATAATCAAAAGAGTGAATGAGACGTAGAGAAGAAAAAAAAATAACAAAAAGATAATTAGACAAAATCAACGATAACGATCCGAGAGAAAGATAGATAGATAGATAGATAGATAGAGAGAGAGAGTGTGTCAAAGAGATAAGAAAAAAAAAAACATGTATATAAAAGAACGAAAGATAAAGACAGAACAGAAGTAGAAAACCAAAAAGCAAAAACACAAAATAAAAAACGAAAGAGAAAAAGAAAAAAGAAAAAAGAAAGAAAGAAAGAAAGAAAAAAACATACGAAAGGAAACCAAAAAAGACCGTAAGAAGCGAGGTTCACTTTAGAGCACGTGTGCGGCGAACCCCCACAGTCGAAGCGACCTCTCCCCCCCTTCCCCCCCCCAACCCACCTCCTCCTCCTCCCTCCTCCCCCCCCCCCCTGTACCATGACCCCCCCCCCCCAAAGGCAGGACAAGAACAAGGGCAGGACCAGCCATTTAACGCAGGTCACAATAACAGGAGAGCGAAGTGTGAGGTATTTGGGGGGGGGGGGGGGGGGGCCTTGGCTTGTGTCTCGCCTTTCCTTTCTGCTTGTTCTGCTTTTATTTTTTTCTTCTTCTTTTTCTTATTCTTATTCTTATTATTTTTCTTTGTTTTTCTTTTTTTTCTTTTTTTCTTATTCTTTCTTATTTTTTTCTCATCATTTTCTCTTCCTCTTTCTTATTCTTTGATAATTCTCTTTTTTTCTTCTTCGTTTCCTTCTACTTTGAACTTTTTTTTTTTCCGTTTCTTCGCTCCTTTTTCTTGTTTCTTGTCATTCTTCACTTTTTTCTTTCTTTTTCATTTATCTTCTTCGACATCCAAATCCTTACGTTTTTTTCGTCTTTTTTACTTCTATCTTTTTCTTCTTTTCTTTTTTCTTTTTTATTATCTTTTTTTTTTCCTTTTTCCTTCTCCCATTTCTTAGTGTTCTAAGAACTGTAGATGAAAGATAGATTGAGGGATTGATAGATAGATAAAGAGAGAGAGAGAGAGAGAGAGAGAGAGAGAGAGAGAGAGAGAGAGAGAGAGAGAGAGAGAGAAGAAGAAGAAGAAGACAGATAGAGTGAGAGAGAGATAAGAAAAAGAAGAAGAAGAAGACGGTTAAAGTGAGTGAGAGAGAGAGAGAGAGAGAGAGAGAGAGAGAGAGAGAGAGAGAGAGAGAGAGAGAGGGAGGGAGATCAAGAGTGAAAAAGAGAAAGAGAGAGAGAGAGAGAGAGAGAGAGAGAGAGAGAGAGAGAGAGAGAGAGAGAGAGAAAGAGAAGAAGAAGAAGAAGACAGATAGAGTGAGAGAGAGATAAGAAAAAGAAGAAGAAGAAGACGGTTAAAGTGAGTGAGTGAGAGAGAGAGAGAGAGAGAGAGAGAGAGAAGAAGAAGATGAAGAAGAAGAAGACAGATAGAGTGAGAGAGAGAGAGAGAGAGAGAGAGAGAGAGAGAGAGAGAGAGAGAGCGAGAGCGAGAGAATGAGAATGAGATGCACACCGCAAGGCAGCAAGAACTTTATTGGTCTGTGGTCAACTGCGGTTTCGTGCGGTCTCGGATGCGGTCAGCGTAGGGGCCTTCCTTCAGTCTTAGAAGCGGTACAGAGTGGGGTATGGGGTATGGAGGGGGGGATGGGGTATGGAGGGGGGTATGGGGTATGGAGGGGGGGATGGGGTATGGAGGGGGGGATGGGGTATGGGGTATGGAGAGGGGGTATGGGGTATGGAGGGGGAATATGGGTTATGGAGTATGGAGGGAGGTATGGGGTATGGAGGGGGTATGGAGTATAGAGGGGAACAGAGTTGGGGCATGGGGTACAGAGTGGGGGTATGGGGTATGGAGGGGAGTATGGGGACAGAGGAGGATAGTGGAGTATGTGGAGGGTGGATAGGGAGCATGAAGGGGAGTGGAGTGTATGGGAGGGTATAGACGGGGGGGGAGGGGTACAGAAGAGGGTATTATGGCATAGGGTAGTGGTAGCAGGAGGCATGGGGGTGTAAGGTAATGGGGAAAGGGGGCGGGGGGGGGGGGGCATGGTCGCCGGTCAAGCCATGAGGTGTTTAAGACCCCTTGCACTGTCTTGGCTGATCCTTACTGTTGGGTCTTGGCTTCTCTGTGGTTGGGTCTGCTGCTTGTTTGTTTGTGTTTTATTACTATCGTTTTTTTTTTCTTTTTTTCTTTTTTTTTTGTTATTATCTTTTTTTCGTTTGTGTCTGTGAGCGTGTTAATTATCTTCGATTACCTTTTGAGAGAGAAAGAGACAGAGAGAGAGAGAAAGAGAAAGATATGAATTACCATTTTCATTAGTAGTCGCATATTGATATTATCATTATTTTCATAAAACATCAACTTACCTATAATAGAAAAAAAAAACATATGTAATAAACACAGATATTTATGCGTACTAACCACTCCCTTTCCAGTAAATTGTAAATACCATTACAACAGGAAACATTGCTTTTGAGTCTTAAACTAAAAAAAACACACATTATGTCACCCACGACTATATAATTTATCATTTTCATTATTGTCGTTACGGGATTCAGTCCTAACGTAAGCGTATTGTGTAGAATATTATTCGTAAAAATGGATATTTCGTGCGTGCAATACGGTTACCGTTCTGTGTTGTGTTGTGTTTGCGAGAAATATTAGACTAAGTTATTCCTGA
>NW_028234423.1:16224099-16234099 GCF_977035675.1 Penaeus japonicus | reverse complement strand
GAACGCAGGTTGACAAACCAAGTGTGGGATTGACAGAGCGAAGTCAATAGTGAACACGACAAGAGCGGCTGAGGCGCATCGCGAGAGAGATCGAGGAGAATATGCTAGAGAGGAAGAGATAGATAGAGTGAAAACAATGAGGAAAGAGAGAGGACGGCGGGAATGGGAGCTGGGAGGGTTAAGATTGCCCCCAGCACACTCATAGTAAAAAACATTTGAAAAACCCCCCCCCAACCACCACTCTCCCCCCCCCCCCCCCCCCCATACAAATCCCACCACACAACTGAGCACAAAAATCAAATCTTTAACTCCTAATCCCACTCATAACTAAAAAACACCAGACTGAAATCCACTACCCACTGTTTCCACGTACTAATAACCTAAAACCAATTCTATTATCAAAACAATTCAACATTAAACTTCCCTACACAACAACATTCTCTCAATCTAATGTGAACTACCTAACCTACCTAAACATCATCCCATATCCTCTCTCTGCTCCTTTATTACTCTCTGTATTTTAATCTTCAAAACCATCCAATTTATATTTTCTTCCTATTCTTCTTTTCCTCTTCTTCTTCTCTTCCTCATCTCCTTCCCACTTCCCCATTTCCCTTCCCCTCATCCATTTCCCTACACACCCTCCCATATTTTCTCCCCTCTCTCCCCTCTTACCTTTGTTCTCCTTTTCCTCGTCTCCTCTCCTCTCGTCCTGCGTGAAGTGTGGTTGATGCTGGCTAGCGTTTACTGCAACGCGTCGAGATGCTGTACTCGTTGCAAAAGTTGTTAGTTTTGTTTAGATGGTTACATATGTCATTTTTTCTTCTTTTTTGTTTTGTTTTTTGGGGTTTATGTAGATGTGTCTTTATCTGTGTGTGTGTAGGCGCGTATGTGTGCTATGTGTTTGTTTGTGTGTGTGTGTGTGTTTGTTTGTTTGTGTGTTTATGTTTGTGTAGGAACGGTGCGCTCTGTAAAATATACTGTTTTCCACTCTCATAACATGAAGAAGCTTTTATATATAGGTTCTCTTTTTTCTGGATTTTTTTTTTTTTTCTGCCAAAAAACTTGTCTTTAAATGGGTGAAGAAAGTGAATGTGTAAAGGTCACGCAGACGAAGAGTCGATCTATTTAATGATGTATTGATATGTTACCAAACAACAAATCACACAACCGCCACCGACCCCCCCCCCACACACACCCACCACACATATCACACACAACAGCAACACACAGACTCCAGCCAGACCTCCTGAAACCCACCCCCCACCACACACCCGCAAAGCACACGCACAACAAGACACGACCAAACATACAAACAGCACACATCAACAACAACAAACAACAGCACAATCCAGACAACAGACAGCAACCACACACTAAACAGGAAAACCAAGGGGTAACCAACAGACACACACCCCCCCCCCCCCACCCCCCCCCCCCCCGGCCACCCCCCGCCCCCCCTCACCCCCCGAACCGCCCGTGAGAGGATAGCTCCCGACCCCACCTCCACCGGAAAGACAACCAAACAAAAGAGCGTCACCCATAGTCGGACGAATAGAGAGGTGACAGAAGAGAGAGTAGAGAGGAGAGACGACGAAGAACATATGGAGAGAGAGTATAGTTAAAAAGTAAAGGGGGATAGAGAGTAGATCGAGAAAAGATAAAAATGAAGAAAAGAGAGAGAGAGAGAGAAAGAGAGAGAGTGAGACGTGAGTGAGAGAAGAGAGAGGAAAGCTCAGGACAGAGAGATCGAAGAGAAAGAGAAAGAGAAAGGGAGATAGATAGAGATAAAGAAAGAGAGAAAGAGAGCGAGAAAGAGAAAAAGAGAGAGAGAGAGCGAGAGCGAAAGAGAAAAGCCCGTCCCATAAAGAGAGGAATTGATTTAAGCCGAAAAATGAGTCTGGAGTCGGCAATGCGCGTGCAGATTAAGCGGCAGGGGAGAGGTCGCGCTCACATCAATCCACATTTACAAAGAAATTAAAACACCCCGTTCCCTTAGTGCCTGAATATACCTGGCGTTGGAGCGAGCTGGACAGGGGCTCTCACAACGACTGACGCTTATAAGGTCGACGCGGACGCGTTTACCGATGGGCGCATATCGACCGTATCGGCTAGCTAGGAGGGGGTCTTTGTTGCTGCCGCCTGCTCTGTTGACATACCCTTAGGATCTGTAGAATATGAAGGGGCTTCGTTTTGCGTCCCTGGCTGCCACTTTGAGTCGCTTTGGAATCTTTCTCTCGCTCTCGCTCGCTCGCTCGCTCTCCTTGATACGAACTCCGCCTTTTCTGCTCTTTCAGTATTTTAGCGCGACTTTCACTCCACTGCGGCTCCTTTTTCTTCGTTGGTGTCTCGAGCTCTCGCCATGAGAACGCAGTTTGTTTATTTTAGTTGATTTATTTATTTTTTTTTTATTTTTATATGTTTTTTGTGCTTTTTTTGCACTCTACTCTCCTTCTCCTATCTACTCTCTATCACTCTCTCTCTCTCTTACTCCTACTCTCTCTCCTTCATCTCATCGCTATGTTTCTGTCTCCTACTCTGACACTGTCTTCTGTCTCTCTCCGTTGTCACGCGTCTACTCTCTCTCTGTCTCTCTGTCTCTCTTCTCTCTTCATCTCCTCTCTCTCTCTCTCTCATCTACGCCCATCCCGCCCCACGCAAAAACACCAACCACCGTCACCCCCCCTTTTAGTGCTTGAAGGAACTCCCTTCTCTCTCCTCTATACCTCTTTTTGTATTTTTGCTTAAACGAAGGCAATCTCTCACATCTGTTTTAGAGAAGAGGGGGACAGTTGGGGGGGGGGGAGGGGGGGGCAGAAGCCCCCAGGGCAGTGGGGTAGTGGGAGGTGAAGAGGGGGAGAGGCGATATATGAGAAGGGAGAGAGAGAGGGGGGAAAGGAGAGGGAAATAGATAGGGAGAAGTGGGGAAGGCGGAAGTACAAAGAGGAGAAGAGAGAAAGAGAAAGAGAAGAGAAAGGAGGAGAGGAGAGAGAGGAAAGGAGGAGAAGAGAGAGGAGAAAGGAGGAGAGGAGATAGGGAAAGGAGGAGAGGAGAGAGGGCGAAGAGGATAAAGCACAGAGGAGATGGGAGAGAAGAGAGAGCAAACAGAGAGAAGAGTGGGGGGAGAGGAAAGGATAAGGAAGAGGGGAGAGAGGAGAGAAGAGAGAGGAGAGGGTTAAAAGACCTGTACTTCTATCCCGGTTATTGTCTAAGTTTTGAGGTGTTTTTTATGATGTTTATTGACCGTCAGAGGAATGCCAGAGCGGACGGAAAAGGAGCGTGTCATATGATCTCGGAATGAATTTCTCTGTATGATTTTTTAAAAGTTTTTTTTTTTCCTGCATTTTTTTGGGGGGAGGGGAGGGGGGGGGGGAGCTTCTGTTTGCACGATGGCCTCCCTCCATCCCCCCCTCTCTCTCTCAACCCCCCCCCCACCCCCTACCTTCCCTAACCCGACTACCCATCTCCATCCCATCCCCCATCCCCACTCCTCACCCCTTCCTCCTCCCACCTCTCCCTTCCATCACCCTCTCCTCCACCTCTCTCTTCCATCCCTCCCCACCTATCCCCCTTCTCCCTCATACTCCCCCAGTTGCCAGTTACATTCGTCATTAAGCTGATGAATTTTGAAGCGATGACCACTCCCGGGTGATGATAACCTACGGCCACAACAACCCAAGTTACAAAAGTCGTCACACACGATGACGCGTGCACGGCCATCAATAGGCAACGGACAACCTCGATGTTATGCTCTTTCGGGCTCTTTATGCTCTCTCTTTGGGCTCTCTCGTGCTTTTTTTTTCACGCTCGCCTCTCTCATGTCCTCTGTATACTTTCTGTCTTTGTCTCTCTGACTCTTCCGTCAGTCTCCCTCTCTCTGTCTCTACGCATTATGATCTCTATTAAGACGCGTCTCTCTCTTCTCTCTACTGATTCTCTCTCTCTCTCTCTCTCTCTCTCTCTCTCTCTCTGTCTCTCTCTCTCTCTCTCTCTCTCTCTCTCTCTCTCTCTCTACCTCTTTTTGTATTTTGCTTAAACGAAGGCAATCTCTCACATCTGTTTTAGAGAAGAGGGGGACAGTTGGGGGGGGGGCGGGGGCCGCTCGAGGTAGTTCGAGAAAGAGGGGAGATGCGATAAATGCACGCAATCAGGTGAGGAGAAGAGGGGGGAAAGGAGAGGGAAATAGATAGGGAGAAGTGGGGAAGGCGGAAGTGCAAAGAGGAGAAGAGAGAAAGAGAGAGAGAGGAGAGAGAGGAAAGGAGGAGAGGAGAGAGGAGAAAGGAGGAGAGGAGATAGGGAAAGGAGGAGAGGAGAGAGGGCGAAGAGGATAAAGCACAGAGGAGAGGGAAGAGAAGAGAGAGCAAACAGAGAGAAGAGTGGGGGGAGAGGAAAGGATAAGGAAGAGGGGAGAGAGGAGAGAAGAGAGAGGAGAGGGTTAAAAGACCTGTACTTCTATCCCGGTTATTGTCTAAGTTTTGAGGTGTTTTTTATGATGTTTATTGACCGTCAGAGGAATGCCAGAGCGGACGGAAAAGGAGCGTGTCATATGATTCGGATAAATGAATTCTCATGTCATGATTTTTATAACAAGAGTTTTTTTTTTTTCCTGCATAGATTTTTTTGGGGGGAGGGTGCTAGGGGCAGGAGCGAGGGGGGGGGTGAGCTTCTGTTTGCACGATGGCAGACCGCATCCCCCCCTTCTAAGTCTCTCAATCCCCCCCACCCCCTACCTTCCCTAACCCGACTACCCATCTCCATCCCATCCCCCATCCCCACTCCTGGCCCCTCCCTCCTCCCACTTCTCCCTTCCATCACCCTCTCCTCCACCTCTCTCTTCCATCCCTCCCCACCTCTCCCCCTCTCCCTCATCCTCCCCCAGTTGCCAGTTACATTCGTCATTAAGCTGATGAATTTTGAAGCGATCAACACTCACGGTGGTGATTTGATAACTACGGCCACACAACAACCCAAGCATTACAAAAGTCGTCACCACACGATTACGCGTAGACGGCCATCAACCTAGGAACGGACAATCTTGATGTTCCCATGCTCTTTTTCTCGCTCTTTCTGTATTTAGGCTCTTTCACTCTTCGGCTCTTTTCCTCGTTGGTGTTGTCTCTCGCTGATTAGTTTTTTTATTTTAGTTTATTTATTTATTTTTTTTTATTTTTATTTTTTTTTTTTTGCTTTTTTGCACTCTCCAGGATCTCTTTGTGCCTCTTTTCTGGCTCTCTTTATGCTCTTCCAGGCTTTTGTTTATGCTCTTTCGGGCTCTTTATGCTCTCTCCTGGCTCTCTTTAATCTCTCTCTTTCTGTCTCTCTGTCTCTGTCTCTCTGTCTCTGTCTCTCTCTCTCTCTCTATCTCTCTGTCTCTGTATCTTTCTCTCTGTCTCTCTCTCTCTGTATCTCCCTCTCTCTGTCTCTCTCTTTCTCTCTCTCTCTGTCTCTCTCTCTCTCTCTGTTTCTCTCTCTCTCTCTCTCTCTCTCTCTCTCTCTCTCTCTCTCTCTCTCTCTCTCTCTCTCTCTCTCTCTCTCTCTCTCTACCTCTTTTTGTATTTTGCTTAAACGAAGGCAATCTCTCACATCTGTTTTAGAGAAGAGGGGGACAGTTGGGGGGGGGGGGGGGCAGAGGGTAGTGGGAAGAGGGGAGAGGCGATATATGAGAAGGGAGAGAGAGAGGGGGGAAAGGAGAGGGAAATAGATAGGGAGAAGTGGGGAAGGCGGAAGTGCAAAGAGGAGAAGAGAGAAAGAGAGAGAGAGGAGAGAGAGGAAAGGAGGAGAGGAGAGAGGAGAAAGGAGGAGAGGAGATAGGGATCAGGAGAGAAGGTCGAAGATGATAAAGCACAGAGGAGAGAAAGAAGAGAGAGCGAAACAGAGATAAGAGTGTGGGAGAGGAAAGGATAATGAAGAGTGGAGAGAGAGAAAGAGAGAGAGAGGGGTTAAAAGACCAGTACTTCTATCCCTTTTATTTTCAAAGTTTTGAGTATTTTTTATGATGTTTATTGCCCGTCAAGGCATGCCAGAGCGGCACGGAAAAGGACGTGACAATGATATCGGAATAAATGCTCGGGGGTGTATGATTTTTTAAAGTTTTTATTCCTGCATTTTTTTGGGGAGGACATGGAGGGGGGGGTGAGCTTCTGTTTGCACGATGGCCTCCCTCCATCCCCCCCTCTCTCTCTCTCAACTCCCCCCCCCCACCCCCTACCTTCCCTAACCCGACTACCCATCTCCATCCCATCCCCCATCCCCACTCCTGGCCCCTCCCTCCTCCCACTTCTCCCTTCCATCACCCTCTCCTCCACCTCTCTCTTCCATCCCTCCCCACCTCTCCCCCTCTCCCTCATCCTCCCCCAGTTGCCAGTTACATTCGTCATTAAGCTGATGAATTTTGAAGCGATGACCACTCCCGGGTGATGATAACCTACGGCCACAACAACCCAAGTTACAAAAGTCGTCACACACGATGACGCGTGCACGGCCATCAATAGGCAACGGACAACCTCGATGTTATGCTCTTTCGGGCTCTTTATGCTCTCTCTTTGGGCTCTCTCGTGCTTTTTCGGGTTTATTTTCATCCTCACAAGATCTTTCTGTTCTACTGAAGCTTTTTCAGGCTCTCAGTCGTTTATGGCTCTTCCGGGCTCCTTTATGCTCTTCAGGCTCTCCTTTATTTGCTCTTCTTCCGGGCTCCTTTGTGCTCTTGCTGGCTCTCTTTATGCTCCTTCTTTGGCTCTTGTTTATGTTCTGCTCGGGCTTAATCTCATGCTCGTATGCTTTTCTGGCCGCCTGTCTTTATATGCTCCTCCCAGGCTTTTCTTTATGCTCTTGCTGATCGTTATATCTCTTTATGCTCTTCCAGGCTTTTGTTTATGTTCTGCTGAGCTATCTCATGCTCTTTCTGGCTCTTTTTATGCTCCTCCAGGCTTTCTTTATGCTCTTCCAGGCTATCTCATGCCCTTCCAGGCTCTATCATGTTCTTCCGGGCTCTCTCGTGCTCTTCCAGGCTCTATCATGTTCTTCCAGGTTCTTTAATGCCCTTCCAGGCTCTCTTATGCTTTTCTAGGCTCTCTCATGCTCTCTTGGGCTCTCTCATGCTCTCTTGGGCTCTCTCATGCTCTCTTGGGCTTTCTCATGCTCTCCCAGAATATTTTTATGCTTTTCTGGGCTCTCTCATGCTCTTCCAGGCTCTCTTTATGCTCCTTCTGGCTCTCATCTTGCTCTTCCAGGCTATCCCATGTTCTTCTGGGCTTTCTCATAGCCTCGCAGGCTCTCTCATGCTCTTCTGGGCTCTCTCATGCTCCTCCACGATCTCTTTAAGCTCTTCCAAGCTCTCTCATGCTCTTTTAAGCTCTCTTATACTCTTTCTGGCTCTCTTTATACTCTTCTGGGCTCTCTCATGCTCTTCCAGGCGCCCTTTATGCTCTTCCTGGCTCTCTTTATGCTCTTTCAGGCTCCCTTTATGCTCTTCCTGGCTCTCTTTATGCTCTTCTAGGCTCTCCCATGCACTTATGGGCTCCCTCATGCTCTTCCTAGCTCTCTTTATGTTCTTTTGGGCGCTCTCATTCTCTTCCTGGCTTTCTTTATGCTCTTCCAGGCTCTCTTCATGCTCTTTTGGTCTCTCACATGCACTTCCGGGCTCAATCATTTCTCTTCCAGGCTCTCTTTATGCTCTTCTGGGCCCTCTCATGCTCTTCCAGGCTTTCTTTATACTCTTCTGGGTTCTATTATGCTCTTTTTTGCTCTTCTGGGCTGTCACATGCTCTTCCTGGCTCTCTTTATGCTATTCTAGGCTCTTTCATGCACTTATGGGCTGTCTCATGAACTTTCTGGCTCTCTTTATGCTATTCTAGGCTCTTTCATGCACTTATGGGCTGTCTCATGAACTTTCTGGCTCTCTTTATGCTCATCTGGGCACCCTCATGCTATTCCAGTCTTTCTTTACACTCTTCAGGGTTCTCTCATGCTCTTCTTAGCTCTCTTTATGTGTTTTTTTTCTCTGTTTTGCTCTTCCTAGATCTCTTAATGTTTTTCTGCTCTTCTTGGCTCTCTCATTCTGTTTGTGCCTCTCTTTATGCTTTTCCGAACTCTCTCATGCTCTTCCGGGTTCTCTTTATGCTTTTCAGACTATCTAATCCTCTTCCGGTCTTTCTTATGCTCTTTCGAGCTCTCTTTATGCATCTTTTATTTTTTTTTACTCTCCTGGGCTCTTTTATGCTCTGCTGGGTTCTTCTGGGCTCTCTTATGCTCTTCCAGGCTCTATCGGACTCTCATCCTCTTCTAAGCTCTCTCTCATGCTCTTCTGATCTTTATCATGCTCTTCTGGGCTCTCTCATGCTCTTGCAGGCTCTCTTTATGCTCTTCCAGACTCTCTCATGCTCTTCCAGGCTCTCTCATTCTTTCCCTGATTCTCTTTATGCTCTTCTCTTTATGCTCTCCCCATGCCTTTCCAGATTCTTTCAAGCTCTTCCGGGCTCTCTTGTGCATTTCCTAGCTCTCTTTATGCTCCTTTGGGCTCTCCCATGCTCTTTCTGGCTCTCTTAATGCTCATCCAGGCTCTCTCATGTTCTCCTTAGCTTTCTGTATGCTCTTTTGGGCTCTCTCATGCTCTTCCAGGCTCTCCCATGCTCTTCCAGGCTCTCTCTTACTCTTCCAGGCTCTCTCATGTTCTCCCTAGCTTTCTGTATGCTCTTTTGGGCTCTCTCATGCTCTTCCAGGCTCTCTTATGGTCTTCCAGGCTCTATCTTTCTCTTCTAGGCTCTCTCTTACTCTTCCTGGCTCTCTCATACTTTTCTGAGACTTCTCTCGTACTCTTCTGGGCTCTTTCATGCTCATGTTGTCTCATGCTCTTTCTATCCTATTTTTCACGCTCTTTTACTCGCTCTCTGCTCTTTTATGTTCTTCCAAGCTCTCACGATGCTCTCTCAGTGCAATTTCACTGCACCTTTCATGTATGCACTCTCATACTCTTTAATGCTATGTTTTCTTTCGCTGTTTTGTTTCATGATCTCCTTTTGCTCTTGCGTGTTCTCTTTCTGCTATTTCATGCCTTTTCACTCTCTCTCGCAAGCTCTTTTACGCTCTCTTATGCTCTCTCTATTGCCTCTCTTTGCCTCGTCAGATGCTCTTTTTGTCTTTCCTCTACTTGCCCCGCCCCTTCTCTCTCTCTCTTGGTTTATCTCTCTCTCCCTCTCTCTATTGGTCTCTCTCTCTCTCTCTATTGGTTTATCTCTCTCTCTCTCCCTCTCTCTATTGGTTTATCTCTCTCTCTCTCCCTCTCTCTATTGGTTTATCTCTCTCTCTCTCTCTCTCTCTCTCTCTCTCTCTCTCTCTCTCTCTCTCTCTCTCTCTCTCTCTCTCTCTCTCTCTCTCTGCTCCTCACCGCTCATCATCCCATGCTCTATTTATGCTCCATGACCTATTTGTGTCGAAAAGCTTATAAGAAAATGTTTTCTAACAAATAAACGAACTAATTTTCACTCGTGTTTGTCATTTCATCTGTTAGAGAAATGATCCGATTATACGGTGTTAGAAGGAAATGGAAAACGAATGACAAATTCAGCGGTCAAGAGCATTTAGACATAAGGGTAGGCAGATTGATTGCTTCTCCTTTGTGAATTCGCTTGTTTATATTTTCATTTATTATGATATTGATGAAAATTGTCTTTATGATCACTCTTATCCTTGTTATTACTATTAATATCATTGTTGTTGTTGTTTTTATTGTTATCATTATTTTTATCATTATCATTGTTATTATCGATACTGTTATCGTTTGTGTTGGTATCATTATCATTATTATCATTATTGTTATTTTCTGTTATGGTTATCGTCATTCTTATCAACATCATTATCATTATTGTTATCATTATAATTAACATCATCATCATCATCATCGTTCATCATTATGATCATTATCATGATTATTACTATCATTATCATAATCACTATCGCTATTATTATCATTATTATTATCATTATTATTATTGTCATTGCCATT
>NW_028234423.1:16206599-16214099 GCF_977035675.1 Penaeus japonicus | reverse complement strand
TAGAAGTGCAGTATTATTATAATCATCATTATTAGTACCATGATCACGATTTACAATACTGCTATTACAGCTACTAGTATCATTATCATCGTCATCACCATCATCAACGTCATCACCAGCACCACCATCATCACCATCATCATCATCCATGTCATCACCATTAATGCCATCATCAGCATCATTCAAAGTATGATGTGATCAAAAGTCCTTCTCTTGTTGCATATTTTGGGCTCAACTAAAGCATTAAAAGGTTTTGCAATCACATCATATCCGTTGCAATGAAACAGCTCAATAAAAAGAAAAAAAAAACAATAATATTCTGCGGGTATAACACAGCTGTAATATATTATACCTCCCTGTTAGATTATGTTACTGTGATATATCACCGTAATACTTGTACTGCAATATTGACCCATGCAATATACTTGTGGGAATGCAAACTCATTGCACAAATCCCCCTTTGCAACACATACATCCCTTTATGGTGCAATATGTTTGTTGAAACACAATTTGCTTGCTTTAACAGAAGGATCCGTTTCAAAATAAATCCCGAAAAAACAAAAAAAAACAAATGAGGTTTACTGCCAACAGCTTTACCAAATTATAACAACACAGAACTGCTCATTTTAATCTGCTTTATAACGGAAATGTTCGTTACAGTCCAAACTCTTTCCTCGTCTAATCCTTCAGTACGAATTACCTATGATTTCAGCATTTCTTGTTTAGCATAATAAACTAAACATTGCAATACATTTTGCTGGTTTCAACTCCATGCAACGTCTCATTGTGAATTATCTGTTATTTCGAAATTGCTTGTCAACATCTAAATCATGTATTTAAGCAAAACGGCCTTGTTTTAATCACCTGTTTAAGCAAATAATTGTTTTTTTAAAACTATCACTAAAATCACTGGTTTCACTATGATAATTATTCAGTGCAGTTTGCTTGATCTGAAATAAATATTGTTTTATTGAAGCTTTATACTGAACAAGTAGATTAGGTTGCATTTTGTTATTATCATCACCCTGATGTTGCGTGTTATTATCGTCATTATCATCATTATCAACATCTAGAGGATAATGCTAACAGCAATCAAAATAGTAATCAGAATAATGATGATGATGATAATAATGATTGTAATAATAACACTATAAATATATCATTATCATTATCATTATCACAAGAAAAATAATGATGATGATAGGATGAAAACAATATTATGATGATAATAATAATGGTAACGGTAGTGATAATAGTAGCACTCGCATTCTTATTTTCTAGAAACTGCGGCGGGAGTTCATATTGAACGAATTAATAAAACAAAAAATGAACGTTGATATTCTAAATTGCACAAGAGAAGTTCATTTCATTAAACTTACGGCCACGATCTGCTTTGTGTTTTATTTCCCACAATATTAATTTATAAGGAAAAAAGTCTATGATGCCGTAATATCGCCCATTGATTATATATAAGTATATATATATATATATATATATATATATATATATATGTGTGTGTGTGTGTGTGTGTGTGTGTGTGTTTTGAGTGCGTTTGTATTGTGTAGAGTTGTGTGGTTTGAGAGTGTGTGTGTGTGTGTGTGTGTGTGTGTGTGTGTGTAAACTCAGGAGGAAACGATGTATTAAATGAAAGTCATTATTTCTATGATATTATGATGATCTAGTAAATATAAAGATGAAAAACCTCTCTCTCAGTCTCTCTCTCTCTCTCTCTCTCTCTCTCTCTCTCTCTCTCTCTCTCTCTCTCTCTCTCTCTCTCTCTCTCTCTCCCCATTCTCCCCTCCCTCCCTCGGCCTCACTTCTAAGACTGTTTTGACACCGAATCTCGTGCCAACAGCCATGAGAATCCCCCGCGGCAGTTCTTGTGACAACACGAGAAACGACGTGTTGTCATTGTTGGAAGTTGTAGGGGATCAACCGAGGAATGTTTCGCTTTGGGAGGAAAGAGAGGGGCTTGGGGGGTCGGGGGCGGGAGGGGGGAGGGGGGTAGGGTAGGAGGGGTTGGGGAGGGGGGAAAGAAGGTTGAGGCGGAAGGGAGGGGAGATGAAAGGGAGAGAAGGGAGATGGGGAAAGGGAGAGGGTAGAGAGATAAAAATAGAGGGAGGGGAAAGGGAGATGAAAAAGAGAGAAAGGGAAATAAAAGAGAGTGTGGAAGGGGGAAAGGGAGGGTAAAGAGGGAGAGAGAGAGAGGAAAAGAGGAGGGGAGAGAAAGAGAGAGGGTCGATTGGGGGAGGGGGGGGGGCAGAAAAGGGAGAGAGAGGGGAGGGAGTAGGATATGGAAAGAGAATAAAGGAAAAGTGGAGGAGACACGGGAAGGAGAGGGGAAGGGAGATAGAGTTGAACAGGCAGAGACATACAGAAAGGAGAGAGAGCGCAAGAAACCAGAGGAGGGGAAAATAGGTGGAGGGAAAGGGTAAAGGAGGGAGATGGGAGATAGGGGGATGGGGGGGGAGGGGTGTAACCGGTTTGGGGCGAGTGATATCTCTGACACAAACTGACTTGCCTCGGGTCAGTCGGACCGTCCGTGAGGGGAGAGGGAGAGGAAGGGAAAAAGAGAGACGGAGGGTAGGAGAGAGGGAAGGCAAGCGAAAGGGAGGAACATGGAAGAAGAGGAAGATAGAGAGAGAGGAAGGGACAAAGGGAAGGAAAAAGGAGGAACATGGAAGAAGAGAAAGAGGGAGGGTGGGACAGAGTGGGAAAAGGAGGGAGAGAGTGGGAGAGGAGGAAGGGAATTGGAAGGGAGGGAGGAAGAGAAGGAAAATGGAGGAAGGGAAAGGGAGAGGAAGGGAGGGAGGGGAGGGGAAGAAGGAGAGAGAGAAAAATGTAGGGAGAGGGAATGGAAGTGAAAGGGAGGGAGGAATGGAAGGAAAAGGGAGGAACATGGAAGAAGGGAAAGGGAGAGGGAGGAAGGGAGAAAAGGAGAGAAGGAAGGGAAATGGAGGGATAGAGGGAGGGTAAGGGAAAGGGAGGGAGAAAGGGAGGAACATGGAAGAAGGGAAAGGGGAGGGGTTGGGAGAGAAAGAAAGGGAAAGGGAGAGAAAGAGGGGAAAGGAGGGAGGAATGGGAAGAGAAAGTGAAGGAAAAAGGCAAGGAGAGGAGAGAGCAAGAGAGAGAGAGAAAGAGAGAGAAAGAAAGAGAGAGAGAAATAGAGAGAGAGAGAGAGAGAGAGAGGGAGAAAAGAGAGACAGAGAAAGGGAAAGAGAGAAAGAGAGAGAAAACCAAACATCCAGCCAGACAGACAGACAGACAGAAAAACTCAAACTCAAACAAAAAAGATAAAAAAAAGTCAAAGACAAAGACAGATAAAACGAAACCAAGCGAAACAGAGACGGCGAAACTCCCCAACATAGCCCCCCCCTTACCCCGTCACCCCCTCCACCCACACCCATCCCCCCTCCCCCGCCTCCAACCCCGAGTTAGACCACGGGGGTATCGCATAGACCCCCGAACGTGCCCCGTTGACCCCACAGCTCCCCCCACAGTGCCGCCGCGACCCCAAGAATCCTTCGTCATCCTAGACAGGGATTTAGGAAGACAAATGATAAGGGGCGACCTCACCCTCTGCCTAAATAGGGCAAGGCAAGCACACGCGCGGCTTCAGGGGCAGGGCGGGAAAGGGGGGGGGAAGGGAGGGAGGGTGGGAGAGAGGGAGGGAGGAGGGAGGGAGGGAGAGATAGAGGGAAAGAAAGTGAGAGAGGGAGAGGGAGGGAGGAATGGAGGAAGAGAGGGAGGGAGGGAGGGTGGGCGTAGAAAATTTAGATAGAAAGAATTGGGAATAATAGATCGAAAATAGCGAGATATAGAAGCGAAAGAGGGAGGAAGGGAGGGAGAGAGAGAGAGAGAGAGAGAGGGAGGGAGAGAGGAAGAGAGAGAAAGCGAGAGAGTGGGAGAGAGAGGAAGGGGGAGGGAGAAAGAGAGAGAGATAGGGACAAAGAGAAAGAGAGAAGGAGGGAGGGAGACAGAGAGAGAAAGGAAAGGGAGGGGAGTGAGGCAGAGAGAAAAAAGAAGAGAAAGTAAGGGACTGCAAGGAGACAGAGAGAGTGGGAAGAGATAAGAAAAGTATACTTTTCTACCTCTTCTTTTCCTTCCTCTCCTCCTCCTCCCTTTTCTTTTTTCTTCTTTTTTCCTCTCCCATCTCTTCTTCCTTTTCCTCGAACTATTACTTCCTCCTCGTTATCCTTATTCATTTCTTTTTCATCCTCCTCCCCTTCTCATTTTCTTCCTCTTCCTCCTCTATCTCCTTCTCCTCCTTTGCCTCCTCCTCTTCTTCCTCCTCTATCTCCTCCTTTTCCTCCTCTTCTCTCCACCTCTTCCTCCTCCATCTCTATCTTTTCTTCCTCTTCCTCAATCTCCTCCTCCTCCTCGTCCTCTTCCTTCTCCTTTACCTCCTCTTCCTCCTCCTCCTCCTCGTCCTCTTCCTTCTCCTTTACCTCCTCTTCCTCCGTCTCTTCCATCTCCTCTTCCTCCTCCTTCTTCTTCTTCTACCCCTTCATCCTCATCCTAAGACTTCACTCTCCTAGTCCTCCTTCATCTCAAACTTGCAAAGGAAGAGAGATGAAGATGCTGTGACTCATCTCGGGGTCTCAGACGGAAGAGATGGGGATGCGGCTTGAATGAAGAGAGGAAGAGAGAGAAACGAGGAAGAGAGAGAAACGAGGAAGAGAGAGAAACGAGGAAAGGAATAGAGAGAGATGGTGGGAGGGGGGGGGGAGGGGGAATGAGAGGAGGAGAAGGGAAGAGAGGGAAACGAGGAAGGGAATAGAGAGAGATTGGGGGGGGGGAGGGGGAATGAGAGGAGGAGAAGGGAAGAGAGAGAGACGGGGAAGGGAACAGAGAGAGAGAGTGAGAGAGGAGGGGAAGGGGGAATAAGAGGAGGAGAAGGGAAAGGAGGGAGACAAAGAGAATAAGAGGGACGGGAAGGGAGGGTATGAGGGACGGAGAGAGAGAGAGAGGGGGCGAAAAGAGGGGTAGGGGAGGGAAGGACAATATGAGAGACAGTGAGTGAGAGGGGGAGGGAGGGAGGGAGGGAGGAAGGAAGAGAAAAAAGTGGTGAGAGAGAAAAAGCCAAGTGGGGGGGGGGGGGAGTGAGGGAGAGAAATAGAGAATGAGAGGGAGAGAAAGAGAGAGAGAGAGAGAGAAGAGAGAGAGCGGACGAGAGAAGAACGCCATTGGGGGTGGGAAGCGAGAGAGAGAGAGAGAGAGAGAGAGAGAGAGAGAGAAGGAGAGAGAGAGAGAAAAGAGAAAGAGAGAGAGAGAGAAACGACGACGACGAAGACAGACAAACAAACATTCATCCATTATTCCAGAATAGAAACAAATGTAAATCGAGGGCCATTACCAGCCAAGACTCGCACGCAAAAAAACACACACACAAACACACAGACACGCGCACATACATACATGTACACATACACACACAAAAGCACATACATAGAGAGACACACACACAAATACATACACATAACTACACAGATGCACACACACACACACGCACACACATAACTCCCCCCGCCCAACACACACACAGACACACACACACAAAATACCCCACACAGACATACACAACCCACCACCCCCTCCCCCCTTCCCCTCCCCCCCTTCCCTCCCCCCTTAAAAATAGGAGGGGGATGGTTCGAGCGCTGAATGTGTGATGCGAGAGTGAAAATAAATGGCGGAGGAACAAGAAAAAAGTGTGACGTGAGGGAAGCGCACCGGGAGGCGGGTGGAGGGAGGTGGAAGAGGAAAGGAGGTGGAGTGAAGGGAAGTGGAGGAGGAATGGGAGTGGGGGAAAGTGGAGGAAGAATGGGAGTGGAGTGGAGGGAGGTGGAGGAGGGAAGAAGACGGTGGAGTGGAGGGAAGGGGAGGAGGACGGGCGGTGGAGTGGAGGGAGGTGGAAGAGGAGAGACGGTGGAGTGAAGGGAGGTGGGTGGAGGGATGTGGTTGAGGAAAGAAGAAGGTGGAGTGGAGGTAGATGGAGAAGGAAAGAAGACGGTGGAGTGGAGGGAAGGGGAGGAGGACGGGCGGTGGAGTGGAAGGAGGTGGAAGAGGAGAGACGGTGGAGTGAAGGAAGGTGGGTGGAGGGAGGTGGTTGAGGAAAGAGGAAGATGGAGGGGAGGGAGGTGGAAGAGGATAGGCGGTGGAGTGGAGGGAAGGGGAGGAGGACGGGCGGTGGAGTGGAAGGAGGTGGAATGTGGTTATGAGGAAAGAAGAACGGTGGAGTGGAGTAAGTTGTGAGGAGGGACGTGGTTTGAGTGGAATAGATAAGATTGAGGGGATGGAGACGGAAAGAGTGATAGGCAGGCGGTGGAGTGGAGGGAGTGGTTGAAGATGACAAGATGGAGGGGAGGGAGGTGGAAGAGGATAGGCGGTGGAGTGGAAGGAGGTGGAAGAGGACAAGTGGTGGAGAAGAGAGAGGTGGAAGAGGATAGGCGGTGGAGTGGAAGGAGGTGGAAGAGGACAAGTGGTGGAGAAGAGAGAGGTGGAAGAGGATAGACGGTGGAGTGGAAGGAGGTGTGCAAGAAAGCGGAGGGTGTGACGATAAAGAAAACAAAGGATGGAGAAAGGGGGAGTGGGGAAGTGGAGAAAAAAAATCGGACACGAAAATGAAACCTGAAAAGAAAAGCTGGAGGAAAATCGGAAAAAAGCGAAATAAGACGTGAAAAGGTGAAGGAAGAAAGACAAAAGAGAAATCGAAAAAAAATAAATGGAAATGAAGAATATGAAAAGACCTTTAAATTGTGAAAAGGACGAGAGAAAATAAAGAAAGTGAGAGAAAAGGAAAATAAAGAAGAAAAGATAAAAGAGAAGCGGGGAGGAGAGGAGGGACGCAAGAGGAAGGAAGGGAGGGAGGAAGGGAGGGAGGGGGGGAGGGAGGGGGGGAGCGGGCGGGCAGGAGGCAGTCAGCTGGTGTTTACCCGCCGGTGTAAACTCGTGGGCGTGAAAAAGACGCCGCTCGCACCTTTGTTTACGCCCGCGCACCCGCGACACTTGGCCCCGGCTTGCTTCCCTCCGCCCGCGCCCACTTCCGCCTCTCACCCCCTCCCCCTCTACCTCCCCACCCCCACCCCGTCCCTCCAGGTCCCTTTACCCCTTCCCCTTCCTCCCTCTTCCTTATCGTCTGTGTCCGTCTATCCTCCTTCTAGACTGAAAGTACCATTGATATTCCTTCTATTCTCCCTCTATCCTTCCTCTATCCTTCCTCTATCCTCCTTCTGTTCTCCCTCTACGGACTTTCTACCTCTCCTCTCCTTATCCTCACCCCTTCCCCCTTCCCTTTAACTCCTCCCTTCCCTCTACCCCCACCCCTATCCAACCCTACTTATCCACATTCCCATTCCCCCTCCCCCATACCATATCCCTTATGCCCTCCCTATACCCCCTTCCCTCCCCTACCCTCACCCCTTCCCCTCTGCAAGCCCCCCCTCTTACCCCCTCACAACACCCCACTTCCCCCCACACCCCCTTCGCCGCACTTCTTGTCCT
>NW_028234423.1:16193524-16198524 GCF_977035675.1 Penaeus japonicus | reverse complement strand
TAACATTACTATGAGCGCATTATGTAAACATAACGTGATTATAAGTGGACTTTGCCAATACATATCTTGTTGGTCTACTGCGTAGTTAGAAAATGCCATCCATAGTGAATATCAGCGTATCATCTCACCATAAGATATAAGTGTACCAAGAAAATTACCATGTAAGTAGACCTTTTGTCTTTCAGAACACTAGCGCCAAAATAAGTTGATAAGTGGATATAAGTGAACCAATTCGCCATCAGATGAAAGTAAGTGCACCAAAATAAATGCTATAATTTTAAGAGGAATTTTTTTTTTACTATAAGAGGAACTTAAGTGCCAACGTAAATAGTACTCATAAGGCGGAGTGAGTTCCCACTTTAGGTCTGATGTATCTATTGACTTCTTCCTTCGGTCCGTTCGAGTTATTCCTTGATATTGCAAGAGATTGCGAGGCTTCTGATACCTTTGAGAGGAAGAAGAGGAAGGGAGATAAAGCGTGTGTGTGTGAGATAGAGAGAGAGGGAGGGAGGGAATAGACGGAAGGAGAACAGAGGAAGAGAGGAGAGAAGAAAGGAGGGAGAGAGGAAGGGAGATAAAGCGTGTGTGTGTGAGATAGAGAGGGAGGGAGGGAGGGAGGGAATATACGGAAGGAGGACAGAGGAAGAGAGGAGAGAAGAAAGGAGGGAGAGAGGAAGGGAGATAAAGTGTGTGTGTGCGAGATAGAGAGAGAGGGAAGGAGGGAGGAAATAGACGGAAGGATGACAGAGGAAGAGAGGAGAGAAGAAAGGAGGGAGAGAGGAAGGGAGATAAAGCGTGTGTGTGTGAGATAGAGAGGGAGGGAGGGAGAGAATAGACGGAAGGAGAAGAGAGGAGAGAAGAAAGGAGGGAGAGAGGAAGGGAGATAAAGCGTGTGTGTGCGAGATAGAGAGAGAGGGAGGGAGGGAATAGACGGAAGGAGGAGAGAGGAAGAGAGGAGAGAAGAAAGGAGGGAGAGAGGAAGGGACAATGTGAGAGCAAGAGATTAGGAAGCTGAGGAACGGCGATTGAAACGGAGAGAAAGAGAAAGAAGGACAAAGAAAGAGAGGGAAAGAGAGAAAGAAAGAGAAAAAGAGAGATAGAGAGAGAAAGAAGGAAAGAAAGAGAGGGATATTAAGAGACAGAAACATAAAAAAACGATAAGGCAGAGGGGAGCGAGGGAAGTATTCTTAAAGAAAGAAGACAAGGTTCATGGAAACTTCATTACGCAAATAAAACATAATCTGCATATTCCCCCCCTTTGGAAATGAGCCTCGCCTAGTTTAAAACATTTCCCTACTCTCGCCATCACAACAGTTTGCGAGCTCATCTCTCCCGCTGCTACTGTTGTTGTTTTTGTTGTTGTTGTTGTTGTTTTTGTTGTTGCTTCTTGTTGAAAACCTGCGAGGATAATGGATCGCCTTTTGTTTAGTTTTTCGCTAAACAAAAGGCGAATCTTCGTTGTTGTCACTCCCATACATATATACTTACATGTATATGTGATGTACATACATAAATACATATTCATAATTATATATATATATATATATATATATATATATATATATATATATATATATATATATATATTCTTATATACATACTTACATGCACCCATTCATCCATCCACCCATCCATTCATTCATTCATCCATCCATCCATCCATCCATCCATCCATGCATCGATCCACCCATCTATCCATCCACCCATACATACATACAAACATACACACATACATAAACACACACACACACACATCCTCATACTTAAAACATCTTACCACAGAAACACCTACATCCTACCACACATACGCATACATTCAACAACATAACATCGAAATGTGTAAATGCACTTCAACATACACATACACACACCCTCTCTATGCAATTGCTTATTCCGTTCACGTCAACATTCTACTATCTTGCCCCGTCACTTTGTACAGTAACCCCGAGAAAACTCAAAGACCTGTTGTGTTTTTTTGTTTTTTGTTTTTTATGATGGCGACATGTGCTAAGAATAATTTCCTTTATGTTTGTTATCGATTTTAATGTTTGATTGGATGGTTAGAGAATTATTATCTTTTATTATTTTTTTTAGATTGATTTTTATCTATTTAATATCAAATGGTCACTTATTGGTACGTTCTTGAATTTTCGGTGTTACATATGGTTCTGTTTGATATAAAATAGTGAATTCATAGGTAGGTCCTTCAATATATAGAAATAGATTATGTGATTATCTGATATAAAATATGCCCTCAGTGATAATTTCTTGATCATATTGAATTCCATATGATTGATAATTGATATAAAATGTGCACTCAGAGGTTCTTGAACACACAGAAATGCATAAAGAGAGACAGAACTTACATAAACACTAGTTCCATAAGCATGCTCGCTAGGAAATAACTTGATCTATTTATCTGTCATACTATCTATTCATACCCCCCCCCCCCCCCGCCCACTGACCGTAATCCTTCAGGCCCTCCCTCCTCCCCCCACCCTCCCCCCAGATCAAATCTAAAGAGAGAATAAAGAAAAGAAAAACAGAAGGATAGATAAATGAATAATGAATAATGGATAAATTCATTGATACTTTCTTCTCTGTTTTACATTAGACTCGTCTTATACATATGCATCTATTTATCTATTTATTCATCTATCTACCTACCTATCTATCCATCAATCCTTTTTCCGTCTATCTTTATCTCTAACTCTCCCTCCCTCTTTCCCTCCCTCCATCTCGTCTCTCTCCCTCTCTCTCTCCCCACCTCTCTCTCTCGTTCTTCCACCCTCTCTCCCCTACCCCTCCCCATCTCCTCCCTCTCTCTCCTCTCTCTCTCTCTCCTCTCTACTGCTCCCCCCCCCCATCTCTACCCTCCTTCACCTTCATCTCATCTCCCTCTCTCTCTTTCTTCTCTCTTCGCTTCTCATCATCCAATTCATCTCTCTCTCCTCTACTCTCTCTCTCTCCTCTCTCTCTCTCATCGTCGCGCTCTGCTCTCTCTCTCTCTCTCTTCACCGCCTTCCTCTCTCTCTCTCTCTCTCTCACTCACTCCCCCTCCCTCTCCATCTCTCCTCTCCTCTTTCTCCCCCCCCTCTCTCTCCCTCTCTCTCTCTCCTCCTTTCTTACTTTCTCTCTCTCTCTCTCTCTCTCTCCTCTCCGCCCCTCACTCTTCCTCTCCACTCTCTCTTCTCTCTCTCTCCCCCCTCGTCTCCCCCCGCCTCATCTCTCTCTCTCATCATCGTTCTCTCTGTCTCCTCACTCCTCCTCCCTTTCTCTCTCTCTCTCTCTCTCTCTCTCTCTCTCTCTCTCTCTCTTCCTCTCTCTCTCTCTCACTCTCACTCTCTCTCTCCCCCCCCCCTCTCTCTCTCTTTCACTCACTTTTCCTCTCGCCCATTTCCCATCCTCCCCTCCCCCCCCCCATACTCTCCCCTCTTTCCCCTCCTTCCCTACTCTCTCGAAACTTAAGACGTATTAGATTATAGTCACATAAAGTGAGAGGCGATACAAGCAGCTCTCAAGGGGGAGGGGGGGAGAATGGAGGGTGGAGGGTGGAGGAAGGAGGGAGAAGGCGGAGGATTGGAAGGCAAAGAAAACAGGGCGAGAGGGGGAGGGAGGAGGGAAGGGAAATGAGGAGGGAAGGAGAGGGAGGAAAGAAAGGAAGAAGGAGGAGGAAGGAAGAGAAGAAAGAAGGAGGAGGAAGGCTAGAAAAAAGTCAAAGGAAAAAGGAATTGGGAAGGGAGAGATAATAGGGAGATGAGACGGGAAGTAGATAGAAATAGAGAGGGCAGAGGAAAGGAGGAGAGGGATAGAGAAGATATACGGAGGGAAAGAGAGGGAGAGGAAAGAGAAGGGAGGGGAGGAAATCTGGATAGGAATAGGTAGGAGAGGAAAGGGGACGGTAGGGGAGGGGAGGGATGGAAAGCAAAAAGGGAAAGGAAGAAGAGGGGAGGGGAAGTGAGGGGAGGGGAGAGGAGGGGAGGGGAGGAGAGGGAAGTGAGGGAAGGGGAGGGGATGAGAGCAAAAAGGAAAAGGAAGGAAAAGAGAGGGGAGGGGAGGGGGGGGAGAGAGGAGAGGAGGGAAAGGGAGGGGAGGGGAGGAGAGCAAAAAGGAAAAGGAAGGAAAAGAGAGGGGGGGGGAGGGGGGAAGAGAAGAGAGGAGAAGGTAGGGAGGAAAAGAGGGAAAGAGGAAGGGGGAGGAGGAGAGGGGGAAAGGAAGGAAGGAAAGGAAGGAAAAGAAGAAGAGGGAAGGAAGGAGAGGATGGAAGGAAGAGGAAGAGGGAAGGGAAAGAAGGAAAAAAAGGAAAGGTCTTGAAGTATCAGGCTCTTCGAGGTAGAAGTCGAGGGAGGTAGGCTCTGTTCCGCGCAGGCATGTTACCTTTCCCTTACTAACCCTCTATTTTCCTTCCGTCTCCTTTTCCTTCCTTCTCTTTGCTCCTTTCTTTTCCCCCTTCCCTTCCGTCCCCCTCTTTTACTTTCCGTCGCTCTTGTCCTTCTTTCGTTCTTCTCTTTTTGTCTTTGGTTTTGTTTTCGTGTTTCCGCCCTCCGTTCAGACCTGTCTCCCCCGGGTGATGCTCTGGTAATGGAATGACACCCCGGTCGCGCCGCCGCTCTCCGATGCTTATCGCTCTCCTAACAATCCAATCACACCACGGCCAGACCCGCCTGTCGCTCTCGCTCTCGCTCTTTCTTTTGCTCTCGCTCTCTCTCGCTCTTTCGCTCGCTCTCCCTCTTTCTTTTGCTCTCGCTCTCTCTCTCTCTTGTTCTCTCTTGCTTTCTTTTGCTCTCGCTCTCTCTCGTTCGCTCTTTCGCTCTCTCTCTCTGTCTTGTTCTCTTTTGCTTTCTTTTGCTCTCGCTCTCTCTCTCGCGCTCTTTCGCTCTTGCTTTCTCTTGTTCTCACTTGCCTTCTTTTGCTCTCGCTCTCTCTCGCTCTCTCTTGTTCTCTCTTGCTTTCTTTTGCTCTCGCTCTTGCTCTTGCTCTCTCTCTCTTGTTCTCTTCTG
>NW_028234423.1:16176024-16178524 GCF_977035675.1 Penaeus japonicus | reverse complement strand
GGAGGAGGAGGAGGAGCGGAAGGAAGCAAGACGGGCGAGTCTGGAAGGCCCAGGATCCCCTCAATCCCCTCGGATCGCCACTAAACACGCGGCCAAACAAGGGGGAACCAACAGTTTTTAAACCCTCATTTTGGTGGATCCTCAAGTCCTGTGTCACTATGGGGAGATCAGGCTCGTAGGGGGGCGGCCAGGGGGAGGGGAGGGATGAGGGGGATGTGGGGAAGGGGCTTGAGAGGTAGAGGGGCGTAGGAGGGGGATCTAGCTTGTAGGTTGGGGGGAAGGGGGGATGAGGGGTGTAGGAAGGGGAGGTTAGGGCGGAGAGGCTGGTTAGGAGGTTAGAGGGAGGGGAGCGGGTTGTGGGAGGGGAGAGGTTGGAAGAAAGGGAGAAGGAGTGGAGAGCAAGAGGAGGAGGAGAGGATAAGACCTCACCAGCTTCTCACAGCAACACTCTCCCTCTCCTCTCCTCTCTTCTCCCACTCCCCATGTCTCTCATCTCTTCCCCTCTCCCTTCCCCCCCCCCTCCTTCTCCCTTCCTCCCCCAGTCCTTCCTACCAACTTCCTCGTTTCTCCCTTTCCCCCCTCCCCTTTCTCCCCTCCCACCCTTCCCTCCACTCCCTCCACTCCTCTCACCCTCTTCTCTCCCTAGCTCCCTCCTTTGCCTCCTCCTTTTCCTCCCCCCTCCTCCCCTCTCCCACTTCACCCCTTACTTATTTGGAAATAATGTAATTCTATTCAAATTTCCGCACTGTTTCGAGGTGTCAAATTCAATGGCTTGATAGTTGAATGATGGGTAGCTTTCCCGTAGATTGTTTTCGTCAGAAGTGATTTTATATTTTTCGTGTTTTGTGATAACTTTTATGATATTTTGATAACACTGCCGTTGACTATGAGAGAGACTGATATCGCTTTACCAATGTAAAAAAAACAACTAACAAATGATAAATTAATGCTGATGTAATTGATAAGGATGACTTGACACCGATATTGATCTTTGTCTAAGGAATAACAGTTATTAAAATGAAAAAAAAGAAAAATAATGTTTTTATAATTTATTTTAATTATTCATAAATTGCTTTAACTATCAATAACCTCGTTGTATTTTCTTTTTAATTCCACTTGCTCATTTTTTATCTGTGTGCTTGTGTCTGCATGTTTGAGTGTGTGTGGTTATGTATGTGTTTCTGCCTCTGCATCTGTGTGTGTGTGTGTGTGTGTGTGTGTGTGTGTGCATGTTTCTGCGTGTGTTTATGTGTATGTGTGTGTGTGTGTGTGTGTGTGTGTGTGCGTGTGTGTGTGCGCATATTTTGCGTGTGTTCATATGTGTGCGTGTGGGTATGTGTATGTATATGTATTATACGTGTGCGTTACTGTATATATGTATCTGTATGTATGTGCATCGGCATGCATACAAACACCCATGTATATGCATATAAACAAAACAACCCCAAGTGGCCCAAACCACAGCGCTGCGCCATGTCATCAAAAGGCCACAACCCCAAACGCTTCTCATACCGAGAGAATTTTTTTAAATAAAAAAAAAAGAAAAAAAATATTCCCACTTTTTTTTCCCACGACTTTTTGTTGTTGTTGGCAGATGGCAGAAAAATGCAGCGGGTGGCAGGTGCGCTGGGTTACCACGGGAAGTTATATAGGCGGCTAATAAACAGAAGTGTATAATAAACACATGTTGGCATCATATCGCACTTGGGTGTTTGTTGTGAGCATGTGTGTTTTTCTTTCTTTCTTTCTTTCTATCTTTCTTTCTTTCTCTTATTTTTCTTTTTCAAAGGGAAGAGGATAATGTGATTTTATTTTTCACTTTGATGTAAAAATGGAAAGAAAGTAAGTAGAAGAAGGAGAGAAAGAAAATAGGTAAGAAAGAGAGAGAGAGCGAAAAGGGAGGGAAGTGGAAGAAAGAGGAGGGGGAGAGAGAGAGAGAGAGAGAGAGAGAGAGAGAGAGAGAGAGAGAGAGAGAGAGAGAGAGAGAGAGAGAGAGAGAGAGAGAGAGAGAGAGAGAGAGAGAGAGAGAGAGAGAGAGAGAGAGAGGAGAATATATATATATATACATATATAAAGAGAGAGAGAGAGTTAGGATATAAATAGCCAGAGAGAGAGAGAAAGCTAGAGGGAGAGATGACAGAGTAATAAAAGTCACAGACTTTAACACTGAATTCCACAACGCTCCGGATGGGCATAGACATACAGATAGACAGCCAGATAGACAGATAGATAGCTTCACACACACTCGCACACTCGCACACCCGCCTCTACCCTGGCAGCCATCGCAACAAGACTCGATCTCTCGCCGATAGATTTAATTCTCCGTCTCCGCGCGCCGCACTCTCGTCCCCTTGCCTGCGGCGCCGCTGCAGCTGCGGCGTCAGGTGGCATCGTTGAGCCGAGGCGTTCGATTGCGATTGTTTATTAGCGAAGATTTCAATTTAATCCCGTGACTCGTGGCAGTCGATAGCGTGAAACGGAGGGACTTAAAGTTGCTTGC
>NW_028234423.1:16168524-16171024 GCF_977035675.1 Penaeus japonicus | reverse complement strand
GATATGAGAAGAAATGAGGGAGTTAAGGATAAGAAAAGGACACGGAATAGAGAGAAGAGAATAGGGTTTGAAAGGGAAAAAAGGAAAAGGGACAAGGGGAGAAGACGGAGGATGAGGGGAAGGAGAGGGGAAAGCGAGAGGAGAAGAAAGATGATCCCACACAGAAGGAATGAAAAGGAGATAGGGAAGGAGGGTAAAATAATAGGAGTAGAAGGGAAGATGAGTAGAAGGTAAATAAAGGGGGAGGAAGAAGGGGAATAGATAAGAAAATATGGAAGGGAAGAATGCGTAGAAGGAATAGGGAGAGAAGAGAGACAGAGAGAGAAACAGAGAGATAGAGAGAGAGAGAGAGAGAGACAGACAGACAGAGACAGAGAGAAAGAGAAAGAGAGAGAGAGAGACAGAGAGAGAGAGAGAGAGAGAGAGAGAGAGAGAGAGAGAGAGAGAGAGAGAGAGAGAGAGAGAGAGAGAGAGAGAGTCAGAGAAAGAGAGAGAGAGAGATAAGAGATAACCAGAAGGAGGGAGAGAGAGACATGGGAAGGAAGAGGAAGGTGTAGAGGAAGGGGGGAGAGGGAGGGGGAGAGGAGATGAAAGCAGAAGGGACGTCGAGAGAGAAACGGGAAGAGAGAGAGGAAGAGAAAGACCGATTGAGGGTAAGGGAAAGGAGACGAACGGAATTAAATTTATTATCATTTGCCTGATCTGTTCTTTATTCAGATATGTCACTTGCTTCTCTTTCGTACGTATTTTGTTTGTTTGTGCTTTTCCATATTCGTTTATGCGTGTGTGTTTTTCATTATCCATCTACATAGTTTTATTTTCTTTCTAATTTATCTCTTTCCTTTGTTATCTATCTAATCTATTGATTTGTTTTATCTTATCTATAAATGTATATTTTTTTTCTATGTGTTTTTTATTGTTTCGTCCTAAAGTAATTCACTCATTCGTTTGCTTATTTTGAATATGATTTTTGTTTACAACAAAAAATGCGTGTGTTTGTTGTGTGTGTGTGTGATGTGTGTGTTTGTGTTTGTGTTTTGTATGTGTTTTTTGTGTGTCCGATTTGTGTGTGTGTGTGTGTCCTGTGTGAGTATGTGTGTGTTTGTGTGTGTGTGTGTGTGTGTGTGTGTGTGTGTGTGTGTGTGTGTGTGTGTGTGTGTGAGCGTGTGAGTGTGTGTGTGTGTGTGTGTGTGTGTGAGCGTGTGTGTGTGTGTGTGTGTGTGTGTGTGTGTGTGAGCGTGTGAGTGTGTGTGTGTGTATGCGCATGCTTATGCATATGTTTATGTGTATGTGTACATGTGTGTGTGTGTTGTGTGTGTATGTTTGTGTGTGTTTGCTTAACTACGGTAATATCTACACGTGTATATTTGGGTACGTAAGATCTCACATACATGCACAGCATATCCACGTATCCACACAAGCATCTCTAAACAACCTTACGTATACATATGTATATGTCCACACGTCTGCATATCATCCAGCGGCTGCCACCATTTTTTCATTTCTCTCGCCACTGGAAAATTACATGTTGATTTCCCTTTCAATTATTTCCTGGCACTTATCGCTCTTAATATTGCAACGCCGTGCCTCGAAGTACGAAAAAAGAGGGTGTCGCTTGCATGATGGAAAGCCTGGAATCCGACACTCATGGAATTATAAACTTTGGATATGCAATATGCAGTTTGTTTGAATGCCGTAAGTCTTACATGAGCTGTGTTTTCCTTTTTTTTTTTTTTTTACCATTATGATCATTATCATTATTGCAATAATTATGCCGTTTATTATCCTTGTTGTTATTAGTTTGGTCATTGCTATTATTATCTTCATCATTATCATTATCATCATTACTGTTATTATCACTAGTGATAGTATCGTCATCATAAATAAATATTACTTTTTTTTATTGTTGTTGTATTTGTTGTCATCATTAATAGTTATTATCATCTTTATTGTCATTATTATTATTATTGTTATTGCACAATTATTGATACTATTTTAACTTTCATATCATTGATATTATCATTATTATTACTATTCATACCATTATTAATATCATTATTACTGTTATTATAATTATTATCAATGGTATTGTTGCTGTTATTATCAACATAAGCATTATGATCAAACTTATCATTATCATCATTATTATTAATATTGCTGTTATTATCATAATTATTATTATTGTCATCATCATCTTTATTATTGGTATCATTCTTATCATTATCTTTGTTGTTGTCATTACTATCATCTTTATTATTAGCCTTATTAACATCATTATCATTATAGTTATCATCATTATTATCATTGTTATTATTATTATCATTGTTACTATTATTATTATCTACATCATCATTATTATCATTACCACACCTATGATAATCATCATGATTTTCATGATTATTTTCATTATTGCCATTATCATTATCATTGTCACTGTTATTTCTACTGCTAACATTATTTTATCAATATTTTATCATTAACATTGTCGTCTCATAGTCAT
>NW_028234423.1:16146024-16148524 GCF_977035675.1 Penaeus japonicus | reverse complement strand
CTTCTCTGGTTCTTCTTTTTCCCTTTCTTTGTTCTTTCCCTTCTTCTCTCGTTTTCTTCTTGTATTTTCGCTCTTTCTCCCTTTTCTCTTTTCTTACTTTCCCTTCTTGCCTTTTTCGCTCTTTCCTTCTTTCAATATTACTCTTTTGCTCTCTTTGTCAATTTTCTTCTTTTCTCTCTTTCACTTTTCCCTCTTCCCCTCTTTCCTGCTTTACCCCTTTCGCTGCATTGCTCTTTCCCCATTCACTGTTGCGCTGCTTCTCTCTTCCCCCTTTTCTCATTTTCCCTCGTTCTTCCTTTTCCTCTTTTCCTCTTTCCTCCATTCACTTTTTTTCCTTTTTTCCCTCTTTCTCTCTTTCTCTACGTCGTTCTTTCTATCTTTCCCTCTTTTCAATCATCTCCTGACTCTTTCTGCTGTACAGAGCGAGTAGGGTGGGGGAGAGGGTGAGGGGTAGTGGAGGGGAGGGTGGGGAATGGGGAAGGGTGGGGGAGAGGGGAAGGTATAGTAGGGAGAGGGTGGAAGGGGAGAAGGGAGGAGGGAGGGGGAGGACGGGAGAGGGAGAGAGGGTATATGAGTTGGGAAGGAGAGGGAGAAAGAGGGGGAGGGGGGTGAGATGAAGGAGTCGGGGAGGGTAGGGGAGAGGAGAGGAGTGTTGGAGGGAGAAAGAGGGGGTGAGGGAGAGAGGAGAGGGTGGCGTGGTAGGGAGAAATTGGTGTGATTGTGGAAGGAGAGGGAGAAAGAGAGGAAGAGGGTGATAGACGAAGGAAAAACAGGAAGGGAGAAAATAGAAAGAGGAAGGGAGTGGAAAAATACGTATATTATTGGGGTTATATTCCCTTGTTCTTTTTTAATTCTCTCTCTCTATCTATCTATCTGTCTATCTATCTATCTATATCTTTCTCACTCTATCTATCTATCTGCCAATCTGTCTGTCTGTCTGTCTGTCTGTCTCTCACTTTATCTATCTATCTATTTGTCTGTCTGACTCTCAATCTATTTATCTCTCACTCTATCTATCCATCAATCCCTACCTCTCTATCTCCTCTCCATACCCCCCCCCCTATTCCCCTCACCCATCTCTCTCCCCTCCTTTCAATCCCCCCTCTCCCCCCTCCCCCCACCCCACCCCACCCCACCCAAGCTCCGACCGCCATCCGACCAACCGACGAACAAACGGATTCATCGATTCGGAAAATAATTACCTGCTTTACTGTGTGATTTTCCCAATTTATCTCTCAAAACCCATTCCAGGGAGCGCTGGCCCCCTCACTCCTCCCTCTCGTGCCCTCCCCCTCCCCCTCCCCCTCCCCCTCTCCCTCCCCCTCCCCTTCCCTAACTCTTCTATTACCCCTTCCCCTCTTGCTCATCATCTCCTTTCCTCCCCTCTCCTCCCCCTCCCCTCCCCTCCCCTTCCCTTCCCTTCCCTTCCCTCCCCTCCCCTCCCCTTCCCTTCCCTTCCTAACCCCATCTCTCCCCTCCTGTAACGTTACCTCTCTCTTTTTTCTTCTCTCCTTCCTTCTCTGCTTCTCTCACTTTCTCCTTTCTCATTTCATTTTTTTTCTTTCTCTCTCTCTCCTCTTCCCTCCCTTCATTTAACTATCCTTTCCTTCCATCCCCCCTCTCCTTATCCACTCTCCTCTCCCCCTACCCATTCCTCCCCTTTCCCCCTTCTCCTCTCCCTCTGCCCTCTCCTTTTCTCTCTACTCTCTTCTCACCTCTTCTCCTTCCCTCACTCCCCCCTCCTCTCCCCCAACCCATCATCCCTCCCCTTCCCCGCTTTCCTCTCCTCACCCCCTACTCACACCCTCTACCCTCCCCCCCACCCCCACCCCTTCCTGATTCGCTTGTGGATTATCATAGAGACGCTGTAAGTATGATGAATGGGAACACGCAGTTTGATATGTGTGTGATTAACATCTCTCTCGATGCCAATTCATTCGAAAGTTATGAGTAGCGTTGTGATGTGATGGGTTGGGGTGGGTTGGAGTGGGTTTGAGTGGGTTGGAGTGGGTTGGAGTGGGTTGGGGTGGGTTGGGGTGGGTTGGAGTGGGTTGGGGTGGGTTGGAGTGGGTTGGGGTGGGTTGGAGTGGGTTGGGGTGGGTTGGGGTGGGTTGGGGTGGGTTGGGGTGGGTTGGGGTGGGTTGGAGTGGGTTGGAGTGGGTTGGGGTGGGTTGGAGTGGATTGGGGTGGGCTGGGGTGGGTTGAGGTGGGCTGGGGTGGGTTGAGGTGAGCTAGGGTGGGTTTGTTTGCGTGTGCATGGGCGATTTTTGTGTGATTGTAAGGCGTGCTCTCGCGTATGTACGTGATTGTATGTTTGTGTGTGTGTGTGCGTGTGTTTGTTTGTTTGTTTGTGTGTTTGTGTGTGTGCGTGTGTGTTTGTTTGTATGTGTGTGTTTGTTTGTGTGTGTGTGTTTGTGTGTGTGTTTGTTTGTGCGTGTGCGTGTGTGTACGTGTGTGTGTGTGTGTGTGTGCGTGTGTGTGTCTGTGTGTGTGTTTGTGT
>NW_028234423.1:16119664-16122164 GCF_977035675.1 Penaeus japonicus | reverse complement strand
ACTTTGAGTGTGTGAGGGACTGATATTTCTTACTACGTGGGGGTAAGGGGCAGACACGTGTGTGATTGTGAGTGTGTGTGTGTATGCATGTATGTATGTATGTATGTATATATATATATATATATATATATATATATAGAGATATATATATAATAGTATAATAGCATAAGATAAATATAATATATATAAATAATATATATATATATATTATAATATATATAATAAATATAGATATATATAAAATATAAATATATATATATTTATATATATACTTATATAATTTAATATATATAATATAATATATGGTAAGTGTGTGGTGTGTGTATGCATATGTATATATGAGAATATCTATAGTGTATATATAATTTTCCTCATTTCATTCAATAATCAGCTTGCCACTTCATGTGCTTGTGAAAGGGGAATCCTATAACCACACGCACACACATACCTATGCGTGTGTGAACCTTTTTTTCCCCACAGCCATGATGCGCCACATAGTCACCGTGAGGCTAACCCCGAACATTTACTTGAAGAGGGCGACCGTGCCAGGCACTGCGAGTCTGTCCTCGGTGTGTGCCAGGTGAGGGAGAAGCGCAGTGGGGCCGGGATGGAAGTGACTTGTGCTTATTGAAGTTCCACGAGTACGACTCAAGATGGATTCGAATGTGCAAGTAATATGTGTGTCAATATATATATATTAATATATATAATATATCTATAGATATATAATATATAGATATAATATAGATAAATTTTGTGTGTTATATAATATATATATATATATAGATATATATGTTATATATTTATATAATATAGATATATATATATATATCATATGTAGATAGATATATATATATATATTTATATATATAATAGATATATATATATATATGCAATGTGTTATATTATATTTAGATAGAATAATATATAGATATATATATATATATTTAGATATATATATTATAAAAAGAGATATATTATGTATTTATTAGAGATATAGATATCTAATATATATATAGATATATAGATATATATATATGTTATATATATAAATATAATATGAAATATTTATATATATTATTTATAATATATTATATATATTTGCAATGTATATATGTATATATATGTATAGATAGATATATAGTTATATATATATAGATATATATATATTTTTATATATATATATAGAAGGTAGAATGTATATATCTACGATCTGAAATAAGTGTATATACATATATAAATATATATATATATATATATATATTTAAAATATATATATAGATATATATATATATATATATATACATACATATAGTATATATGCATATTTATGTATTTTATATATATATAATAGATATATATATATAATATATTGTACAGAATACCAATATATATATAAGATAAAAAATATATATTATATAGATATTATATCTAGATATATATATTATAAAAGTGTATATATATCTATATATATAAATAGAATATAAGATATAAATATATAATAATATATATATTTATATACATTAGGAATATGTTATAGGTATGCACACACACACACACAAACGTGTATATAATATATAATATATTATATATATATATAATAATATAATAATATATATATATGTATATATATATATATATAGATATATTATATGAATAGATAAGATTCATATATATATATATAATTTTATGTTAAATATATGTGTGGTGTTTGTGTGTAATGTTTATATATATGTATATACAATATATAAATAATATATAAGTATAAATATATACATATATACATAGATATTATATAAGATATATATGTATATATGTATATATAATATAATATATATATATCTATATTTATATATATAATATATATGAACAAACACACTACACACACAACAAAAACACACACACACAGATTGATACACACACACACACCACACTCACACCATATATATGATATATATATATATATATATAGATATATCATATATAGATTATATTAATTTATATATATATATATGTGTATGTAATATATAATATATATATAATTATTATATATATATATATACAGATAAAGGTGTGTAACATATATATATATATAGAATATATATAATATATTTATAACATATATATATATATATCATATATACATATATTATAGAGATATATAGATGATATATATAGATATATATATATATGTACACACACACACACACACCACAACACCACACACACACACACCACACACCACACATATATATATATATATATATATATATAGTATATATATATATATATATATATAGGTAACAACACACATATATATTATGTGTGTGTGTGTGTGTGTGTGTGTGTGTGTGTGTGTGTGTGTGTTATCTCTCTCTCTCTCTCTCTCACTCACTTTCTCTCTCTCGCTCTTCTTTAACGCATGCAAAAGTTGGCCTGTTTGTGTATATGTATGTGTGTGTGTGTTTGTGTTTGTGTGTATGTGTGTGTTTGTGTGTAT
>NW_028234423.1:16069664-16089664 GCF_977035675.1 Penaeus japonicus | reverse complement strand
TAGTTAAAGGGACTTTTTTTTTATCTTTATTTTTTTACTAAGGTTGAGGGTTAAAGTCATTCACGACGGATGACATGATATCACATCATCGGAATATTTCCAGCATGATGGATGATGTCCTATGACGTCATGGAGTTCACCCTATATCTATAACTCTTTTTGTCACTCTGAATAGTATGGGTAAAAATAATTTTGAGAGGTTCAGCACGGCCTCGCACCACAAGAAATCTCTTGGTGGGAAGCTGTGGTTAATATATTGCCAACAGGAGTGGAATTAGGCATATATACACATCTCGTCGTGAGTGGGTTAACCCGTTCCCGACGGGGCCAATCCGGCTTAAATAGACCAAAATTCCGGGACTCTTGAACGCATAAGCCTAACGCGTCGGGATTCTCGGCCGCACTGGCCACGAGCCAGCGCGCAGCGCTGGCTCCTCCCACGCCCCGGGCTGGACAAAGTAACGCGTCCCCGTCGTGTAGCCCAAAAACCACTAGACGTGTTATCTTGTCATCCGTCGTTAACGGGTTAATGGTAAACTGAATCTCTGCAGATATACCTGCTTTTTGCAGTCAGTGGGTTAATTTTTAATGTTGACAATACAGACTTATTTTCTGTATCATCTAAAAAGTGCTCTGTAACAGCGATAATAATTACCAAGAAGGAGTTATTTATCATCTTTAGACAAAAGAGGATATACATGATTTAAATAGCTACCTTTAAATATCATAGTTCTTACAATAAACAAAAGTCAGGCACAGTGAATATGATATCATTAGTATGGACGGCTTCTAATTATGGCAAGAGGTAGAGGACTATTCGTAGCACAGTTAGGTAAGAGTTTTATCATATGTACAAAAAATATACAAAATATAAAAAAATAAGAAACCCTTATTTATGATCATCCATTAAACATACATAGGTTAGCACACATTAAAAAATGCATTCAGACGACTGATGTATACAAACAATAATTGCCGTGATATGAAATGCTTGTAAAACTACTCTCAAATAGATATTAATTACTTGCAGTACATTGCACTCATACCATCACAGCCCATACTTCTTCCGCAGAAGGTCGACGTAATCTTCGCAAGATTTGTCTAGGGTTGGCACCTCTTCCTTACGCCAAAGTGTAGGAGGATCAACTGACGATATTCTGGCTTGGGGCTTGTCATCAGTTCTCACGGACCTTAATAAATAAATGAATAAATTTTATATTTCCAACATTTATTCCTTTAGTGTTGTTATTATCATCATTTGTATTTGTATTTAATCTGTTCTGTATACAGACCCTTTCTTATAAAATGTTGATACTCTAAACTTTAATCAGTGATTGAGTTATTAAATCAAGTAAATTTTTTCTCCTCTTTTAAGAGGATTCATGCTGCTAACATAATACCTTCTGTTATCCTTTTCAAATACTCAATTTTACATGCATCTATTCTTATATTCACATAAAACTATCAAACAACTGGCATGCATTCTCATTCCTATGAATATTCATTCCTGCCTTGTAACTTTTAAATGCTACTGTTTCAAAAATATGAACATCAATCCTTTATTGCACACGCATTAAATTACATCTGAGGATTCAAACTCATCTTTCTGCCAACAAATTTTCTGCATTTTGAGGCATATAATTCATGAAAATTTGTATAAACTACTGTGCCTATATTTTTGTAACAATAACATTTATCAATATCCAAATTTACATACTCTAGATTATTCCCTTTGATGACATTCATTCCTGGATTTCAAATTTCAAGATGTATTAGTTATTTCCAAAATAACAAGAAAATTAAAGGAATACAGCACTTTATCAAAAAAATAATTAACCTATGTCTCCAGATACAATTCTAACTATACATTTTCCCAGTATGACATCTCTCCCAAGAAACATAACTCATCTGAGACACAAGCAATGTGATCTACATATCTACATACCAAATACAAAATACTTCATCATGCAAAAGGAAAATACATTACCTTGGTCTTTCATCAACTGTACTCAGGTACTTGTTGAGGGTACGATCCAGTGTGTCTGAGTGTGTATAGTGGTAACTGTCAATATTGGTAGGAGCCTTCGGGAGGTGCAGTGACGAGGGAGGTGTTAGCTGCCCCAGAAAGGTTGATGAGGCAAAGGGTGTCTGGTGGGATATAAAATAGATATTAAAAAGTTTAAGAGGCTTAGTATTAGTATAATGCAAAGGAATTGGTTCCTAAAGAGGAAATATAATTCCAGTTAGTTATCTGAAATCATTCTGAATACCTTGATTTTCCATAGAAATATTGTAATGTAAATTGATATTGCCTTAAATACATATAAAAGTAGTTTTTACATTCATATCTACATCTCAAACTGCCCAAGCTTACCTGCAGATGAGCATTGATCTCACGCAGGTTGATGGACAATGATTCCTCTTTGGGTTTGCTCATTTGTGTGTTTTTGTGGATGTGGTTGTGCTTGGTCTGTAATTCATGTTGGTAGAGATCCATGAGTCTATTGTGGCGCGTTTTCCATGTGTCTTCCTCCTCGCTGTACACACTCAATTTTGCCCGCAGCCGTATAATTTCCTCAGACAGTCTTGAGATTTCATTCCTCAGCCCCTGCTCTTGAGATTCCTTGACTTTGGCTTGGGACTGCTGTTGGTGACTCTGTTGGTCAATGAGCTGGTTCAGTTCGGCGAGCTTGTTGCTCAGTTCAAGCTGGCATTTGCTCTCAATCTCAGCCTGGAGGTGGAGGAGTGTAGCCTTGGTTACATATTCTCTGGGGATCTTCCTCTGCAACTCCATCAACTGCTCTTCTGCTCTCTTCTGCATCTGCTCTGCCAGCTCTTTTTCCTGCCTAATCAATTCGAAGGACAGCTTCTCTCCTTTCAGCATCATTACTTCTTGTTTCAGCTGGAGTTTTTCTTGATTTATACTCTCTATTTTCTTCCTGAACGTTTCTATGGTGTCGTTGCTATTTCTGATCTCAGCCTCAAGCTCCTTCTTTTGGTTGGTCATATCCTGAACAGATTCTTGGTTCTGCATGGCTTCTTGCAAACCTTGCTGGAGCTGTGCAAGGCTGTCCTTGGTCTTCTTGAGCTGTTTCTCTAGCTCATTTTTAGAATTTCTTTCTAATCCCAGCTCAGCCTCTGTTTCTCGCAGCTGCAGTTCCAAGTGCTGAGCTCTAGTGTGCTCTTCCTTGTACCGATTTTCTGCTTCCAACTTCTCCTCTTCAAGTTTCCTTATCTCTTTCTTCTTATCCGCAAGACTGTCGTCATCATTGTCTCTTCCTGTTGGAGGAGTGCGGAGCATGGGAGGTTGCTGTCGTGGGATTTGCAGGAGTTGGATCAGTTCTTGGACCTTGGACTCAGAGATGTCCTTTGCTTCCTTCAGGCCATGCAGCTCCCCTTCATACCACTGCCTCTGCTGCTGTTCTGCCTGTAGCAATGCTGATAGCTTGGCGTTCTCTGAGTTAAGGCGGAAGTTCTCCTGACGGATCCTGGAGGAATCGTCATTTTGGCTGGCAGTCTTGAGTGCTACTTCATGAATCTTCTCATCCTTTTCTCTGAGTGTGCTCTGTGCATCTTTTAGCTCCCTTGTGAGGGAGTCTATTGTCTGCTGGTGGCGGAGTTCTGCCTGCTGTAGACGTTCCATGTTTGCACTCTGCAAGGTCAAAATTCAATTTCTATTTAGTGGTTGTGCAAAACCAACAAAGTTTTTAAATTAACTATTAATGCTAAAACGGACTGCTAGCTAGTTGATAAATCAAATATCATTTCAATTCAATTTTAATTCCTTAATCTAAGAGAAAAAATCATAAACTCACCTGAAAGCGAACCTTATCTTGAAGTTTTTCTTGATTACTAATAAGTCTATCCAGTTCCATTTCTTTGTTGTGTAAGGAATCCTTTAACAGTTGTACTTCAGTCCCATCCTTTGTGATGGGTTTCTGATGAATAAAGCTATGGACGTCCTTCTGCAAGGATTCTAGGAGTTGTATCATGCTTTGGTTCTGGAACTTTAGACTTGACACTGCCTGCTCATTACTAGCTTTTAGGGATGAAATTAAGGATTCATCGATTATTCCACTGGCCGATGGTATACTCTGGCTTGCCTCAAGGGACGACTGCATACGCATGAGACCTGTCTGCATCCCTGCAACCTGGGTGGCCATTTCTGTTATCTGCTTGGAAAGCCAGGACAGCTTCTGGTCCTCTGCAAGATTGGCATGCTGAGACACTTCATTGATTCTCTGCACCAGAGTCTGCTGGAGTCGACGTAGGTGATCTTGCAGAATGAGGAAATTTTCTTCCAGCGCCTCACTCAGGTTTGTGCTTGACTCAGAGGAGCGGGCCTTGAGGAGAGACATGACCTGCTTGTTGCTCTCCCTGATGCTCTTCAGGTCTGCATCCACCTCGGCCAAATCCAACTTTGAACCTGAGTCAACAGATTGAAGCCCTTGTTGCAGAGCCGAGATCTTCCTTTGCAAGTCCTCTGACATTCTGTGGACTTCATGCTCTACACCTGATAAATCCTGACTGCTCAGACTCTTCTCAAAGGATAACACAAGGGACCTTTCCATCTTCCCTAACTTATCAGTGATATCTCTACTAAAGGTCTCAGAGATGCCACTATCTTCAGGCTGGTTGGCTGCAATAGCCCTCTTTATTTCAGCAAACTTTGGCATCAAGTCATCCTTCAGAGCCTCCATAGCATGCATGTTAGTATCTTTGCTAGCTTTTATTGAATCTGATAAGCTCTTCAAAGTGTAATCATTGCTATCTTTAAGATCTCGGAAGGAAGAGACTAGCTTCTCCTCAATGTCTTTTTCAATGGACCCTTTCTGCCTCTGGATCGTATTCAGGTCATTCCTCACCTCCTCAAATCTTGTGATGAGAGACGAGTTTACCTTCTGAAGTACCTCTTGAATCTCACCCAAATTATTTCCCTCCCTACTCTGAAGGAGTTGCGCAGTCCTCTCCAGCTGTGATCTCAGGGAGTCCTCAATGCGGTCCATAGCACTTGTGAATTTCTGTTGGGTATCTTCACATTGCAGTGAAGATGACTGTTGGAGTGAGGTCTCCAAGCTACTTCCTATATTCTGTACCTCTCTTATAAGACATTGACTAATATTCTCTAGGGCAGAAGTCTGGTTTGCATCAAATGTATCTGTTATCAGAGCCTTGACATCATTTGAAAAATTAAGCAGCACTGGTTCAAGCACTGATGTTATATCATGAACATTGATACCAGGGCTGGTGTCCTGCTGACCATCTGGTGATTTCCTGGGAGAGGGCGATTCCTGGAAATCTGTCTGAACAGCTGCTTGTCTTCCAAGCGTTGATGTCTGGCATGGCATATCTTTGACTACCTTCTTCTGCTGAATATGACTATTTGCACTTGTCAAGTCTGTCTGCACAGTATGACTTTGCACAAGGATCTGAGTCTGGCATGATTTCATGGCAGTTTCTGATGCACACTGGACACCCATGCTGATGCCCTGAGTATTCTTACATATTTCACTTTGTGTTCCTGCATCCTGAACATTGCATTTATCTTTCTTCAAGCTTTCTTCTGTTTGAGTTGACAATGAAGATGTTTTAATTTGCTTGGCTTGTACCGGAGGTGGACTTTCTACATGTTTTGTCATTAAATCTGCCTGTATCTCAGCTTCTGTCTGAATTAGTGCATCCACTGTGTCGGGTGTTGTACTGACAGTCTGTGATGCAGCATCTGATCTTTCTTTTTCTTTAGGCTGAATGTCATTAGTTACTGTAGTTTGTGAAGCAAAATATGCTTCCTCTGTCTGACAGCTCTTCATAGAGACAAACCTGTAAATGAATGTGAAAATTAAATTAGAAACTGATCCCATCTTTGAAGCTATGTTTTTTACTATCATCATTATCATTATTACCATTATTACTATCATCATTACTATAATTATCATGATCATCATCATTATCATCATCAGTATTACAATCATTATCATTACTATTATTATCATTCTCATCATTCATTAACAGAAACAAAAACACTAATTCCTTACTTCGTCTGAGATGAAAGTTCCTCCACCTTGCCCTGGAGTACCTGATTAACACGTTCTTTTGTCTCCAACTGCCCCATTAGTGAATCTACCAGCTCCTCTTGCTGCTGAGAGTGAACTCGCAAATGCCCACACTGTTCTTGCAACTGTATGCATTGTTGCTGAGCATCTTCAAGTGACTGGTCCTTGAGTCGAGATGAATCTTGCTCACACTTACCACGATATTCCAGTTGTTTAATCTTTGCCATTAGGCTGGAGATCTAGTAAATGTGAACAGGTAAAAACAAATAAAGTATAATCTTATAAATCTTATGCAAGACAAATATCTCATTATTGTTTTAATGAAATGTTTAAATGAAATCATGAGTTTTGAGATTATCTCTCTAAATGCATTATATCCTTTTTTTTAAGGAGTGTTCAAGTCGAGTTGCTCACCTCTTGCTGCTGATGCTGAATCTCCTCTTCCTGTTCATCTATGTGTTTCTTACATTGCTTCTCCACCTGCTGCATGTGGGATATCCTTGTCTCCAGAGCAGCACGCCGACCAAACTCTTTTTCCAATTTTAATCTCAATTCTCTCACCAAATCCTGCAGTTGATTGACATTATTTGCTTCGGGTAAAGAGGACAAGGGAGTCAAAATGGAGTCCTTGAGTCCTGAGTTGATGTGTGCACTTTCTTCTGTTTCCGTGGAGGCCACAGATATCATGTCATCCACATCATCCATGCAGCGAGGGGTCGCAAGAGGGTCATGTGCAGTTGATTCCTCATCGCTGAAGACGATGCTGCCAAGCCCACTTGATCGCGTTATGCCACTTCTGGATCCCTTCCTGCTTTGGGGAGTGCTGGTGAATGGAGGCTCTCTCCTGGGTGTTGAACTGGGGGCTTCCATTTTCTTGGGCAGAGAAACACAGTCATTTGCTTGATTGGGTGATGTTGGTGACATCTGTTCCTCCTTGGACATTCGTCTTGGAGTTCTAACAGTAGCTCTGCTTCTAGGAGATGATACTGATTCTTCCACAGACACAGAAAACTTTTCTTTGAGAGACTGGACATTTCCCTTGCTTTCAGCAGCTCTGACCTCTGAGGAGGTTGGCATTCTTCCCATCTTAAGAGGTGAAGCTCCTGTGGGATCCTGTGAGTGCCCAGCCTCATCCCTACCAGGCAGCTGTACTCCAACACCCTCAGAGATCAGATCATCCTCACTTACATCTTGACTGGTATTCTCTGGTTCCAGTTGATTGCTAGTCTTCCTTCTGTCTTTCTTTCCTTGGTCTTCTATTAGAGATGGTATGATCTCTTCATCTTTTGGGACTCCATCAGTTTCATCTCCATATTTCCCTTTTGCTTTGACATTATCTTCTGATTTTTCATGTTCAGGCGAGTCTTCTGAGCCATGGTTGCTTGCACTGGAGTAGTATTTCTTTGGGCTGATGCTAGCATTTGCCTCCCAAACCTCCTCCAACTCCTGCATGGTTCCCTCCCGCCCTAGAGTTCCCACCACTGTTGATGGTGAGTTTGTGCGTGAACTGGCGATTCCTCCGGCAGCAAGAGAGACTTTGCTCCCACCGCTTGTGCTGCTATCTGACAGCTTCCCTTGGGCAATGACCTCAATCCTTTTCCTTTCCAGAGCATCCAATACTTCCTTTCCATTATTTGTAGCTATCTTCACATGTTCTGCATCTTGCGAAACTAAGGACTGGCCTAATTTGCTGTCTTCATCTTCCTTTTTACTGTCTAGGCTCCTGGGTGAATTCTCAAATGAGGAGGGACTAAACCTCTTTTTGGTTGGAGTCAGACTCTTTTTTCTTGGAGGCCGACGTGGTGATGCTGCCTCGTCATCTGTGTCACTGTCAAAGATGCTGGAGCTCTTGCGCATCATTTTAGCTTTCATAGGGGACCTCTTCGAGGGTGATTTCTTTGGAGAAGTCTTCTGAGGAGAGACATTTCCATCCTCTTTTGCCTTTGTGATTGAGGGGCTGGTCTGAAGGGGTTCTTGATTATCCCAGTCATTAGAAGACACCTCATCCTCAGATATTTTGGGAATACTACTACCACCTTGAAGCACCTGTCCTCTTGGTGATACAGAAGCTGAAGCCCCACTAAGGAACATGGACTCGTCACCTCCCACACTGTCGCCAATGAGCTGTGAATTTCTCCTGCTGACTGTAACTTTTGTGGGGGTGCCTTCTATGGGCAGCATGGAGTCCTCATCTTCAAATGACACTTCCTCTGATGAGTGAAATTCCATGTTGTCTAGTCCCAAATCGGCAAGGAACTTGGAATTTCCTGCACGAGACTCAGACTGTCCAGGTTCCTGGCTGTCAAGCAACTCATCTCTCCGGAATTTGGGGGAGTTGCTTTTACCAATAAACATTGGGAGCAGTTTTTTCTTTGGTTCATCTTCTTCAGATGATGATTTCCAAGAGTCATCTGCCTCCACATCCTTTTCCTTCGTATCTTCCCTTTTGCTATCAGTATTCTCCTCTTCCTTTACCTTGCTGATTCTCTTTGGTTCATCTTCCTCTGAGGACGATTTCCACGAGTCATCCGCACCCAGGTCTTCCTCCTCCTTGCTGGCAGTCTCTTCGTCGTCTTCCTTTACTGGTTCAGAAGCTAAACTAGAGACACTAGCATGGAGGCGAGGAGGTTTAGGAGGCCCAACGACACTGCCTGGTTCAGGAGTACTTGAAAAAAGGTTATCTCCAGAATCATCAGAAGACGGCAAAAATTTGGTCAGGTTGATTTTCGGCTTCTCTTTAATAGACGCAATGTCGCTGTTGTCACTCCAAGAATCCCCTCCATCTTCATCCATGTCTCTGTCTCTTGTTAGTCCCACAGCTCCCTCTTCCTCAGTGCTTACTTCATCACTTATATTAAGCAAACCTTGGGGAAACAAGCCACTGCTCCCTCCTTCATGCATTAAGCTCTTCAGACGTTGGTGCAGTTGGTTGTGGTTTGTGAAGCGAGCATAGTCTGCAGCCGACCACTTGCTGGAATCAACAGGGTTGACATCTGCCCCATTGTCGAGTAGTGACTCTACCACCGGGGCACTGCCTATCTTTGCAGCGATCATGAGAGGTGTGACTCCCTCCTTATCAGTAACATTCACACTTGCACCATGTCTTAGCAAGGCTTCCACTGCCTCAAGCTGGTTCTCACTGCATGCTATGTGTAAGGGACTGCGACCAAGGGAGTTCTGATCATCGTATTCACATCCACAGTCTAATAAGAGCATCAAGAGGTCAGTGGCACCTGTTCTAGCTGCCAGATGTGCAGGGGTGTTGCCCTGGAAGTCTGTCACTTGTGTGTCAACCTGAAAAATGGATTGCAAATATAGTCACAGTGAATAAAATTATAATAATTATAAAACTGCTGGAGATCTCAATTATTTCTTTTTCATCATATTTACAAATGAATGAACCATTATCCAACTGATAAATGCAAACTATACAAAGTACAAAAAATTTCCTGCCTTTTCAATAATGATCAACAATCATATATAAAAACTGACCAACTGACATCAAACCACATAGACTCAGTACTATTAACATTCTATTCTATCATCCCCCCCTCCCTCCCCTGCTACTTACACGTCTCTGCAACAGCATTTGGACAACTGGCAAATGGCACTTCTCGACCGCACGGAGGAAGGGAGTCATGCCAGAATTGTCTTGCATCTCTACATTGCCTTTGCTGCCCAAAAGGAACAGCATAGTGTCTCCATGACCCTGTGATGCCGCATGGTGCAGCGCTGTTTTGCCATCGCTGTCTTGCGCATCTACTGGAATCTAGGGATTATGGTGAAGAATTGCTGAGTTAAATTTTACTGCTCTTTTTTTTCAATGATTATATTTGCAATGTAATGTACTGCTAGTTTGTTGATTTTAGTTGTTGTTTGCTGTGCATCTGCATTTCCACAGTCATTATTCACAAAAGTAAGGAAAAAATAATTTTATGTTAATATTGAAAGTGTTGCATGACTCTCCTATACTTTGAAGTGTGTACTGATGAACATGGTCTAAACCACAAAACATCAATTACCCACTGACACCCATGTCTGTACCAAAACTTGATTGGTAATACAGTGTTGACAGCCATCTGTTGACAGTTTAATAGCTCACCTTGTCTTGTAAAATTATTCATTTTCATTCATACCTTTTCAACTAGGTTATCTTTCTTTACTATTCATTATGGTATTTCTTAATTTTTGTTTGGTATAAGAAAAAGCTAACTCTTGAAATCAAACTAAATACTAGTATACCCTAAGGAATATGTAACCATAATAAATGTATGATAAATGAGACCTAAATCTCTGACAAAAATTATACCTGTGACCCAATATGAATATTCATGAATAATAAAATTCTCAAAAATTTCTGATACAGTTCACCACCCCTTGTATCCAAAGCACATGTTCCTACTATTACTGGCAAGACGTTTTGGATATGAGGTGGCAGTTCACTGAATGGTAAACTTGGAAATGCAGGAGACAGTGTAACTGAAAGCTCAAAAGAGGAAGGAAAACTTTTATAGTTTTCTCATAAGATGCACACCTCAATAACACCTTCCGAAAATCAGGTATAGAAAAGAAAAGAATCTAAGATGAAAAAAATAAAAAAAGTGTGTTAAAAAAGTGACTATGCATCTCTCAGGAATAGCATGTCTTAACACAATTTTTTTTTCTGCCAGACATGAAAAATTAACAAGAGTTCTCACCTTTTTAATGAACTTTTTGAGTTTGGTTACATCACCCAGGTAAGCCCACTTGTGCAACTTTGTGAAATTCTTGTCCTGCTTGCTGTAGGGGTCAATTTCTGTCTGTCCTGCTGAGATGTTGCTATTGTATGAATCCAAAGACTGGCTCTCGTAGCTTACGTAGGAACCTCTGTGGGGACTGCCAGAGGAGCCATGCAATGAACCCGAGACACTCCTCCGAGAGGTGCTGAGGGCAGCAGGCGGAGGGGCTCCTCCTGAGGCCGAATCATCCTGGGCTAAATTTGTTATGGAGCCAAACACACGCTTGAACTTCTTCATTCTTCTAGAAGATAAAAAATAATAATAATTCATATATATATATATATATATATATATATATATATATATATATATATATATATATATATATATATATATATATATACATATATACATATATACATATATATATATAATATATATATATATATATATATATATATATATATATATATAATATATATATAATATATATACATATATACATATATACATATATACATATATACATACATACATACATACATACATACATACATACATATATATATATATATGTATTTTTTCTTACTGTTTCTCTATATTCTCACATTGCATATACAGAATGGGTGTATTTAGGGGTGTGCATGCTGTTTACAAATTGAAGAGTATGAGAAAATGAGAAGTAACTGCTTTTTTCTAAATATAATTTCTCAGATAGGATCAGAAATTGATAGTGTAGTATCCTATATGTTATTGATCCTTTTTATATGATGATGATGCTAATTCAATATCAATGCAGTAACCTGGCTTGGAGGCAGTAATGTTCCTTTATTTATTTTTTATTTTTTATTTAGACTCTTTCTAAACTGCTCTAGGATAAAAAAAAAAAGGAAAAAATGAAGAAAAAACAAACTTGGCTATCTACAAATTCTAAAGTCCTTTAAATTTGTTACCACATAGTTACGGGTTAAAGATCAAAATATTCACTTAATTTTTAATAGATTGGTAAATATAACATACTACTGTAATTAACCATTTTCTCAATTATGTGCATACCACTTCAATTGGCCATAAATGCATAGAAATAATTATATATAAAATACCAATCAACATATTTTCTCCTTACAAAATAATCAGAATCTCAAAACTAGAAATACATAAACTGTTATCTTTGGGATTGCATTTATGAAATAGACACTCACCTTACTAATCTCTTAGAAATCTATCTAAGAATCTCAGGGCATAGGAATGGCGAATAAAGTAGTGTCATCTGGGTTGTGCGTCATTCATGGTGGTTATTGTCAGTAGAACAATGGCTTCTGTTGTGCTTCAGATGTCAGTATAAACACATCTGAAAAATTACTCTATAACTATGTAGCCTAGTCAATGGTTCAATTAAAAATTAAAAATCTATAAACTAATGTTCTCTGCTTGCACTGTATATAAATATATAAAAAATAAATTATAATTCCAGGCTGATCAATCTTGAATTCAATAATCAGAAAAATAGAAAAGATACTTTATCTTATATTATTCATGTAGGAATATAATCAAGAATCAAAATGCTAATACAAGTATACCTGCAAAAACATATGCATAGTATAGCAACACACTGCAAAGAGTCATCTGTATTGTATGATGTGGTCAACATAAATTATTCAAACACAGCACAGACATCAAAAAACATTTAATTAATCTGAGTGGTCTAATGATAAATAGTTGTTAGCTTGTAACATTTCAAGGCAATTAACATTAACCCATTAATGACAGGTGACAAGATATCACGTCAAGTGGTGGCAGGGTCAGCTGACAGGCATGAGATATTTCATTGTGGCTATCCTCCTGGCTGCCTCACGGGGTGATTGGGTATATAGCATTTGGCCATGGCCAGTGCGGGCGAGAATCCCAAGGCGTTAGGCTTATGCATTTGAAAAATCCCTGTGTTTCGACCCTTTAGAGCCAAAGTAGCTCCATCATTAACAGGTTAAATATATTTTGAAGTTCCCTTGGCTAGGAAATATATATGTTAGAATTAATCTCAGGGATAGGTTAGGCTAGGTAAAGTTAGTAAAGGCTTTTGAGTTAGCTTCTATACTGCTGTGAAAGCCAACAAATATACATTACCAAATGCATAATTCCAGCATTTCCAGTTTGAGTTACACCATAACCATAGCTACTACAAATATTATCTCCTAGATAAAGAATTACAACCTACAGTGTATACGTTATATAATGTGAAACTGCTGTCTCTGATACAAAATTCTAACAGTTCTACTGATATATGTCACATATATTAATGACATTCTCTAAGGCTCTAAATGTATAACTTAGCATATAAGGTAAACTATGATATACAAATACAATCCATGATATACAAATATAATATATTACGTATATTGTGATAGTCATATGCATAAGACAATATATCGACATCAAAGGTAATTTACGGTTGTTAACATTATTCAATCACCAATATCTACGAAATGATTATTACTAAACATATAATTCCATGGAAATGAGGAATCTTACCTTTGTTTCCAAAGCCTATGAATAGAATTCCAAAATATTTCACGATTTTCCGGTGAAACATTTCTTTCCAACCACCAGGGTTATCTCACTGATATGCATCATTCACCTATGTACATTTGGCGTATATAGATCATGCATTTCGCCATAAAACCAGAATATCTAACGCAGTAGCTTTCGAGGTTCAAATACACGTACAACTATGTGCTTTAAATACATTAATTGGCAACTGTATCCTGTAAACAAAAGCTTCTTCGTTCATATCTCGCAATGAGTTTCTATATATTTTTCTTCAATATTTCGCACGTGAGGATAAAACAATAGATGAGTATATCATATTTTATCTCTTCATTTTTAGACCAAATTATAAATGTAGAGTAAGTAATAAATCACTGACAAAATAACAAGGTCACGGATTTTCGAACATGCGCGAATGTTCTTACACGAACGCTTCTTGTAAACAATGCTAGCTTCCTTCACATCCTCCAGCATTTCGGTTCATCCCAAGGCTTCAAAACACGAACCATGAGGAACGAGGAGAAAATAGGTACTTTGGAGGACACTGCGCAGAAAAGACGAGAAAGATTGCTGGCTTTGAAGAGGAAAAGGCGAGGAGATGATGAGGATAAGGAAGAGGATAAAGAAGAAGAGAACAATGAAGAACTGCCATCGTCTCAGGTTTTGTTTAGGTGAGATAATTTTTTGGTATGTAGGCTGTTTAGTAATGAATTGTGATTTTTGTAAAAGGTCAATGATAGTTATGGTTTATGAATCAGTTCGCCGTATAATTCGTGTTGTTCTTATGTGTATGATTATTATATTATCATTATTATTTTATTATCATATGGTAATTTTTACTACATGTCTCCCAAGGCTTATAATTGCCAATATGTTGAATCTGATGTTCACTTTCCCCACAAACCATGATTATATTTGTGTCAGCACCCTCTGTTCCTTCCATCAAACAGGCTAGAGAGACCCAAAGGAAAATTCTTTTATTTGTTGTGTGGACAAATATCATATAGGATGTTTTCTGTCCATTGTAAAAAATAAAAAAAATTATATATATATATATTTTATATATATATATATATATATATATATATATATATATATATATATATATATATATATATACATAAATTACCAGGAAATTAATTGCATGTAAACTAATCTCTACATTTCCCATAATTCTTAAAATTGATTCTGACCAAATGACTTCATATGTAATAAAATCTAGGTAACAAATATATATATAATGGAAAGATAGAGTTTGGCACAGTTTATTATACTTGCTAGATCAGATATTGTATATTTATTAATATGACTTTAAAGAACCTTTTCCACAAGAAAATATATGTCTATGATGTCAAATTTAATTAAAATCATGATTCTATGTCAATTATATATATAAAGATATCAAAACTTTAATATTTGTTGTTTTATGATATCAAATTACTAAATTTTAAATATTTGATTTATAATCATTATTTTATTACTTAACCCAATGACGACGGTGGCACACCTGTGTAACACACCGTCGTGCTTGATGACGGGGTGACAGACCAGTGTGACGTCCCTGAGGTGATATTACTCAGGCCCGGCATAGAGGGTTGCCAGTTTACGCCGGGCCCATCGGGATTGGGTTGATATTTAGATTTTACTACTAACATTAATTATTTTTATATTTATTAACTATTTTCTCATTTCTTTAGAAATTACAAGCCAAAGGATGATGCTTTAGAAGAGGCAGCCCTCCCAGCTGTAGAGCCTGCTAAGATTGAAGATTTAGTAAAACAGCAACTAAATGATGGAGAGAGGGCAAAGGAGGAAGTGCAGGTCAGTACTCTAATAATATTGAGGGAAAGAAAAAAAAATATATGATCATGTGATGGAAGATAATGGTTAGTAAAACAAGGTTGGGGTTTATATGATTAATATTATTTTTTTGTTTATATATATGTGTATATTTATAATTAATAGTTGTGTGGATAAATAGATATAGATATAGTTATAGTAATATTCATAGATCTTGAATAATAGCTAAACATTTAACAAATTGCTCATTGACTACTTTGAAGGTGGAGATAACAAACTTGGCACCCAAGAAGATCACCTTTGACCTGAAACGTGGCATTCAGGCCCAACTGGACAAACTTGACCGGCGCACAGACAAGGCCATTGCCGAACTCATTAGACAGAGACTGAAGGAGGGCAAACAGCAAGACTTCCTCATTGCAGTGAATGCTGGAGCTCAAGCACAACAAAAAGCTGGTTATGATTCTGATGAAGACTGAACGAAAAATGGGGATCGAAAATGTATATTTTTTGGGGGGGATAAATTTTTTTTATCATGTAATATATATTTGATCTTGGGAATAGATTTAGACTTTATTACTTCTTGTTTTGGTAAAGCAAGATATTATGTTGTATTTTTTTGTCCATTTTCAACAGTGCCTATTATTAAAAAGAGAGAAAGAAAGACTTCCAATTTTGAATAAAACTTTGAAAAAAGTATGTATGTGTTTTTTAGACCCTTTACCTGACTAGTTGTCATGTGGTTAGCCATCAGTTTCTATAATAGTTTCATAGAATAATTCATGATTTAATATCAACCTGAACCCTGATTTATTATTAATTGTAAAAGAAATAACTTGAAAAATTCCAAGTCAATTTGTATAACTGGGTAACAAGTACAAATGCAATGATATGTGTGTAAATAATAAAAAAGAGGTGATAGAAGCAAAAAAGAATTATTCATGACAATAATAGTACACAGAATGAATGCTTCTTGAACCAAAACTTTTCCTTTTCAGAAGCATCTGTATTTTTTTTTCCATTATTTTCATCAATTTTTTTGAGTGATAGGGTATCTAGTTAACATATGATGAATATCTTTATTGAGAGAAATTAAAAATGAATATATTAACAGCTATTTAGAAAATCATTCTAATGAATTATGAAACATCTATAGTGTAAAAGGAAAAAAAGTATGCAAAGAAATTTCCTAAATTCCTTATTTTCAATACCAAATATACAAAAAATACTAAAGTTCATAAACTCTTATCATTGTTGTTTTTTAAAGGAAATGCACAATACATTGGTTAGTAATATTATTGATAATTAATTATTTATTAGGGTTTTGAGAAAAGACACTTCAAAAAAACTCATATAAAATTTCTATCCTGAAAGGAAAAGCCTGTTCATTAATTAAATTTAAGTATTTAGGCTCTATTGGTTGCTGATTATGCGATGCCTGTTAATTGAAAAGAATACAATAAAATATGGTTAAGTGCAAGTTAATTTGATTGCATACCCCATGGCTTTACATAATAAAGTGGCATATTAATTATACAAATTTGTGTATTCAGATTAAGTTGTTTTAGTTTAGAATTGAAGAAACCTCATTATTATCTTTTTAAATAATTGCAAAGATCAAATAGCTGTTTTTCTCTCTTTTTGTTTTAATCACTCATACAGTGAGATTATGAGAGTATGTTAAGTGGCCCTTGAGTATTATGAAGAGTAATGTATATATTTCTCTATTGTATTTTTATGGTAATTAAGGTCGTCTTGTATCATAAACAATGCTGTTGTATTAACTTTTTCTTTATAATCTTAACTTTACAAAAAAATTAGTGTGACACAGACCTATATCATAATGCCCTAGCCAATAATAGATGTATCTAAAATTACTAATATTCAAAAATACCAAATAAAAGAAAGAAAGATAGAAAAAGGAATAAATATTAGAATGTGAATGCAACATCAAAGTAATAGAATTATGAGAAAGGAACATAAAAAAAAAGGAAAGACATAGGTGATAAAATAGGATATTCTTGAAGAAATTACTTTAAGAAATATTGAAAAGATGCAAGAAGTAGAGTTGGTGATAATGAAAGAAGTTGGTTATATAAATAAATGGAATTAATAATAACTACAAAGCCAAGCTGTGCATATATTTACATAACATTAATGAACAATTTGCTGTATGTATATATAGTTAATAATAAAAAAATACAAAATAGACATATAAAACTAATATTCATATGATTATTTTGTAGCATCATTAATCAAAAACAGATCTGGTTGATTACAAATACAGCTGGACACAATCAAAAATAAATAAAAGTGATAAGGAAATACAATGACAACAATAAAGCAAAGAATCTTAAGTAATCAAGAGTAAAATAAATAAATAATGTGTTTTTAAGAATACAGTTATAAACATACCATAATGAATTATAAAATCAAAATGATATAAGCATATAAATAAGCTACATTAACAGAACACGTCTATAACAATAAGGGAACCTGGACACAAAACATCATAAGATTTCTAATGATTTTGGTATCGTTTTATAATTCAGTAGCAATATCAGCAGGAAGAGCTGTCAGAAATAAAATATAAAAGGTGATTATGCAGTGATAAACATTTATCTCTCATTACACTTTCTTGAAGGATAATGATACGGATAATGCTAATGCTAATAATTGTTGCATATGTCTTACTGCGACTATGTTGATAATTGGTTTGCTGTGTTGCTAGTTTATTGTTAAAGACGAAATTATGGTTAATTTTGTAATAAAGTTAGTGTAGAAATGAGTAAGAGTAAAATGAGAATAGTTAATAAACTATGACTGTTATGTAATTTGATTGTATTTTTATAAACTTCTCTATTCATTCATTACTATTTTTTATTCTAAATTATTAAAAACAAAAAAGAAGGATAAGAATGTGTGATTTCATACAATACTTTTCAGATTATATTTTTCTTACATAACAATAATCCTCTTTGTTGTGTAATCTACATAACAATTTTAAGTGTCAAGGAAAGGAAAATATGCCATAATAAAATGTAGGAAAATTGTTTTGGTGAATCCATTTTAATTAGAATATCCTATTTTCACAAGACATTCTTATTTCTTGAACCTACAAGAAGTAGTACAAGCTTACCGCTGAATGTGCTAAGGTTATTATAAATAAAGAAAGATATAATGAAGTTAAGAAATGTATCTATTGTACTATTTGTGCAATATTTATATATTAGTGACAGATAAATACTTTTATATCTTCGCAATATGCTGCTCTACATTTACCCTACTAATATGATTCTGAAAATACTGAACCAGGTAGGACTTTTCAAGTTAATACAGATTTAGGAAGAAGTAAGCTGAGTACATTTTTGTATTACTTTTATTCAATATCAGCATTGATAGACGAATCTAAACTTAAGCCTTTGATAATACAACCCAATGCTAGCAAAACCTGCTATCCTCAGCAGATATAGAAGATGGTTGTGTTCTACCTTACAGATAACCTCAAGTCAGTAACTTTCACCCTAAATTGGAAAATAAAAGAAAGAATTAAACATCATAAAAATGATCCAGGTCTATCAAACATGTCTCCAGTAATAGGAAAAAAAACATCATTGTTTATAATCGGCCAAAAAAAGGGGACGGGTCTCGCATAATTTGATACACTTTCAGAATTATCTCTAAAGGGCTATGATGGCTCCTTTGAACAATTATAGTACAAATCTTAAAACGAGTTTATTGCCTTCCCAGACAGTTTCATTGACCTTTTTCGCTACTCGAGATCTTGTGAATTGGCAACTCGAGCGGTCGGACATTTCCCAGATCGGCGTCAGTGAGTGTCTGGCCAGCATTCAGGATGGACGCTTACTCCTCTTCGTTCATCTTAAAATCACTCCTCGCGGGAGGTAAGTCGCAATTGTGAAGGGAGTTCATGTGATAAACCCGCCTTATTTTGATGTTTACGAGTCAGTGAATCACTGAAAGGACGGATATGTAAAGGAAAAGCGGACGTTTTTCCACGAAAACTGCCTGCTCTATGTTAGAGGAACCCCGTTATGTGTACAATTCTCGATATTGCGTTATGTGGTTGGCTATGTAAGCTTGGCTTATGTTATATCATCTATTTGGTATATATGGTTCTATGATATCAAGTAACTACCGTAATAAAAGACTGAATTGCGATAAGACTGATACGTAAGAGTTAGTATCGAACGTCTCTTGCGCACTCACTAAGGTTACCTTGTGGTGTTTTTGTAGCTTTATCGTTTTATTCGACTCCAGTGTTCAATATTAATAGACTTGCGCATTGAAAGACATCATTTGTGTCATACAGAACACAACAAGCTGTCACATTGCAGGAAGGGTTGAATCAACGGTACATGACACTCACTTCCGGCTGTGTAGTGTTACCAGAACCGCGGTTGTCACTCTTGGTAACATTGTTTGGGGAAGATTAATATGTATTAGTAGTATCGGCTTTTCTCTATAGGTTGTGATATATTTATTACGTGTTAAAGAGATTGTGTCCTAGTTTTGAAGATCGAGATTGTTAACATAGTCCGCATTTCTGAAGTTCAATGTCAAGGAAGGTTATTTAATTTGTTCATCATTGCTATTCATATTATGTACCGTTCTAAGCTGACTCTCTGACCGAACAAAAATTCATGTATTCACGAAAATTACCATGCACCATGACCAACAAAAAATAATGACATCCAGCCTGTGCATGATTTTTCAAACAATTAAACAGATGTTGCGAGTTTTACAGGTAAATTGTCTCTTGTGTTGGCAACAGTTGGTGTGACAGGTGCGGTCGACACACCTCCTCTTCTTTTACAGTTATTTCGTTACGTTACGTTCGTTGTAATAACCGCTTGAATGTCTT
>NW_028234423.1:16049664-16067164 GCF_977035675.1 Penaeus japonicus | reverse complement strand
ATCTAACATGAACTGTACAAACCATTTAGGCATAGTTCCTATGCCTATTCATGTGTATACACTGTATATAGTATGAATAAACTTATCAAAATCTCTCTCTCTCTCTCTCTCTCTCTCTCTCTCTCTCTCTCTCTCTCTCTCTCTCTCTCTCTCTCTCTCTCTCTCTCTCTCTCTCTCTCTCTCTCTCTCGCACACACACACACACACACACACACACACACACACACACACACACACACACACACACACACACACACACACACACACACACACACACACACTTGCATATATACATCATACATACATACCTATAGACTGATTTCCCCCAAAACATACAGGATTTACAAACGTCGATAAGTATACCACGAGAAGCTGTCAGTCAATCAGTCTCGCAGTCAGTCACGTGGAGTCTCCAGCTGAGTTCTCGGAAAGCGAGTGGCGCCGATTCCGAAAATGAAGCGAAAGGGCGATGGCGCGTAATTAGAAGAGTGTGGAGTGAAATGGTGGAGAGGGAGAGAGAGTGCAAGTGCGTGGTTTTCATGCTAGATGCCCGATTAAGGATGAGAGGATGAAACGGCGTCCTTTTCGAGAGTGAAACGGCGTCCTTTTCGAGAGTGAAAATCTGCCCTTTTCGAGAGTGAAAATGCGTCCTTTGAAAGAGTGGAAAAAAATGTTTCCCTGGAAGAGTGGAAGTCTAAGGTTGAAAGTTGAAAGGATTAGAACACTCGGAGTGTGTAAGAAAAACGAGGGAAAATGCTTGATTGAAAGAGAGGCATAGAGCCAGGCACGCAGGGTCACGAGGCTAAACAGCTGGTTGTGTGTTTATGGGTTGACTCTAGGGTTAGGGTGGGTCTCATTTCTGTTGTTAAAGAGGTGGTATGTGTGCTGACTCTCTCTCTCTCTCTCTCTCTCTCTCTCTCTCTCTCTCTCTCTCTCTCTCTCTCTCTCTCTCTCTCTCTCTCTCTCTCTCTCTCTCTCTCTCTCTCTCTCTCTCTCTCTCTTTCTCGCCCTCTTTCTCTTTCTTTTCTTTTTCTCTTTCTCACGCCTTTCCCCTCTCTCTCTTTTCTTTCTCTTTCTTTTCTTTTTCTCTTTCCCACGCCTTTCCTCTCTCTCTTCTCTTTCTCTTTCACCCTCTCTCTTTCACTCTCTCTGTGTCTTTCTCTGTCTCTTTTTCTTTCCCACTCTTTCCTTCTCTTTCTCTTTTGCTCTTCCTCTTTTGCTTTTTCTCCTTTGCTCTTCCTCTTTTGCTTTTTCTCCTTTGCTCTTCCTCTTTTGCTTTTTCTCCTTTGCTCTTCCTCTTTTGCTTTTTCTCTTTTGCTCTTTCTCCTTTGCTCTTTCTCCTTTGGTCTCTCTCTCTCTCTCTCTCTCTCTCTCTCTCTCTCTCTCTCTCTCTCTCTCTCTCTCTCTCTCTCTCTCTCTCTCTCTCTCTCTCTCTCTCTCTCTCTCTCTCTCTCTCTCTCTCTCTCTCTCTATGTGTGTGTGTGTGGGTGTTGGGGTGTGGATGAAGAGAGAGAGAAAAAAAACAACAACAACATAGGCATATGTGACTCTTTTTATCTATCGATCGATTAATCGGTCTATCTATCTGTCAGCCTGTGTCTCTACCCGTGCACACTGGCAGAGGAATCACAAACACAAAGTACAAAAGAAGTGATTTTCGTGTGAGAGCCTACAGTGATTGCAATCAGCTGATCTGCGTAACCACACCTGTTGTCTGAGGGACGAGATCACGCCAGTAAGCTAGGCCTATGCGGTAGAGGATAAAAATAGCGCCTACAGTGATTAATGATGATGAGATGCTACTCAGTACAGTGAGAGTGAGTGTTAGGGTGAGTAACTGAGTAAGTGAATAACTGAATGAGTGAGTGGGTCAACGAACGACTGGGATATTTAATTCATGTGTAAGTAAACGCGTGGGTGAGTGAGACTAAACGAGCGAACATGTAGGAAAATAACGAGCTAGCGAGTGATTGCGTAACTCTATGACTGCATGACAGCTTGGCAGCTGTTATGTCTAAGAGGAATCAGAACGAAACCCTCCACGTACACTAGGATTAAGAACTTAGATATACACCAAACAGTAATAGATAGTAGAATCGATAGAAATGTAGATATGTAAATTATAGAATGTACACCCTGTAAGTATGAAAATAAAGAGATAAAAAATCTTTTTCATATATGCTGGATCTCCTCTGTAGGCGGGAAGTTATTATTATTTGTTATTTTTATTATTATTTTTGCTATTTTTATCTTCATCTTCATCATCTTCATCTTCATCTTCATCTTCATCTTCATCTTCATCTTCATCTTCATCTTCATCTTCATCTTCATCTTCATCTTCATCTTCATCTTCATCTTCATCTTCATCTTCATCTTCATCTTCATCTTCATCTCCATCTCCATCTCCACTACCACCACCACCATTTTATTACATGTGGTAGTCATTAGCAGAAGTGCAATTGTTCCATCATGAAGCAGAGAGCATGGCAAAGGAAGGGGCACGGGGGGAGGGGGTGCATGACGGGAGATAGTGGAGCGCATAAACGTAGAGAATTGAAAAGTAAAATAATTCGAATTTCTCTTTGTTTCTTCTCTTCTATGTCTTTTTTTGAAAATGTAAAAAATTGTGTGATATTTAACTATTATTATTATTATTATTATTATTATTATTATTATTATTATTATTATTACTATTACTATTACTATTACTGTTACTATTACTATTACTATTATTGTTATTTAGATGTCTGATTTGTGAGTTGTTCCAAGAAATGTATGCAAGAAATTAAGTCAGAAACATGTCCTAGACCGATGAAAGGCAAGCAGTAGGATATCCTCTCTATCTATATCTATTTATCTAACCATCTATCCATATATCTATCTTTCTCTTTCTCTCTCCCTCTCTCTTTCTCATTCCTCTACTCCTTCTCCTTCTCTCTGTTGGTGCATATTGTACAGTCGGCATATTATAATCAGTGCATGACTAGTACATGCGAACGACGAGGGCATGTCACCAGCATTCAGACAAAGCGCCAATCACATGCCTAAATTTTGTCACATTTTTATAAGACAATCTGCAGAACCGAGTAGAGGCCTGGCTTTGATTTGATTTATGAAAGGTGATAAGCATGAGGTTGAGTAAGGATAGGCCTAAGCAAATTTGATTTTGAAAGAGAGAATAGAAGCCTGGGATTATATATTTGAATAGCTTATGAATTGGGAGAGTGGACTTGTAACATTTTTTTTAATTGTTATAAATGGTGATTTTTAAATTATTTTTTATGTTTGTGATACTTCGTGTTTATCTCGTGTATTTTGCTATTGTATGCTATGGTATATCATATTGTTTTATATCAATTTATAGTATGTTGTGTCTGTCTGTCTGTATTTGTGTATACCTACCTATTTGTATATAGTATCTTTTCATGTTTTTCTTTGTATCTCTCTGTCTATATATATAATGTCAGTCTTGTCAGTGTATCTATCAGTCTACATACCGCAGATATATATATATATATATATATATATATATATATATATATATATATATATATATATATATATATATATTTAGAGGAGGTTCCTAGTTTCCATTCTATCCATTGATATATCTGTATCTATCTATCTATCTATTCATGATACGACAAATGAGAGCGACCATTTTATTTTGTCTCTGCCTGCTCGCGTTATTCATCTATTTGTCTGCATATTAATACCCACGTGTATATCTTTCTACTCTATTTACTCTCTCTCTCTCTCTCTCTCTCTCTCTCTCTCTCTCTCTCTCTCTCTCTCTCTCTCTCTCTCTCTCTATCTCTCTCTTTCTCTCTCTATTTGTGTGCATATAAATATATATATATATATATATATATATATATATATATATATATATATGTATATATATGTATATATATATATATTTATATATATATATATATATATATATGTGTGTGTGTATGTGTGTGTGTGTGTGTGTGTGTGTATGTATATATATATATATATATATATATATATATATATATATATATATATATATACATACACACACACACAGACACACATACATATATATATATATATATATATATATATATATATATATATATATATATATTTCATACACACACACACACACACACACACACACACACACACACACACACACACACACACACACACACACACACACACACACATATATATATATATATATATATATATATATATATATATATATATATATGTATGTATTATTATTATCATTTTAACTCTCTCCTTCTAACTATATGTGTATATCATCGAGTTGTGTCTGCCTGTGCACATTGGCAGGCTCGCTGACCACAAGACACGCCGGATGAGCACAATACGTAGAGTTCGTAGTTTCCTGTCGAGCTGTAATTATTGGTATCAGGAAGAACATTTCCTTGTAACATTGAGAAGGTGTAGGTCTATATCGTTTTTATTTATTTATTTATTTTAGTTATTTGATTATCTATTTGTTTATTTTTTTATTATTTTTTTTTTGTATTTGTGTTTGTGTTTGTGTTTGCATGTGTATATGAGAGAGAGAGAAGAGTGTGTCTTTTTTCGTTTGTTTATCTGTATGTGTCTGTAATTCTTAAGTGGGTGGATTTTTGTTCTTGTTTGTGGAATGTTTTTGTTTGTCTATTTGGCTTTCTTTTTGTTTGTTCTTAGGAGAGGCGTAGATGCCTTATGCATTTTTTTTTATTGTTTCTCGTATTATCGATTGTGCATTTTTTTAAAACTTCATCTTACCTTCCTAGATGGCGATAGAACTTGGAATGGTTCGAGTTCAATTTCCAAAAAAAAAAAAAAAACATTAAGTAAAAAAAAAAGAAAAAAAAAGAAAAAAAAACACGAATAAAACACCTGACTAAGTCATCAACCCCCTTCTAAACACCGAAGGCCACACGAAGGAGACCGGAATGAAATAGTTTGCGACAGCTGGGAGGTGGTAGCGGGTGGGGGTGAGGGGTGAGGGTAGGGGTGGAGCTGGAGGTGGAGGGTGGGGGTGAGGGGTGAAACTGGAGGTGGAATTGGAGGGTGGGGGTGAGGGTGGAGCTGGAGCTGGAGGGTGGGGGTGAGGGGTGGAGGTGGAGGTGGACGGTGGGGGCGGGGGGTGGAGGTAGGGGTGGAGCTGGAGGTGGAAGTGGAGGGTGGGGGTGAGGGGTGAAACTGGAGGTGGAATTGGAGGGTGGGGGTGAGGGGTGGAGCTAGAGGTGGAGGTTGGGGGTGAGGGGTGGAGCTGGAGGTGGAGGGTGGGGGCGGGGGTGGAGGTAGGGGTTGAGCTGGAGCTAGAGGTTGGGAGGGAGGGGTGGAGCTGGAGGTGGAGGGTGGGGGTGAGGGGTGGAGGGTGTGGGTGAGGGGTAGGGGTGAGGGGTGAAGGTGGGGGTATGGAATGAGGGTAGAGGTAAGGGATGGGGATGGGGGTAAGGGATGCAACAGGAGTAGTAGAAGTGCCTTCGTTAGAGGAACTCCCGGCGTGTGGATCCTCTTGAGTGCCGTTCTGGGAGTAAGTGGGTGGGTGGGTGGGTGAGGGGGAAGGGGTTGTGGGCAGGTGGGTTAGTGTGAGATTTTTTTTTTCCATGTTTTTTGTCTCTCCTACATGCAGGATCTTGAAGAGGGAGAAGGAGGGGGAGAGAGGAGGCGAGGTGCGGTTCGGGGGGGGGGGGGGGGTGTGTGTTGCTGCAAGAGATGTTCCTTTTTCTGTCTCTTTCCTCTCTCTGCCTCTTGTAAAAAAAAGAGGAATGCATGAGGATGGACAACTGCCCGGTAATAAACGTTTTCGAATGAATGAGGTAATCCCGATTAAGATATTCCGAAACGTTTTCTGCATATCTTGCATTGTGGTGCCTCGTTTTCATTAAAAAAAAAAAACGTCTTTTCAACTTTTTTTCTACACACGTCGAAATTATCTTTATTTGCCTCTCCGTCTCTTAGTCTGGTTCTCTCTCTTTTATCTTTCTCTACTTTGTCTATCTGTCTTTGCTTCCTCCTCAGCCTGTGTGTCTTCACTCTGGCAGGGAGAGGGAAACACTTTTGTAGATAAGGAGACATGTGTCATTCCGAGAACAGCTTCGGTAACTTCAGGCTAAGATGCTTAGTCATTTGCTCTTGCTCAATCTTATACAGAGCATGGGTACGCTCTTACACGGCTCACCCACATACGCACACGCACATGCACACGTACACATACACGTACACGTACACGTACACACGCACACGCACACGCACACGCACACGCACACGCACACGCACACGCACACGCACACGCACACGCACACGCACACGCACACGCACACGCACACACACATACACATACACATACACATACACACACACACACACACACACACACACACACACACACACACACACACACACACACACACACACACACACACACACACACACACACACACACACACACACACACACCTTACGTTACAGTCATGCACATGTACCTGAATTCTCGGACAAATGAAAGCGAATGACAGCCAGGCCTGAGTGTCTTATCAAGGTAGCTAAAATACTTACAATTGTTATTGTTTTATTATTATTATCATCATCATTGATATTGTTGTTATTATTATTATTACTGTTATTATTATTATTATTGCCATTATTATTATTATTATTATTACTAATATTATTATTATTATTATTATTGATATTATTATTATTATTATTATTATTATTATTATTGGTAGTAGTAGTTGTAGTTGTAGTTGTAGTTGTTCCTTCACATGTACCGGAAGTGCTTGCCTGCCTGCTTTCTTGCCGCGGCTTTGCTGTCCTGGGATTTCCACCACCCCCCCTTCTTTCAGTCATACCCACCCCTCCTGCTATTTCCCTTCCCCTCCCTCCCTTCCATCCCTTCCCCCAGCCGCTCTTTGCTCTTCCAGGAAATGTTTAACCTCGCAGTGAAAGTTTCGCGTTCAGGATAGGCGGAGCGGCGGCGAAGTCACGGGGGTACTGGGTGTGTGTGTGGGGGGGGGTAGGGGTAGGGGGTTAGGGGGTTTCGGTAGGGGGTAGAGGGGAGGGTCATGGGTAGGGGGTAGAGGGAAAGGGAGTATTGTGTCTGGGGAGTGAGTGGGTAAGGGAAATGGAAGGGGTAAAGGAAAAGAGGGGGGTGGGGATGAGGGAGGGGGGGGGGGAGTGAAGAAGGCAAGGACAAGACAAGGTCAAAACACCAAGCCTTGCTACCTGACTACGTTGACAAACTGCGGGTGATGGTGGTGGAAGTAAAGGCGGTAAAGTTTAGCTGGGTAGGTGAATGGTGGGGGGGGGGGGGAGGTTTAAAGGTGGGGGCGGGCTATGCAGGTGGAATGAGAAGAGGAAGGAAGGCTGATATTGTTCAGCGGCTGCAATGTACCCCTGTGCCACTGTGGCTGCTTTGTGTTGTGGCATTCGCTAGCGCAGGTCGCAGTCCTCCTTCCCATCTCCTCGTGTTTATTTTTTCGTTGGGAATGGTTACGCGAAAATCGAAAAAAAAAAATTGTCCTCCCATAAAACTGTGACAGAAAATTAGTATAAAGAACACAATTAGCTGATATAGACTCTGTTCAACGTATTTAGTCATTGCAATATTGAGAGCGCCAGTCAGATGGCACCTATAAACCTCTTCATATAGTAAGACACAAAAACTAACTAACACTAAAAGACTGTAGCAAATAGCGAGCGCAAAATGGTCTTGATGTTTTCCCGTACCCAACAAGTTAATAATGTTTTTTTATCTCACCTATTTAACGTGGTATCAGCAATTTCATTCTAATGTAAACGTGGATTTATATGCCTGATAAAGCGAGCCGTAACCATGGCAACGTACCTTACACTAAACTGTTGTTGCTACTGATGCTACTGATATTACCAATTGGCTATTGCTATTCATATTGCTACATCAATAAGAGGGACCTCAAAGCCTCTCATTATAGTCGTGTCTACGCCGCCATTTACGACCAAACATGAAATTGTAGGCAGAATAGTTGTAATACATACAAGGTAGTATATATAGAACAAGTTGAAAACGAAACAACGAAGGGAAACATAGGAAGACAGACGGATATGCCGAGGGCCTTTTTTCTATGTTGCTTAATCAGGGTATAAGCAACTTAAGAATCATGAATTGCGGCCTCATGTCCCGGTATCTATCTCAGCTAGGGGGGCCTACGGATTCGGGTTTTAAATGGAAGACTGGTGTTTTAGTGGGTTGGCGGCATGCATGAGCTAAAAAGGAAAATAAAAATATCATCAGAATAATTGTTGATGTGTGTATTCTCCCCCTTCCCCTTCCTTCTTCGACTTGTCTCTTCATATCTTTTGTCTTTCCCCTTCACTCTCTTCCGTTATGTTTCTTTTGTTTGCCTGACACTATTTTCTCTTCATGCTTTCCTTTCCTTTGTCTTCGCTTTTGCATTTTTTTATATTTTGTTATATATCTTTGCCTCCTTCTCTATCTCACCATCTGTGCCTTCGTTTCCCTTCACTCCCTTTCTACTCTTCCCCCTTCTCTTCCCCCCTTCATTTCTCTCTCCTCTCCCCCTTCTCCTTCATCCTATCCTCCTATATCTTCCCTCCCCCTCTCCTCCTCAACTCCCATCACCCTCCTTTTCTCTTCTCCCTCTACTCCTCCTCCTCCTCCTCCTCCTCCTCCTCCTCCTCCTCCTCCTCCTCCTCCTCCTCCTCCTCCTCCTCCTCCTATCCCCCCTCTCCCTCTCTTTTTCGCCCTCTCTCCTTTTCTCTCTCCCTCTCTTCTTCTCCCCCTCTCCCCTATCTCTCTTTTTCTCCGTCTCACCTTCTCTTCCCCCTTCACCCTTCCTATCCCTCCTCTCTCCTTATCCCTATCCCCTCCTCCTTCAGCCACCGACTAAACCGAAGGTAAGGCGTTGTCGGTAGCATTGTGTGTTAATATCATCCCCTTCCACAGGAGGCAAGGAATTATAGCTCTTCTTTGTGTTTGTGAGTTCGTGACACAGCTCAAGGGGCGGGGCTTCTTTCTCTTATTTTTCTGCTTATTCATCATCATCGTTTTTTCTTCTCCTGTTATTCTATATTTTCTGTTTCTTCTCTTTTTTTTCTTCTTCTGTTTCTTCTCATTTTTTTTACCCCATCTTTTATTTTCCTCCTTCGCCTCGGCCTTGTCATTTTCCTCGCCCTCCTCCTTCTATTCCTCTTCTCTCCTTCATTTCATTTCTTTCTATACATTCTCCTTCTTCTTCTCCCTTTCTTCCTACCTCCCTCCCCTCTTCTTTCCTCCCCTCCCATCCTTTCCCTTCCCCACACCATCTATCCCCTCCCTTCCCCTTGTCTCCCTTCCTTCCCCTCCCCTCTCCTCCTCCCCTCCCCCCTCTCCCTTTCCCTCTCCCTTTCCCTCTCCCTCTCCCTCTCCCTCTCCCTCTCCCTCTCCCTCTCCCTCTCCCTCTCCTCCCCTTTCCTTCCCCCTTCTCCCCTCTCCCCTCTCTCTCCCCTCTCCCTCCCGAGACCGATCTTGTCAGTGCTTTGTCTGAGGAGAAAAAGTCTCCTTTTATTTGATTCCTGTTGTTGTGTCGTGGTGTATTTTGAGGCTTTTGTTGCCATAGGGTGTTGCCTCCGTCACTTGCTTTCTTTCGTTTTATCTTTGTCTTCTTTTTTTTTCTTTTTCTTTCTTTTTCTTTGTTTTTCTTTCTTTCTCTTCTTTTACTCCTCTCCTGTTTCCTATGACTTTGCGTTCGTCAATTGATAGATAGAGAAGGGTAAGAAGGATAAATGGCCAAAGAAAAGTCAAAATGATAACAAGAAAATATATAGGAATAAATATACAATTTAAGTGAATAAAGTAACAAAATGTACTGTAAACGAATAAGTAGATAGATAGATAAATAAATAAAGTGTATAAAAGAGATAAAATCAAGAAATAACCATAAAAGACACCAACCCATTACAAAAACCGTCTCGGGAGAGCTAAAACTAAGGAAAAATAAAGAAAAGATATGACACCCTTTTAGGAAGAAGTGTGGAGTGTGAAGTGCAGCAAGCGAGCGAGTGTGAAGTAAGCGAGACGTCACTCTTCAGCATGAGGGAATTTTGAGATAGGGGGAGGGTTGTGTGGGGGGGGGGAGGGGACAGGGTATGGTGTGGAAAGTTACGCGTGCGTGTGTGTGTCTGTCTGCCTGCCTGTCTGCCTGCCTGCCTGCTCGCCTGCTCGTTTGCCTACCACCCTGTGGATAAAAAAGTCCATGCAAAGTATTTCTCGGCCCTCTTCGCAATGCGCATTTACGTAATCTCTTCGTGTGGCACATTTCCTTATCCGGATGTTGCACTTTGCAGCTCAGGTAAGACTCAGAGTTCCGCCATGCAACACTGTATTCGAAAGCTGCGTCTGGCGTGACATGAGGGATGGTGGATGATGGTGATGATGATGATGGTGATGATGAGGAAGGTGGAGGTGATGATGAGGATGATGTTGATGTGAACGATTGTGTTGGTGGTGAAAAGGATGATGAGGAGGGATGGCGGTGGTGGTGGTGATCATAACAATAATAATAATGATAATGATTCCACGAAATCTACCTCTGTCTTTTTTTTATTATTATTATTTCTTATTATTATTGTTATTATTTTTTTACTACACTTGATTTTTCGAGAATTTCCTTTGATATTCAGCGCGGAGAGTAAGGACGTGCGCGTGAGTTTGTGTTGTGAATATTTTCAGTAGCTTTTGAAAGTAGGCCTAGTCTCAAACACAGCTTTTTTTTTTCTTCTTCTTTAAGATCTCTAGGTCTACGGGGGCTGATAGTTTATAGAACCTCAAGTATACTTTTACATCTTGGGAGAGTTTAAAGCTGTAAACCAAAAGAAAATAGCTAAAATAGAAAAGAAAAAAAAAAGAATGATAAGACAGGGAAATCAGAGCATATATTAATGACAATGATGATAATGATATTAATGAATAGGATGGTAATGATAATGATGATAATAGTGATGGTAATGATAACAATGAGGATAATGGTAATGAAATTACATGTGCGTGTATGTATGTGTGTATGAATGTATGTATGTGCGTGTATGAATGTATGTATGTGTGTGTATGAATGTATGTATGTAAATGTGTGTATGAATATATATGTATAGATGTGCGTATTTGTTGATGTACTTTAATTATGCATAGGTGTAAATTCACATTTTTGTACCGAAGGAGAGAGAGAGAGAGAGAGAGAGAGAGAGAGAGAGAGAGAGAGAGAGAGAGAGAGAGAGAGAGAGAGAGAGAGAGAGAGAGAGAGAGAGGCGAAAGAGAAGTGACAAAAGAAAATTGAAAACGTAAAAGAGAGTGAATAAGTGCAGGACCTGCGCTGTAAACCTGTCTGGAATGGCGCATTGCATCGCTATCAATTCGATCGTAAGTGAAAAAGAAGAGGGAGAAAAAAAAGCGACGAGAAGGAGGAGGAGGTGAGGAGAGAAGAAGAAGAAAGAGGTGAGGAGAGAAGAAGAAGAAAGAGGTGAGGAGAGAAGAAGAAGAAAGAGGTGAGGAGAGAAGAAGAAGAAAGAGGTGAGGAGAGAAGAAGAAGAAAGAGGTGAGGAGAGAAGAAGAAGAAGGTAAGGAGAGAAGAAGAAGAAGAAAATTAAGGTGAGAGAAGAGGAAGAATAAGAGGGAGTAGAAGATTTTTTCCCCGGCGTCTATTCGCAATAGAATAAAAAAAAAAGCAAAGGCAAGAAACGCGGAATGGAGAATGAAGGGAAAAGTGTAGGTTGAAGAAAGAGAGAAAGAGAAAGAGGAGAAGAGAGATAAAGAAATTGCGAGAGAAAGAGAAATGAGAAGAGAGACAGAGACAGCCACGAATAGTGTTAATTGAGAAAAAGAGAGGGAGGAGGAGGTAGAGAGGTTAGGGGAATGGGTGGGAAGGGGGAGGGGAGGTAGGGGGTAGGGGAGGGGGTAGGGGAGGGTGAATGGGTGGGAAGGGGAGGGGGGGAGAGGACCACGACTCGTTCTAATCATTAACTTGCATAAAGGCGCTGATCGGGGAGTTGGCCTTGAGAGCTTGCAAGGGGACGCTTTTCTGTCTGCCTGCGTTTTTTGCTTTTGTATTTTGACGCTCTGCTATCTGTCAGTCTCTCTTTAGCCTGTCTGTATTATCTGCCTGCCTCTTAATTTGTCTTTCTATCTATTTGCCTCTTTATCTTTCTTTCTATCTGTCAGTCTGTCTTCTGTGGAGCTATATAGCTATCTGCCTATTTATATGGTTCTCTCTCTCTCTCTCTCATATATATATATATATATATATATATATATATATATATATATATATATATATATATATATATATATATTAATGGCTTCGGCTGAACTGTCTTATGACTGTCCCAGTATATATCTGTCTTTGTCTTTTTTATCGTCTTTTATTGTCTTCTGTCTGTCTCCATATCTATGTCTATTTATCTGCCCATCTGCCTGCTGTCAGTCAAGCTAATGTTTTTCCTTTGATTTACATTTTATATTTACCATTTGTTTCCTTGTCTTTATTCATATCCTATTGTGTTTCTTTTATGTATGACTGTCAAGAATTTATTTTTCTTTTCTCTTCTCTGCCTTTACTCTCCTCCGCCCTTTCTCTCTCTCTTCCCTCTCTTACCTTTCCTTTCCTTCCCCTTGCCCCTGCCCTTTCCCATCTATTCCTCCTTTCCCTCACCTCCCTTTCCCTTATTTTCTCTTCTCTTCCCTACCTTCCCCCTCCCCTTCCTTTCTCCAAGAATTTCCTATCCTCCCCATTTCCTTCCCCCTTCCCCTCCCCATCCTTCGTTTACCCCTTCCCTATCCTTCGCCTCCCCTTCCTTCCCCTACCCCATCCTTACCCCTTCCCCATCCTTACCCTTTCCCCATCCTTACCCTTTCCCTCCCTCCTTTCTCCTTCGCCCCCCCTCCTATTCACTATTCCTCTGTATCTCTGTATCAACATCAGCATGCACAGACGTTTGCGCGCATGTAAATACGTATGCAAACGGAGTAGACGCCCTTAGTTCGCCGGCACTCACCCAGCCACGAGGCCTTACAGAAAGGGCAAGTGGCAGCCAGGGTTTAGGCGTGGGGAAGCTGCTGACGCAATGCTAACCAGTTTTAGGTGGAATGAATTCTCTGGAAATTGTGATTGCGTTCTTTTTCTCTATCTCTCGCTCCCTCTCTCTTTTCTCTTCTCTCTTCTCTCCCTCTTCTCCATCCCCACCCCCATCCTCCTCGCCCCCTCCCTCTCTCTTTCACTTTCCCGCCCTTTCCCTCCCTTCTTCCCTCTCCTTCTCCCAGAAAGAAAGGGTTATCTCTCTCCCTCCCTCCCTCTCTCTCTCCCTCCCTCCCTCTCTCCCTCTCTCCCTCTCTCTCTCTCTCTCCCTCTCTCCCTCTCTCTCTCTCTCTCTCTCTCTCTCTCTCTCTCTCTCTCTTCTCTCTCCTCTCTCCTCTCTCTCTCTCTCTCTCTCTCTCTCTCTCTCTCTCTCTCTCTCTCTCTCTCTCTCTCTCTCTCTCTCTCTCTCTCTCTCTCTCTCTCTCTCTCTCTCTCTCTCTTTCTTTCCCCCCTACCATCCTTCCTCTTACTCTCCCACCCTCTCTCCTTCATCTTCTCGCCCTCGCCCCTCCTCCTCCTTCCCTTGCTCCCTCTCACCTCTTTCTCTCTTTGTCATTGTCTTCCCCGTCCCATCTCTCCCCTCACCCTCCCTCCCTATCCACCCATTTGTTTTGCATTAACCACCTTGCGCTACGCTCTGCTTCAACCATTAACGACCCTCACCAGCACCCCATTAGCGGCCTCGTGGTAATGCCGGTAATTTATGCACTTCCGTTATGGTAATTTAGGCACCGTAGCGCCAGTGGCTGCGGCGCTCTCGTTGCTTGATATCCGTTGCATATCATTCTTCTCTCTCTCTCTCTCACTCTACCCACTGCCCCCTACCCCCTCTCCTCTACCTCCTACCCCCTAACCATGTCCCCTATCCCCTGTCCCCTATCCCCTATTCCCTATTCCCTATTCCCTATCCCCTATCCCCTATCCCCTGTCCCCTACCCCCTACCCCCTACCCCCTATCCCCTATCCCCTATCCCTACTCCCTGTCCCCCACCCCTAAGCATGTCGTTTGTTTCGCCGAGATATTGCAACTGCGTGATTATGTCGCAGAGTTTGACGAGGTGTGGCAAGATGTTATGAACGATGAAGAAAAATGCGACAGTGCAAGATATTATTTGCCTCTGGCCGAATGAAAGAATGTTGATATTATATATTGCAAGCGGACACATGCATGCATAAACGCACGCACTCGCAGGGTAATGTGTAAGAGGTATTTATACTCAGCAGTTACGTTACGGAGGACTTATGGTAATCATGATAGTAATCCTTAGCAATTGATAGCGAGAGCAATTGCGCTGTTGGCAGGCGATTTCTGTTTATCGTGCCAACGTCGGGATTAAACTGATTTGAAATAACATTAAAAGTGCCGTATTACGTGTTTGTTAATGACGTTAAGAGAGAGATAATCGATTTTTTTCTTTCATTGTCTTTCACACGCACATGCGCGCGCACACACACACACACACACACACACACACACACACACACACACACACACACACACACACACACACACACACACACACACACACACACACACACACACACACACACACACACACACACACACACACACACACACACACTCATACACACATACAGACACTTTCTCTCTTTCTCTCTCCCTCCCTCCCTCCCTCTCCCTCCCTCTCCTTCTTCTTCTCCCTCCTTCTCTCATTCTATATCACATGTATTAATATTCTTAGTTAACTAATAGTACTAACACAACCAAAGTCAAAGTGATAGTGAAACAGTACCCATTGCATTAACTACACCTACACACACCAACAAGTACGTACTGGGCATTATTGCACACTGTTTAAATATCTTGAGAAGCGAAACAACTGAGTGTAAGATTAAGAATAACAATACGTTGAAAAAGTAATGTAATTTCCGTTGATAAATATTTGTTGGTATGATGTAAAAAACATATGATGTGATAACAAGAGATATTTTGAACGTTCACCAGTATATGATCAGTCGTTGTGTTGTAGAATACGTTGTCTATTTATATTGGGATTATCAAAGTGGAGTTCGTGAGAAAAATAACAAGTAAATAAAATGCGAAATGAATAAATGGAGTATATGATATAATATCTTTTTATGAGGTAAAATAGATTTTTAAAAAGTGAAGAAAAAAAACGTGAATACACGAACGTGTTTTTTTTTTCTTTTCTTTTTTACCGAAAGCAAAAAGTGAGGTTGGGAGGGTGTTAAGAAAAATCTTTCTTAATGCTGTTTGTTGACTTTTACATTAAATTGAAAATTATACAATGCAGTTAACATAAAGATGAACTAAATGGGTTTAAACGTTTAATTTTCTGTTGAAATTTCAAGATTCTTCCCACTTGGGATTTTGATCCCCCCCCCCTCCCCAGACACCCAACCAGCCCCTAGCAAAGTAGGTCTGCCCTACTACTTCCCAGTTCTCTTTCTGCTTCATTTTTTAACCTTTTTCTAGCTCATTCTACTTCCTCACCTCTCCTATCCTGCTGGAAAAAAACACCCCATCTCTCTCTCCCTCCCTCCCTCCCTCCCTCCCCCCCTTATGCACAAACAAAACCAAACAGGCCGTAAAAGGAAGGTGAAAAAAGAGTAGAAAGAACACTGATTTATATGTTATCAAAGGGTAAATAAGTTAATGACTTAATATATGTCAACGTTATAGAATAATGAGAAGTCATGGTGTTGCTGATGCCCTTAATTGTTGCTCGGAACTTTAATTATTAGTAATTGAGGTATGTTGACTGTGACTAATAGCAGGGCGGTGCGACGTCTGTTGTTATCGCATTTGAATTTGTTATTTGTTTGTTTTTATTGTTGCTGTTATTGTTGATAATAATTGTGTAGGAAATGATATTATAAGTAATATGAGGTAAGTTGATGACTTAAAGCAGGCAGGGCGTGCGCCGTATTGTTCGCATTGAATTTGTTTTGTTATTTGTTTTTTTTGTGTTTTGTGCTATGTTGATAATAATGATGATAGTGATTATATTAGTACTAGTAATTTTGATGATAATAATGATGATGGTGTTATTAGTGCTAGTAATTTTGATGATGGTAATGATGATAGTGATATTAGTACTAGTAATTTTGATGATTATAATGATGCTGATACTAACAACCCACAAACAGAAAAGTAATATTATAATCTTCGTTATTCGACTTCTTGTAGTAGCAAACATTACATAGAAGTTACCATGTCATTCAGTCTAACGTGTTTCTTTAAAAAATGCGTTGACATTGTTTACGGTTGCGTCATGCAGATGTAATGTAATGGAATCCAAACTAACAGGAAGGCATTGGAGTTAAAGAAAGAAAGGACTTTGAACAATGAAGTGCCTTATCAGATTGCAGCTATTGTTGAGTTTGCAATGTGGATAATGCATTGCAAGTTATTTATGGATAAAAAGGGAAGATAAGAGAGTGCTAGAGGAAGGAGGAGGGGGGGGGGTAGAAGGAGAGGAAGAGGAAGAGGGAAGGGGAGGTGAGGAATTGGAAGAAATGGGAATCTAGTGGTATAGGAGAAAAAAGACTGAGATAGGGAGAGAAAAGAGGAGGGAGGAGGGAGCGCGAGAAAAATTGGGAGAGGAGAGACGAGTTATGAAAGAGCAAATAGAAAAAGGATTAGCGAGGGAGAGAGGGACACACACACGCGCACACGCGCACGCACACGCACACGCACACGCACACAGACACACACACAGACACACACACACACACACACACACACACACACACACACACACACACACACACACACACACACACACACACACACACACACACACACACACACACACACACACACACACACACACACACACACACACACACACACACACACACGTGACTATGCTATGATTGAGAAATGTAATATATATATTTACTTATTTTACTCTGATATCTTTTTCATTCAAATAATGATGTCCTTTTGATTCACCCTTTTCGCCTTGTTTTTCCATCCGCAGGAGTTGCAGGAATGTGTGCAAAGACGACAGTTGCGCCGTTAGACCGTATCAAAATTCTCCTTCAGGCACACAACAAACATTACAAACATCATGGCAAGTATCATTGATATGGCAATTACTTTTTGATTTTGAGATTTGGTTGTTAACATCATGATATTTATTAGTTTTGAGTGTATCGCCTACTGAAATCAGTTCAAACAACTTTTTGATATGTTGGAGAATATATAGATAGGTATCATTTAGAATATTTCAAAGTGATTATAAACATCTTTTTTAATGTAAAGTAAAGTATTTCATTGAAATCCTTATGATATGTAAAAAGTCAAGTGAAACAGTTTATAGATATACTAACACAATCATAATTTATGACTAAGAAGGTAGAAGCAGAAGTCTGATTTAATCAATATTTGAGTGATATATCATTGA
>NW_028234423.1:16039664-16044664 GCF_977035675.1 Penaeus japonicus | reverse complement strand
CATTGTAGAAGTTGCAAAAATGTATGTATATACTTTGCATATTTTGTCATAGCAAGTTTATTCATTTATCTTTTAGATCATGGTTTCCTCTAAGTGTATTTTCTTTAGAGGGAAAAGCTGAAGCCATTTTGTGTCATCACTGAAGTAATTTGAGCCTTTCTGCATTTTTTGTCTCTTTCATGTACTGGCTGCTGATGGGAACAGAGAGTAAGTTGCATGCATTATCTGTCAAACTCAGTAGAGTGTGGTAAGAGGGTATAAGAAGCATAACACCATAACACTGTAACACCCTAAACCTTTTAACAGCTTCTCTGGAATGCAGCTTATGAAGCTTTGTTGATGTTGCTTTTGATGTGTGCTGTGATTAACGTTCCTACAGTTGTTGATTTTAATTGTTGTTATGGTCGGTTTCAGTACGTAATGTCTTTGCTTTTCAGCAAGCTACTGGATGATTAATCTTATATTATTGTATATATATATATATATTGTGGTTGATATATTAAAGGTTGAAATGTATAAAGATGTGCTGTAGAGGTTTTATTTTATTGTGATTTGGAGAATTAATTACTTTTAAATGAAGGTTTGATATTTGCAATGAATTTATAGTGGAAGGTAGTCTTTGTTTGGCATTTGACATTGCATTAAGTAAGATGATCAAAGATGTAAATAAGAAAAATGGTGATCATATATAATTCTAACAATGATAATCAGCAGTTGATCTTATTGTACAGCAATTGCATCAGGTGATTTTAAAGAAAAATTCAAATTTTACAATTCATACTTGTTGATTATATAATATTTTCTGTTTAGTGCATGTTTTTGGAGTGCAGTATATATTTGTTGGTTAGATTTATTGATTGGTAATTATTAATCAGTTGATTTATGATTAGAACTAACATGATTATACAGAACCCAAGGTAGTTAAAAACAGGTAGTGCCACTGAACTCTTAAAGTAAAGAAAAATGAAATAACATTTTCCAAGAGTTTTCTGAATACTAGCTGTTACTCAAAGTAAGAAGAGTAGAATTTTAATTTTACTTTTGATATTCATAGTGAAACAGAATAAAACATGAAAGGAATTCCCTATAACCCATACTTTGCATTGATTGGCAAGCTTTTTTTATGTTGATCCACCCCCTTTCTACTTGAGTCAAATTGCTCAAGAGGGATATAGTTATTCTGGAGACATTATATGTAATGTAAAATGTAATTTGTTTTTAGATTAAATACTTAAATTACAAAATGAAATACAATGTTTCCAAAAGCAGAACAATAGGCAGTCTTGTAATAAGTTATAGACATGAAAAGAATTGGGGGGGGGGGACACCTACAAAGCAGGCAAGTGACTCCTGAATACGGAGGAACACTTAACCCATTATTTGGCTGTACTAACTATCTGGCTTTTTATAGAATGATGGTGCAGTTTGCCCATGTCTTCAACTGAGTGTGACTAAATTTAGCTTATGTGTCCTGTAGGTGCATAAACATAAAAAAGAAAGATTACATCTCCGTAGAAAGGGATTATTGCGTGGATTATTGCCAACTAGGATTTTCATTGAAACGATAAGATCCTATCTGTTTCCATATACCTAAATAGAATCAAAGTACTATTTTTAATGTTAATTGCTGTTGCATTGCCCAACTATTTTTTTTTTTTGTCAATAATCTTTACAAATTAATTTAATGCCCAACATTACTAACTAAGAGACTGATTGTGCTTGTATTAATGTTTTTTTTTTTTTCTACTAACTCAGAATGGAGATACTGCTATATTGCCATTATAAATGCATTTTCCGTTGGCTTGCAGTGTCAGTTTACTAATAACTATCTCAAATGATATGAATGAAAATTAGAAAACAAGAAAATCCAGATTAATATCTGTATGATCTTAAATCAGAATGTAAGAAGCATTTTGAAATTAGTTAAAGCTTATATTCAATATTATTCATTGAAAAAAAAAGATGCATAAGGAGATATATTGTCTATATTTACCAGGTACAGAATATTAGTAAAAAAGTAAATATTGATTAATGCAAATAATAATAATTGAATATTGATAAAAAGAAAAAAAAATTCTTAAAGATATAAAGAAAAAAATACATAAAAAATCACCATACACCTCACTGTACATCCACCAATAACCCCCCTCTCCTCCCTCCCCCTCTACAGCATGGGCATGGCAGCCACCCTCCGTTTGATCTACCGAGAGAATGGTCTCTCAAGGGGGCTCTACCGCGGCATGAGCATCAACTACATGCGCGCCATTCCAATGGTGGCCGTGTCCTTCTCCACCTATGAGATCACAAAGCAGGTCCTGGGGCTCGACACAGGGCTCAGGATCAAGACCGGATAGGAGTGGTCGCGTCGGAGTGTTGGACCGGATTGGGTTGTGATTGGGCTGGGTCGGGTCAGGTCACGCGGAGACCAGATAGACGTGACCGGATTGGAGGGAGACCTAGTTGGAGCGGTTGGTTTAGGTCGGGTCTGATTAGATAGGGTTTGATCTGAATGGATCTTGCGGACTCGGATCGGAGTGCAGGTTACCACTTCAAGTAAAGAGGAGTGATGGAAAAAGAAATGGTTGACATTTTGCTTGGCTGTTTTGGATACTGACTTACAGATGCAATTTTTTTTTTTATGTGATTCTTTAGGAGCTGGTTGTAAGGATTTTTGGAAATGTTTTTATTTTTATTTGATTCTCAATATTATTCTTATTTTTTAAATTGTAGGTGGGACTCGTTTTTTATTTTTGAACTATGAGGAAAGAGTTTAGGAATACTCAGTGTCCTTGCATTTATTATGATTAAATTTTGTCAAACTTAATAGGACATGAATATTCACTTCAATATATGTATTTACATATTTATTTAGTGTGTGAAAAAAATACATGAAAATATCAAATTGAATACATGGTAAAATTTTAGATGCAATTTTTAAGATAGTTCATAGATTATATTGTAGTTATTACTGATGTATTATACTTAGAATGTATTTTTTTCATGTAATTGACTTCCATTAGATTATAAACAAAAAGCGTACAAAACTATTGGTAAGGAATTGTATCAGTAATGGTAGTGTAATGAGAGATTCTGATGTCGGAAATAGTAGACATTTATATAAATGCTGATGATTCTTAATAACTTTATCAATTGCATTGTCATGATGTAATATGACTATTGAGGATTGTAAAAAATATTTTATTTATTATCATTACCATTGTTATTATTATTGAATTATTGTATTTATGATATTGCAACAAGACTATTGATAATTCTGAAGATACCCTGTTTATTATTATTATTTTATTTATTTGATTACGCATATATCTTTTTTTTTTAGCTTAACACTGCTAGATCATTGATATTCCCAAGCTTAGATAATGAATGTCATATAACTTAGTGTCGGCAAACTTAACTATCTCAGACATTTGCTTTCTCAAGCACCACTTTCCGTCCAGCAGCCGCTTCTGTAGGGACCTTTTGCGCACCGTGAAAGAGGTTTGATCGTTTCCCTCCTGCCTTTTATTTATTTATTTGTTGATTTGTCTTCTGTTTTGTTTTCGTTTATATGGAGTATTGGAAGTTTTCTTTTGATTTAGATTGGTTCTTGATGTGTATATATTCTTGGGAGTTTTTTGAATAAGAATGTTTTCATTTGAAGAGAATTAAAAGACAAAGGGAGAAGCTACATACATTTAGGTAAAGAGTCGATTAGTTTTGTTATCCTTGAAATATTGGTAATAGGATATTTCCCCATTAAATGAATTACGTCATCTCTGTAGGAAATTCTCGAAACCACTCTCTGGCTCGATGTTATTCTAATCAAAAACTGTCTGTGATTTTGTAAAGTATAATCATATGACATCCTGATTTATATATTTATATGTCTTTTATTTTATTCTATTTATTATCTTTTTTGTTTAATTTTTCTATCTTCCTTGGTGAGGAATCTCAATTAATGAGATATTTTTGGGTTGAGAGAATAAGTTTTTGAAAACAGATAATGGAAGATTTAATGCACAAATTAATCAAGATATAGTGTAGGGTATGATAATGAATGCGGACTTGGTAATTTATTCTATGTGAGCTGTATTGATGATGGTGCATGGAGCTACATATGATTAGAATGAATGTATGTTAGTATTTTAGGTCTTTACATTAACTTATTATTTATTTTGTACCAATAAAGATTCATCTGTTTTTATATACTGTTGTTTATGTTGTTTAACACACTCAAGACAGGATATTTGCTAAAGTCTGCTCCCATAGGCAATATAGCAACTCATACAGCTTCCCTCTGAAAAATATCTAGAGGCAAAGGCTGAGCTGAACCTCCCACAGTAATTTTCCCTCAGACTATTCAAAGGGGTGCGACAAAAAGAGGCTTAGTAATTATTATTATTATTATTATTATTATTATTATTTTTTTTTTTAGTCAAGAAAAATGTGTATATACAATTGCAACAACATGTATATACAAACGTAACTATACAAAGTGTATATATGGCGAAACTCTGTGACGTAATAGGGCATCATCTGTTGTGTCGGAAATATTCTGATGTGATATCATGTCATCCATCGTGAACGGGTTGATTCACCTCCCTGTACCTCAGTGCATCAGATGTAATAATTTCTTTCACCATGAAACACAATCATGACAATTCTCTTGGTTATGAAATATGCTTTGTTTTTTTTAATTTATTTATTTGATTTTTTGTTACTAGTTTATTGTGAAATAAATCTTGTTGGTTGATTTATAAAATCTGTCTGTTTTTCTTTGATTGTATGCAAGTTTTGTTGCAGCTGTGATTGTTTGCAAGGAAGGTATGACTATCTTGGGATGCCTGCAGAATGTTGGATATAAATTCTTGCGAGTTGAGCTGATGAGATATTGTTTATCTATTTACATTTATGGATGTTTATATTTTATCTGCCACGAATAGCTGTACTGATCAGAAAATGAGATAAATTACTGTGGATCAAAGATGTTTTTATGATTG
>NW_028234423.1:15969664-15989664 GCF_977035675.1 Penaeus japonicus | reverse complement strand
TACAGAATCGGTTTGAACAGAGTGTAATTCATTGAAATTAGTAAGATAAAACGGTGATAAGCAATAATAAAGGTTTGTTAAAGGGATATAAAGAGAAATCATAGTGTACATCAAACTGCTATTGTCAAATTCCCTAGAACTTACTTCCATAAGAAAATGGATTTTAGATTGGAAAGCCATTTCACAGTTCCATGCCGGTTTTCACATTTACATACCGTATACGCAAATGTGTGGTTATGTGTGTGTGAGAGAGCGAGAGAGAGAAAGAGAGAAAATAAGAGCAAGAGAGAAAGTTAAGTCAAATTTAAGTGGAGTGAAATGCTTAAATATACAACTTAGAAAAAATATATCTAATTAAGAGCCGTTTTTCTTAGATATTCGAGCAACTGAAAACGGAGACTAGATAGAGAGAGTGCGTGTATACATACATACATACATGTGCACACACACAGACACACATACACAAACACACACACACACACACACACACACACACACACACACATATATATATATATATATATATATATATATATATTTTTTTTTTTTTTTTTTTTTCCCGCACACACACACGAACACACACAAACACACACACAAACACACACACGCACACACGAACACACACACACACACGAACACACACACACACATATGTGTATGTGTGAGCAGATACATAGATATAAGTGCCATCCATATTAAGCTACAGTTAATTCATATATATATATAGCCATTAAAGTGCAGGTCGGTTAATGTTAATTTTCATACTAAAATCCACTGTTTTTCCACGCTGAATTGTATGTTGAAATCATGATATATTGAATTTTTAGTTGCAAAAAAAAAAAGGAATATGATATTTCATCTTCTGCAAACAAAGTTCAGCATTTGCTATAAAGCGATAAAACATACTGGAAGGCGTAAATACAAATGCAATTTGACTAATAACTGAACAAAAAAGGTAAAAAAAATCGAAAGAACAATATACAGATTTTAATTACATAACATCAGCAATTCAAACAACCTGTGCTATGAATCTACATATACATTTTCCCTAATTGAGGTTATACCGGTTCGCCCATGGCATTTGCCGCTCAAGAGCTAACCGATGGCAGGTGTATCATGAAGCCAAATAAATTAATATGAGGTTTTCTGGAGCAATTAAATCACTCCAAACACCATCTTAAAGTCTTATTACTGGACAGATTAGATCACATATCAAATTAATTCATATAACCTCTGACACTGTCTACACAAAATCTGCTGACGCGCACAATCACACACAATCAAACCACACACACACATACACACAATCACACACACTCAACCATACACACACACACAGACACAATCACGCACACTCAACCACACACATACACGCACACACACACACACACGCGCGCATTTCCTTAAAATCTACCTTTTCCATTTTCCCATTCTACCTTCTCTGATCCTTCCCTGACTCCCTTTATCCCATATTTTCCAAAGCCGAAATCTCAATATATAAATCACAGACTGAGTTCACGCATAACCTCAATCCAATGAATAATTTCTAGAATATAATCCATATGACGAATCTAAGGCAAATTATATCTTTGTTTCCTCCAATACATTCGCCAACATTAATTCTGTTAGGTCATCCCGTTACGCCTGATATCTGTTGTCACGGAGGCGATTAGCCAAACCATCGTCTCTATAGTTGGTGGTATTAAGAGCCCTCAATTAACCAGGCAACAACCATAAAAGCCCTGGTGTGCCAGGGGAATTTTCCACGTCAGTGGCAGTGGAAGTTTCCCTGAGGGTGTTTGTGCACACCTAAGATATGGTCACGCCACCACGTGATCACTTATGTATATCGGTCACATGGTCGACATGCCAGGGCCAGGTCAGATCTGCTGACCTGGTAGATCGAGAGAGGCGAGCGACGCCTCGAGGCAGGAGTCTACCCCGAGATCTCGATCTGTCGAGAGGCGTGTGTGAATGCGTGATAGGTGTGTGAGTTTATATAGCCATTACTTCGCTACATGTATAACAGCTGCTTTCCGTGTGATTATATATACTTATTATACTGTGCATCTACTAAGTAAAGAAGAAACCATTGGACTAGCGTTTCTTCTACCCTCTACTCAGGGAGAAAGAGGGATAGCGAAGAAGAGTGAATAACTAATGGGATATCAGTATCCATACTAATAGATAGCAGCGGCTATCATCTCAGAGATAATAGTGTGATATCTTTGTGGTGAATTTCACGAGAGGTGAGTCACCACACTGTAGTTTTAATAACGTGAAGTTGAGGCTAAAACTTTCTTGAGAAGAAGAGGCGGGGGAAGGAGGGGGGGAATAATAATAGTAATAATAACACTGATAATAAGAAGGAGAAGAAGAGGGAGAACAATTATAAGAATATGAAGAATGAGAAAAATATGAAGAATAAGAAGTATAAAAAGAAGAGGAAAAGCAGGAGAAGAAAGAGAAAATAAAGAAGAAGAGGTAGAAAACGAAGAAGAAAAAGGAGATGAAGAAGACGAAGAAGATGAAGGGGAAGAAGGAGAAGGAAGTAGGAGAAGTAGAAGTATGAGAAAAGAAGAACATGAAGGAGAAGAAAAGAAAGAAAAGGAAACAAGAAGAAAACGGGAGGAAGAAGGGGGAGGAGGTGAGGAAAAGGAACAAGAAAAAAAAAAGATGGATTAAAATTGCAAGAATAAGAAAAGAAATAATTAAAAAAGAAAGCTAAATGGTAAAATGGAAATAAAAGAATGGAAAACTGAAAAAAGGGGAAGGGGAGGAGAAAGATAATAAGAGAAGAAAGAGAGAGAAAAAAAGGCAACTGTTGTTTATTGGATACCGAAGTTCAGAACTTTGAAAGAAGGCTTGGCTGGGAGAGAAAAAAATCTATAAAAAAAAAAAAAAAAAAAAATATATATATATATATATACATACACATCACTACTGTATTAGTAATGATTGCTATCATTGACATATTTCATCAAGAAAGGTCTTTATCACCATCATTTTCATCATTAACATTATTCTTTTCATTCATGGTGTATATAAATAACGATAATAATAAAATCAAAAGGTTATTAACATCTTTTCCTCTTCTTCTGTCCCCTCCTTCTCCTTCCCTCTCTCATTTATCGAATGTCTTTACGAGTTTCCAGCATCGTGAGGATTTCAGAGCAATAGAACTCATAACCTATCCACATAGTCATAATATTATCCCATGTTATCTCTCTAATGAGAAAGCATTTCTTGTCATCTCTTTTGTAATCTCTCTAAAAAGGAAAGCATTCTGTTTTAATCTCAATTGCGAGGAAAGCGTCCTGTATCATCTACCTTAAATGAAGAGAATCCCTTGTTCTCTCCCTAACAAGGAGAGCATCCCGTGTTATCTCCCTATCAAGGAAAGCATCCCGTGTTATCTCCCTAACAAGGAAAGCATCCCGTGTTATCTCCCTATCAAGGAAAGCATCCCGTGTTATCTCCCTAACAAGGAAAGCATCCCGTGTTATCTCCCTATCAAGGAAAGCATCCCGTGTTATCTCCCAAACAAAGAAAGCATCCCGTGTTATCTCCCTAACAAGGAAAGCATCCCGTGTTATCTCCCTAACAAGGAGAGCATCCCGTGTTATCTCCCTAACAAGGAAAGCATCCCGTGTTATCTCCCTAACAAGGAGAGCATCCCGTGTTATCTCCCTAACAAGGAGAGCATCCTGTGTTATCTCCCTAACAAGGAGAGCATCCCGTGTTATCTCCCTAACAAGGAAAGCATCCCGTGTTATCTCCCTAACAAGGAAAGCATCCCGTGTTATCTCCCTAACAAGGAGAGCATCCCGTGTTATCTCCCTAACAAGGAGAGCATCCCGTGTTATCTCCCTAACAAGGAAAGCATCCCGTGTTATCTCCCTAACAAGGAAAGCATCCCGTGTTATCTCCCTAACAAGGAGAGCATCCCGTGTTATCTCCCTAACAAGGAGAGCATCCCGTGTTATCTCCCTAACAAGGAGAGCATCCCGTGTTATCTCCCTAACAAGGAGAGCATCCCGTGTTATCTCCCTAAGAAGGAAAGCACCCTGTGTTATCTCCCTAACAAGGAAAGCATTCCATGGTCTCCCCCTAGCAAGGAAGGCCTCCTGTTTCATCTCCCTAACACGGAAGGCATCCCGTGTTATCTCCCTCCGTTGCTTCCCTAACAAGGCCCCAGAGAAGAGGCGTCGCCGAGGAAACGGCCCGGGAGCCAATTAGCCGACGGGGAAACAGGTGCCGCAGGTGAGCTATGGGTCGCCAGGTGGCTTGTTGGCTCGCTCGCGGCCAGCTGGGAGGGAGTGGCTTAGAACTCTGTTATTATCATTGTCTGATTCCTTCTTATTGCTTTGACATTGTCTTTTTGTTCTACATTTTTGCATTTGTTGTCTCTCTTCCTTTAGCTTTTGTTTAAAAGAAGAAATAAACATGGAGAATAAAAACAAACTATATCTCACACACACAAACAAATATCACATCTTACTAATAGCAATACATGACTCGTTTTGAGAAACAAAATATTTTGTTTACCCGCGAAAATTTTAGGATATATTGCCATCCCGAGAAAAAAGATACTTGGGTAATATCGTGTGGCTAATATGTCGCCCACTGAGAAATCCAGTTTGATCTCTCTTTGTCTCTGCTTTTCTCTTTTTTCTGACTTCCTCTTTTTTTCTGGCTGCCTCTCTCTCTCTATTACTACCTCTATCTATCTCTCTCTTTCACTTTTTCTTTCTCTTTCATTTTTTTTCTATGTATACAAATATAATAATCAGCGCACAGACATTTCCCTCCCCCTTCCCTCCCTCAAATGTGTGATAACAGTACGAACATAGCTTTGCATTGAGGGGTTGGATTTTGTGTACAGTTAGAGCAATGCATATTTGAATATTTCTAGTTACTGAAAAAATAGTACTGTATGATATTTGTTAGTTGTTGACTAAAAAAATGGATGAATAATGTTTCTTGTCATCGCAGAAGCATTTTTTGAAAGTTATATCATTTATATAACCTTTAATCTGAAACTTTTTCACATGAGTTTTGTTCTCTGATGGATTTTCATTGAGCTTTCTATTTCTCAGAATTATTTGAAATTCTGAATGAAAATGTTTGCAGTTACTTGGAAAAGTGATTTTAATTAAATTTTAAAATGAATTCAACAGATAGAAGCAACAGTCGATGAAGTGCAGAGAAATGGAAATGAGACTGAATGAGCAAGATGATAAGGGTAAAACTTTTAACTATATGACGATCTATCAGTCTTGACAAGGAGAAGTACATAATCCGCGTTAACGCTGTGGTAAGCAATAACATAGGTTTGTTAAAGGGAGTACAAGAGAGATTATGGTGTACATCAAAGTGCCATTGTCAAATTTAGTATACCTTACGTCCACAAGTAAGATAGAGAGAATTAGTGAGTTACAGGGCGAGTGACTGAGTGAAAAAGATAGAGAAGATGGGGAGAGGGGGAGGGAGGGGGAGGATAACTCAAATATATGACAGTGTACTAATTCCTCTCCATATGTCATCATAAGTATAAACCTAATCAGTCTGATGCTTTTTCTGTCTGTTTATTGGTCTCTTTCTCTGTTTCTGTTTCTCTGAATATACACAAATATAATATTTTGCTGACACAAACATTTCCCCTTCCCCTTCTCTCCCTCAAATGTGCGTTAACAGTGTGAACATAGCTTTGCATAGATCGACGGGTTTTGTATGATATTTGGTAGATGTTGACTAAAGGAAATTGGGTGAGTTTTTATGTTCAATCATCTGAGTAGTTATTAATTGGATTTTTTTTTTACATGAATCCGAGTTGTCTTTTTTGTTCTCAAGATGAATTTTCACGGAAATTTCTGCTCGTACTATTTCTCGGAATTCTTTGAAATTCTGAATTAAAATGTCTGCTGTCACTTTGATATAATCTTCAAATGGATTCGACAGAGAAGCATCAGTCAGTGAAGGACAGAGAAACATGAATAGTTCAACAATTATTTTACATTTGGTTGGGTAAAAATCTGAATGGGATTAGGAATGAAAATATGAAAATGAAAGTGAAAATTAATCACTTTCTAGAAGTCCTGACAACGCAAATACAGAATCGGTTTGAACAGTGTGTAATTCATTGAAATGAGTAAGATAAAACGGTGATAAGCAATATAGGCTTGTTAAAGGGAGATATAGAGAAATCATAGTGTACATCAAAAGGCTATTGTCAAATTCCCTAGAACTTACTTCCACAAGAAAATGGATTTTAGATTGGAAAGCCGTTTCACAGTTCCATGCCGGTTTTCACATTTACATACCGTATACGTAAATGAGTGGTTGTGTGTATGTGAGAGAGAGAGAGAGAGAGTGACAGAGAGAGAGAAAGAAAGTAAACTCAAATATAAGTGGAGTGAAATGCTTAAATGACCTTATTATCCAACTTAAAAAAAAAAAAAAAAATCCAATTAAGAGACGCTTTTTAAATATTCGAGCAACTGATAACGGAGACTAGATAGATAGAGAGAGTGTGTGCATACATACTTACATACATACATACATATATATATATATATATATATATATATATATATATATATATATATATACATAAATATATTCACCTACACACCCACACCCACACACACACACACACACACACACACACACACACACACACATATATATATATATATATATATATATATATATATATATATATATATATATAGATATATATGTGTGTGTGTAAGCTTTTATATATATATATATATATATATATATATATATATATAATATACATATATATACATATATATGTGTGTGTGTGTAAGTAGATATATAATATATATATATGTACACACACACATGTATATGTGTGTGTGTGCAAGCATATATATATATATATATATATATATATATATATATATATATATATATATATATATATATATAAGTGCCATCCATATTAGGGAAGTTAAAAAACAACTCGTGTACCTATGCCCAGTTATCATATTGAATAAAGCTACAGTTTATGCATATGTATATAGCCATTAAAGTGCCGGTTGGCAGGTGTTAATTTTCATTCTAAAACCCACTGTTTTTCCACGTTGAATTGTATGTTGAAATCATGATATATTTCAGTTACAAAAAAGGAAAAGAAAAAGTAATATGATATTTCATCTACTGCAAACAAAGTTCAGCATTTACTATAAAGCGATAAAACATACTGGAAGATAAATGCAATTTGACTAATGACTGAATAAAAAAGAAAAAAAAATTGAGAAAACAACAAACAGATTTTAATTCTATAACATCAACAATTCAAACAAACTGTGCTATGTATCTACATAGACATTTTGCCTAATTGAGGTTATACCGGTTCGCCCATGGCACTTGCCGCTCAAGAGCTAACCGATAGCAGGTGTATCATGAAGCCAAATGAATTAATAGGAGGTTTTCTGGAGCAATTAAATCACTTCAAACGCCAGCTTAAAGTTTTATTACTGGACGGATTAGACCACATATCAAAATAATTCATATAACCTCTGACACTGTCTACAAAAAATCTGCTGACGCGCACACTCACACACACTCAACCACTCACGCAATCACACACTCAACCACACAAACGCGCGCACACACACACACTCACACACGCGCGCATTTCCTTAAAATCTACCTTTTCCATTTTCTCATTCTACCTTCTCTGATCCTTCCCTGACTCCCTTTATCCCATATTTTTCAAAGCCGAAATCTCAATACATAAATCACAGACTGAGGTCACGCATAACCTCAATCCAATGAATAATTTGTAGAATATAATTCATATGATTTTTGTTTTGACGAATCTAAGGGCAAACTATATTAATTATTATATCAATTACATTAGGTCTTCTCGTTCCGCCTGATATCTGTAGTTTTAATGACGTGAAGTTGAGGCTCAAACTTCCTGGAGAAGAAGAAGAGGAGGAGGAAAGGAGGGGGAGAATAATAATGATAATAGTAATAATAACAATGATAATAAGAAGGAGATGAAGAGGGAGAATAATGATAAGAATATGAAGAATGAGAAGAATATTAAGAATAAGAAGTATAAAAAGAAGAAAGAAAAGCAGGAGAAGGAGAAAATAAAGATGAAGAGGTAGAAAACGAAGAAGAAAAAGGGGATGAAGAAGACGAAGAAGATGAAGGGGAAAAGGAGAAGGAAGAAGGAGAAGTAGAAGTATGAGAAAAGAAGAACATGAAGGAGAAGAAGAAAAGAAAGAAAAGGAAACAAGAAGAAAAAGGGAGGAAGAAGGGAGAGAAGGTGAGGAAAAGGAACAAGAAGAAATAAAAGATGGATTAAAATCGCAAGAACAAAAAAAGAAATAAATAAAAAAGAAAGATAAATGGTAAAATGGAAATAAAAGAATGGAAAACTGAAAAAAGGGGAAGGGGAGGAGAAAAATAATGAGAGAAGAAAGTGAGAAAAAAAGGCAACTGTTGTTTATTGGATACCGAAGTTCAGAACTTTGAAAGAAGGCTTGGCTGGGAGAGAGAGAGAGAGAGAGAGAATCTATATATTTAGAGAGAAAAAAAAATATATATATATCACTACTGTATTAGTAATGATTGTTATCATTGATATTTTTCATCAAGAAATGACCTTATCACCATCATCATTTTTATCATTAACATTTTTCTTTTCCTTCATGATGTATATAAATAACGAAAATGATAAAATCAATAGGTTATTTCCATCTTTTCCTCTTCTTCTTTCCCCTCCTTCCCCTTCCCTCTCTCATTTATCGAATGTCTTTACGAGTTTCCAGCATCGTGAGGATTTCAGAGCAATAGAACTCATAACCTATCCACATAGTTATAATAGCATCCCATATAATCTCTCTAATGAGAGAGCATTTCTTGTCATCTCTCTTGTAATCTCTCTAAAAAAGAAAGCATTCTGTTTAATCTCAATTACGAGGAAAGCGTCCTGTATCATCTACCTTAAATATAGAGGATCCCATGTTCTCTCCCTAACAAGGAAAGCATTTTATGGTGTCACCCTAGCAAGGAAGGCCTCCCATGTTATCTCCCAAACAAGGAAACCACCCTGTGTTATCTCCCTAATAAGGAAAGCATTCCATGGTCTCCCCCTAGCAAGGAAGGCCTCCTGTTTCATCTCCCTAACACGGAAGGCATCCCGTGTTATCTCCCTAACAAGCAGGCATGCCCATGTTATCTCCCTAAAGGAAAGCATCCCGTTGTATCTCCTAACAAGGAAGCATTCATGGTGTCCCCTAGCAAGGAAGGCTCCTGTTCTTCCCTAACAAGGCCCCAGAGAAGAGGCGTCGCCGAGGAAACGGCCCGGGAGCCAATTAGCCGACGGGGAAACAGGTGCCGCAGGTGAGCTATGGGTCGCCAGGTGGCTCGTTGGCTCGCTCGCGGCCAGCTGGGAGGGAGCGGCTTAGAACTCTGTTATTATCATTGTCTGATTCCTTCTTATTGCTTTGACATTGTCTTTTTGTTCTACATTTTTGCATTTGTTGTCTCTCTTTTAGCTTTTGCTTAAAAGAATTAAAAAACATGGAGAATAAAAACAAACGCTATACCTCACACACAAACAAATATCACATCTTACTAATAGCAATACATGACTCGTTTTGAGAAACAAAATATTTTGTTTACCCGCGACAATTATAAGATAAGTCCAACATCCCGAGAAAAAAGATACTTGTGTGGCTAATATGTCGCCCACTGAGAAATCCAGTATGATATCTCTTTGCCTTTGCCTCTTTCGCTCCATCTCTCTCTTTGTCTCTGCTTTTCTCTTTTTTCTGACTTCCTCTTTTTTCTGGTTGCCTCTCTCTCTCTATTACTACCTCTATCTATCTCTCTCTTTCACTTTTTCTTTCTCTCTTTCATTTTTTTTCTATGTATACAAATATAATAATCAGCGCACAGACATTTCCCTTCCCCTTCCCTCCCTCAAATGTGTGATAACAGTACGAACATAGCTTTGCATTGAGGGGTTGGATTTTGTGTACAGTTAGAGCAATGCATATTTGAATATTTCTAGTTACTGAAAAAATAGTACTTTATGATATTTGTTAGTTGTTGACTAAAAAAATGGATGAATAATGTTTCCTGACATCGCAGACGCATTTTTTGAAAGTTATATCATTTATATAACCTTTAATCTGAAACTTTTTCACATGAGTTTTGTTCTCTGATGGATTTTCATTGAGCTTTCTATTTCTCAGAATTATTTGAAATTCCGAATGAAAATGTTTGCAGTTACTTGGAAAAGTAATTTAAATTAAATGTTGAAATGGATTCAACAGATAGAAGCAACAGTCGATGAAGTGCAGAGAAATGGAAATGAGACTGAATGAGCAAGATGATAAGGGTAAAACTTTTAACTATATGACGATCTATCAGTCTTGACAAGGAGAAGTACATAATCCGCGTTAACGCTGTGGTAAGCAATAACATAGGTTTGTTAAAGGGAGTACAAGAGAGATAGAGTTTTGTATGATATTTGTTAGATGTTGACTAAAGGAAATTGGGTGAGTTTTTATGTTCAATCATCTGAGTAGTTATTAATTGGATTTTTTTTTTCACATGAATCCGAGTTGTGTCTTTTTTGTTCTCAAGATGGATTTTCACGGAAATTTCTGCTCGTACTATTTCTCGGAATTCTTTGAAATTCTGAATTAAAATGTCTGCTGTCACTTTGATATAATCTTCAAATGGATTCGACAGAGAAGCATCAGTCAGTGAAGGACAGAGAAACATGAGTAGTTCAACAATTATTTTACATTTGGTTGGGTAAAAATCTGAATGGGATTAGGAATGAAAATATGAATGACAATGAAAATGAAAATTAATCACTTTCTATAAGTCCTGACAACGCAAATGCAGAATTGGTTTGAACAGTGTGTAATTCATTGAAATGAGTAAGATAAAACGGTGATAAGCAATAATAAAGGTTTGTTAAGGGGAGATAAATAGAAATCATAGTGTACATCAAAAGGCTATTGTCAAATTCCCTAGAACTTACTTCCACAAGAAAATGGATTTTAGATTGGTAAGCCATTTCACAGTTACATGTTGGTTTTCACATTTACATACCGTATACGTAAATGTGTGGTTGTGTGTATGTGTGAGAGAGAGAGAGTGACATAGAGAGAGAAAGAAAGTAAACTCAAATTTAAGTGGAGTGAAAGGCTTAAATGACCTTATCATCCAACTTAAAAAAAAAAGAAATCCAATTAAGAGACGTTTTTTAAATATTCGAGGAACTGATAACGAAGACTAGATAGATAGAGAGAGTGTGCATACATACTTACATACATACATACATACATACATACATATATATATATATATATATATATATATATATATATACATAAAGATATTCACACACACACACACACACACACACACACACACACACACACACATATATATATATATATATAGATATATATATATATATATATATATATATTATATATATATATATATATATATATTATATATATATATATATATACAATATATATATTATATATATATATATATATATATATATATATATATATATTATATATATATATATAATATATATATATATATATATATATAAGTGCCATCCATATTAGGGAAGTTAAAAAAACAACTCGTGTACCTATGTCCAGTTATCATATTGAATAAAGCTACAGTTTATGCATATGTATATAGCCATTAAAGTGCCGGTTGGCAGGTGTTAATTTTCATACAAAAACCTATTGTTTTTCCACGTTGAACTGTATGTTGAAATCATGATATGTTGAAGTTTTAGTTACAAAAAAAAAAAAAAAAAAAAAAAAAAAGTAATATATTTCATCTTCTGTAAAGTTCAGCATTTGCTTTAAAGCGATAAAATATACTGGGCGGCGTAAGGACAAATGCAATTTGACTAATAAGTGAACAAAAAAAGAAAAACAAAAAAGAAAAAATCGAGAAAACAACATACAGATTTTAAATCCATAACATCAGCAATTAAAACAACCTGTGCTATGTATCTACATTGACATTTTCCCTAATTGAGGTTATACCGGTTCGCCCATGGCACTTGCCGCTCAAGAGCTAACCGATAGCAGGTGTATCGTGAAGCCAAATGAATTAATAGGAGGTTTTCTGGAGCAATTAAATCACTTCAAACGCCAGCTTAAAGTCTTTCTACTGGACAGATTAGATCACTTATCAAATTGATTTATATAACCTCTGACACTGTCTACAAAAGTTCTGCTGACGCGCACAATCAAACCACACACACACATACACACAATCACACACACTCAACCATACACACACACACAGACACAATCACGCACACTCAACCACACACATACACGCACACACAGACACACACACGCGCAGTTCCTTAAAATCTACCTTTTCCATTTTCCCATTCTACCTTCTCTGATCCTTCCCTGACTCTCTGTATCCCATATTTTCCAAAGCCGAAATCTCAATATATAAATCACAGACTGAGTTCACGCATAACCTCAATCCAATGAATAATTTCTAGAATATAATCCATATGACGAATCTAAGGCAAATTATATCTTTGTTTTCTCCAAAGCATTCGCCAACATTAATTCTGTTAGGTTATCCCGTTACGCCTGATATCTGTAGTTTTAATGGCGTGAAGTTGAGGCTAAAACTTTCTGGAGAAGAAGAAGAGGCGGGGGAAGGAGGGGGGGAATAATAATAGTAATAATAACATTGATAATAAGAAGGCGAAGAAGAGGGAGAATAATTATAAGAATATGAAGAATGAGAAGAATATTAAGAATAAGAAGTATAAAAAGAAGAGGAAAAGCAGGAGAAGAAAGAGAAAATAAAGAAGAAGTAGAAAACGAAGAAGAAAAAGGAGATGAAGAAGACGAAGAAGATGAAGGGGAAGAAAGAGAAGGAAGTAGGAGAAGTAGAAGTATGAGAAAAGAAGAACATGAAGGAGAAGAAAAGAAAGAAAAGGAAACAAGAAGAAAAAGGGAGGAAGAAGGGAGAGGAGGTGAGGAAAAGGAACAAGAAGAAATAAAAGATGGATTAAAATCGCAAGAATAAAAAAATGAATAAACAAAAAATAAATATAAATGGTAAAATGGAAATAAAAGAATGGAAAAGTGAAAAAAGGGGAAGGGGAGGAGAAAAATAATAAGAGAAGAGAGAAAAAAAGGCAACTATTGCTTATTGGATACCGAAGTTCAGAACTTTGAAAGAAGGCTTGGCTGGGAGAGAAAAAAATCTATATATAAATATATATATATATATATATATATATATATATATATATATATATATACATATATATATATATATATATACATTACTACTGTATTAGTAATGATTGTTATCACTGACATATTTCATCAAGAAAGGTCTTTATCACCATCATTTTCATCATTAACATTGTTCTTTTCTTTCATGGTGTATATAAATAACGATAATAATAAAATCAAAAGGTTATTAACATCTTTTCCTCTTCTTCTTTTCCCTCCTTCTCCTTCCCTCTCTCATTTATCGAATGTCTTTACGAGTTTCAAGCATAGTGAGGATTTCAGAGCAATAGAACTCATAACCTATCCACATAGTCATAATATAATCCCATATTATCTCTCTAATGAGAAAGCATTTCTTGTCATCTCTCTTGTAATCTCCCTAAAAAGAAAAACTTTGTTTAATCTCAATTACAAGGAAATCATCCTGTATCATCTACTTTAAATGAAGAGAATCCCATGTTCTCTCCCTAACAAGGAGAGTATCCCGTGTTATCTCCCTAACAAGGAGAGCATCCCGTGTTATCTCCCTAACAAGGAAAACATCCCGTGTTATCTCCCTAACAAGGAGAGCATCCCGTGTTATCTCCCTAACAAGGAGAGCATCCCGTGTTATCTCCCTAACAAGGAAAGCATTCCATGGTGTCACCCTAACAAGGAAGGCCTCCTGTTTCATCTCCCTAACACGGAAAGCATCCCGTGTTATCTCCCTAACAAAGAAAGCATCCCGTGTTATCTCCCTAACAAGGAAAGCATTCCATGGTGTCACCCTAACAAGGAAGGCCTCCTGTTTCAACTCCCTAACAAGGAGAGCATCCCGTGTTATCTCCCTAACAAGGAGAGCATCCCATGTTATCTCCCTAACAAGGAAAGCATTCCATGTTATCTCCCTAACAAGGAAAGCATTCCATGGTGTCACCCTAACAAGGAACGCTTCCTGTTTCATCTCCCTAACACGGAAAGCATCCCATATTATCTCTCTCCGTTGCTTCCCTAACAAGGCCCCAGAGAAGAGGCGTCGCCGAGGAAACGGCCTGGGAGCCAATTAGCCGACGGGGAAACAGGTGCCGCAGGTGAGCTATGGGTCGCCAGGTGGCTTGTTGGCTCGCTCGCGGCCAGCTGGGAGGGAGTGGCTTAGAACTCTGTTATTATCATTGTCTGATTCCTTCTTATTGCTTTGACATTGTCTTTTTGTTCTACATTTTTGTATTTGTTGTCTCTCTTCCTTTAGCTTTTGCTTAAAAGAAGAAATAAACATGGGGAATAAAAACAAACGCTATAACTCACACACAAACACATTTCACATCTTACTTATAGCAATACATGACTCGTTTTGAGAAGCAGAATATTTTGTTTACACGCGAAAATTTTAGGATATATCACCATCCCGAGAAAAAAGATACTTGGGTAATATCGTGTAGCAAATATGTAGCCCACTGAGAAATCCAGTATGAGCTCTCTTTGTCTTTGCCTCTCTCTCTATCTCTCTCTTTGTCTCTGCTTTTCTCTTTTTTCTGACTTCCTCTTTTTTTCTGGCTGCCTCTCTCTCTCTATTACTACCTCTATCTATCTCTCTATTTCACTTTTTCTTTCTCTCTTTCATTGTTTTTCTATGTATACAAATATAATAATCTGCACACAGACATTTCCCTTCCCCTTCCCTCCCTCAAATGTGTGATAACAGTATGAACATAGCTTTGCATTGAGGGGTTGGATTTTGTGTACAGTTAGAGCAATGCATATTTGAATATTTCTGGTTATTGAAAAAATAGTACTGTATGATATTTGTTAGTTGTTGACTAAAAAAAGGGATGAATAATGTTTCCTGTCATCGCAGAAGCATTTTTTGAGAGTTATATCATTTATATAACCTTTAATCTGAAACTTTTTCACATGAGTTTTGTTCTCTGATGGATTTTCATTGAGCTTTCTATTTCTCAGAATTATTTGAAATTTTGAATGAAAATGTTTGCAGTTACTTGGAAAAGTGATTTTAATTAAATTTTGAAATAGATTCAACATATAGAAGCAACAGTCGATGAAGTGCAGAGAAATGGAAATGAAACTGAATGAGCAAGATGATAAGGGTAAAACTTTTAACTATATGACGATCTATCAGTCTTGACAAGGAGAAGTACATAATCCGCGTTAACGCTGTGTTAAGCAATAACATAGGTTTGTTAAAGGGAGTACAAGAGAGATTATGGTGTACATCAAAGTGCTATTGTCAAATTTACTATACCTTACGTCCACAAGGAAACGAGATAGAGAGAATGAGTGAGTTACAGGGCGAGTGACTGAGTGAAAAAGATAGAGAAGATGGGGGGGAGGGGGGGAAGGGGAGGATAACTCAAATATATGACAGTGTACTGATTCCTCTCCATATGTCATCATAAGTATGAACCTAATCAGTCTGATGCTTTTTCTGTCTGTTTATTGGTCTCTTTCTCTGTTTCCGTTTCTCTGAATACACACAAATATGATATTTTGCTGACACAAACATTTCCCCTTCCCCTTCTCTCCCTCAAATGTGCGTTAACAGTGTGAACATAGCTTTGCATAGATCGACGGGTTTTGTATGATATTTGTTAGATGTTGACTAAAGGAAATTGGGTGAGTTTTTATGTTCAATCATCTGAGTAGTTGTTAATTGGATTTTTTTTTTTCACATGAATCCGAGTTGTGTCTTTTTTGTTCTCAAGATGGATTTTCACGGAAATTTCTGCTCGTACTATTTCTCGGAATTCTTTGAAATTCTGAATTAAAATGTCTGCTGTCACTTTGATATAATCTTCAGATGGATTCGACAGAGAAGCATCAGTCAGTGAAGGACAGAGAAACATGAGTAGTTCAACAATTATTTTACATTTGGTTAGGTATAAATCTGAATGGGATTAGGAATGAAAATATGAAAATGAAAGTGAAAATTAATCACGTTTTATAAGTCTTGACAACGCAAATACAGAATCGGTTTGAACAGTGTGTAATTCATTGAAATGAGTAAGGTAAAACGATAAGCAATATAGACTTGTTAAAGGGAGATAAATAGAAATCATAGTGTACATCAAAAGGCTATTGTCAAATTCCCTAGAACTTACTTCCATAAGAAAATGGATTTTAGATTGGAAAGCCATTTCACAGTTCCATGCCGGTTTTCACATTCAAATACCGTATACGTAAATGTGTGGTTGTGTGTATGTGTGAGAGAGAGTGACAGAGAGAGAGAAAGAAAGTAAACCCAAATTTAAGTGGAGTGAAATGCTTAAATGACCTTATTATCCAACTTAAAAAAAAAAAAAAAAATCCAATTAAGAGGAGACTAGATAGATAGAGAGAGTGCATGTATACATACTTACATACATACATATATATATATATATATATATATATATATATATATATATATATATATATATATATATAATATATATATATAAAATATATATATATATATATATATTATATATATATATATATATATATATATATATATATATATATATATATATATATATATATATACATAAATATATTCACGCACACACACACACACACATACATATATATATATATATATATATATATATATATATATATATATATATATATATATATATATATATATATATACATAAATATATTCACGCACACACACACACACACACACATATATATATATAATATATATTATATATATATATATATATATATATATATATATATATATATATATATATATGTGTGTGTGTGAGATATATATATATATATATATATATATATATATATATATATATATATATATATACATATATATATATATATATATATATATATATAAATATATATATATATATATATATATATACATATATATGTGTGTGTGTAAACACATATATATTTATATATATATATATATATATATATATATATATATATATATATATATATGCATTTATATGATATATATAAATATCTATCTATATAACTATATATATATTTATATATATATATATATATATATATATATATATATATATATATATATATATATATATATATATACATATATATGTGTGTGTGTAAGCAGATATATATTATATATATATATATATATATATATACATATATATATATTATATATATATATATATATATATATATATATAATATATATATACATATATATGTGTGTGTGTGTAAGCAGATATATTTATGTATATATATATATATATATATATATATATATATATATATATATATATATATAAGTGTCATCCATATTAGGGAAGTTCAAAAAACAACTCGTGTACCTATGCCCAGTTAGCATATTGAATAAAGCTACAGTTTATGCATATGTATATAGCCATTAAAGTGCACTTCTGTAGGTGTTGATTTTCATACTAAAACCCACTGTTTTTCCACGTTGAATTGTATGTTGAAATCATGATATATTTCAGTTACAAAAAAGGAAAAGAAAAAGTAATATGATATTTCATCTACTGCAAACAAAGTTCAGCATTTGCTATAAAGCGATAAAACATACTGGAAGACAAATGCAATTTGACTAATAACTGAACAAAAAAAGAAAAACAAAAAAGAAAAAATCGAGAAAACATACAGATTTTAATTCCATAACATCAGCAATTTAAACTGTGCTATGTATCTACATATACATTTTCCCTAATTGAGGTTATACCGGTTCGCCCATGGCACTTGCCGCTCAAGAGCTAACTGACAGCAGAAGGGTATCATGCAGCCAAATGAATTAATAGGAGGTTTTCTGGAGCAATTAAATCACTTCAAACGCCAGCTTAAAGTTTTATTACTGGACGGATTAGACCACATATCAAAATAATTCATATAACCTCTGACACTGTCTACAAAAAATCTGCTGACGCGCACACTCACACACACTCAACCACTCACGCAATCACACACTCAACCACACAAACGCGCACACACACACACGCGCGCATTTCCTTAAAATCTACCTTTTCCATTTTCTCATTCTACCTTCTCTGATCCTTCCCTGACTCCCTTTATCCCATATTTTCCAAAGCCGAAATCTCAATACATAAATCAAAGACTGAGGTCACGCATAACCTCAATCCAATGAATAATTTCTAGAATATAATCCATATGATTTTTGTTTTGACGAATCTAAGGGCAAACTATATTAATTATTATATCAATTACATTAAGTCCTCTCGTTCCGCCTGATATCTGTAGTTTTAATGACGTGACGTTGAGGCTCAAACTTCCTGGAGAAGAAGAAGAGGAGGAGGAAAGGAGGGGGAGAATAATAATGATAATAGTAATAATAACAATGATAATAAGAAGGAGATGAAGAGGGAGAATAATGATAAGAATATGAAGAATGAGAAGAATAAGAAGTATAAAAAGAAGAAAGAAAAGCAGGAGAAGGAGAAAATAAAGATGAAGAGGTAGAAAACGAAGAAGAAAAAGGGGATGAAGAAGACAAAGAAGATGAAGGGGAAAAGGAGAAGGAAGAAGGAGAAGTAGAAGTATGAGAAAAGAAGAACATGAAGGAGAAGAAGAAAAGAAAGAAAAGGAAACAAGAAGAAAAAGGGAGGAAGAAGGGAGAGAAGGTGAGGAAAAGGAACAAGAAGAAATAAAAGATGGATTAAAATCGCAAGAATAAGAAGAGAAATAAACAAAAAAGAAAGATAAATGGTAAAATGGAAATAAAAGAATGGAAAAGTGAAAAAAGGGGAAGGGGAGGAGAAAAATAATGAGAGAAGAAAGAGAGAAAAAAAGGCAACTGTTGTTTATTGGATACCGAAGTTCAGAACTTTGAAAGGAGGCTTGGCTGGGAGTGAGAGAGAGAGAGAGAGAGAGAGAGAGAGAGAGAGAGAGAGAGAGAGAGAGAGAAAATCTATATATTAAAAAAAAAAAGAAGATATATATATCACTACTGTATTAGTAATGATTGTTATCATTGATATTTTTCATCAAGAAATGACCTTATCACCATCATCATTTTTATCATTAACATAGTTCTTTTCCTTCATGATGTATATAAATAACGAAAATGATAAAATCAATAGGTTATTTCCATATTTTCCTCTTCTTCTTTTCCCTCCTTCCCCTTCCCTCTCTCATTTATCGAATGTCTTTACGAGTTTCCAGCATCGTGAGGATTTCAGAGCAATAGAACTCATAACCTATCCACATAGTTATAATATCATCCCATATTATCTCTCTAATGAGAAAGCATTTCTTGTCATCTCTCTTGTAATCTCCCTAAAAAGGAAAGCATTCTGTTTAATCTCAATTACGAGGAAAGCGTCCTGTATCATCTACCTTAAATGAAGAGAATCCCATGTTATCTCCCTAACAAGGAAAGCACCCTGTGTTATCTCCCTAATAAGGAAAGCATTCCATGGTGTCACCCTAGCAAGGAAGGCCTCCTGTTTCATCTCCCTAACACGGAAAGCATCCCGTGTTATCTCCCTAACAAGGAAAGCATTCCATGGTGTCACCCTAGCAAGGAAGGCCTCCTGTTTCATCTCCCTAACACGGAAAGCATCCCGTGTTATCTCCCTCCGTTGCTTCCCTAACAAGGCCCCAGAGAAGAGGCGTCGCCGAGGAAACGGCCCGGGAGCCAATTAGCCGACGGGGAAACAGGTGCCGCAGGTGAGCTATGGGTCGCCAGGTGGCTTG